>NC_142010.1:44545578-44878078 GCF_049901735.1 Notechis scutatus
AGTTTACATAAAAAGCAGTGAACCCCAAGCATTCATTTATTCATCTCCTTTCTGTCATTGGCCTGAAATCATAAGTGAGCAAGGCGGGGTACTGCAGATTCATTCACTTCTAAATATGACCTAGCAATTCTGCGAATAAATAAATAAAATTGTCTTTTAATGATCCTGCAATCCCTTGCATCAGGGTGGAGTCAGTGCAACTAATGGAGGCTGAGTGTTTACTGGCCGGATGCCCTTCCTGTCACCAATGCAGAATTCGCAGCTGATATTTTACTCATTGTGTCCAGAGAGAGAAATATCTGCGGCTACCTAGGATCCAACTCACAGCCTCCTGATTGTGAGGCGACAGCTCCACCTCTAGGCCACTGCACCACTCCAGCTAGCAATTCTGCAGTGATATGTGAAAATAATTACTCTGAGAATATGGAAACCTGACATAGTTGGGATTGGGACTCACATCAGATTTTTTTCTTTTTCTATTTTTCTTTCAATTTTTTTTGAGGGGAGAATATTATGTCTCATAATTAGTCATGTTTTTTCTAAAGAAACATCATAGACAAACATATTTATGAATGAATTTAGGATCAATGTTTTATTGATCTCTGGAAAATACATTGGCTGTAAGATATACTATGAAGTCCTCAACTACCTGTCTACTCTGCCTGTCAGTTTGAAATTTATATACAGATAAATCTTAGGATGCTTCCTTTCTGCCTAATCCTGATGAAATAGGTTTATAGCAAAATAAAGGGTGGTTTTATTATATTGTTGTGTTTTCCCTACAAAAATATATTATATACTCAGTACAACATATTCTACTAAAATACAAGTATTTTATCTCAAGCTTGTAATTTAGTACATTACTATGCCTTAGAACAAGGGTGTCAAACTTGTGGCCCGTGGGCCAGATGAATCACGGGCTGGTCCTGCCCCCGCCTAATTTAGTGAAAGGGGAAAAGTCCCTATATATCATGTGATGACGCCGTGATGACGCAAGTTTGACATCCCTGCCTTAGAAAAACTAGATTCATGCTACATATTTTTTTCTCTATATATACAATGTACGTGCAACTGTTTCTTGATAACTAAAGGGGAGGAACTGAATTTCATTATCTCTCACTTAACCAAAATCAAATGCAAAACAATCCAAATTTTAAAGAAAATGGCATCAACCCATATATAATAACTTCCTTTTCTAGAGGTTTCTAGAATTATTCCTGTTTTCATCGTCTCATACATCTGCTTAAGTCTTTACTCCCATAGATTTAATAGTGATTACTCTACAACACAGTAGATTTAGAAAATAGATACATAGTTTGTGCTCCAATGTGCTATTTTTCCAGAAAATATATATTTTCTCATATATTTAATATTCATCTATATATTAATATATATCTAAATATATTGGATATATGTTGTTTAGATATGTGTTGTTTAAACAAAAGTAGAAATAGGATTTAGGAAATTTTATTACCATGCTTTCAGCTTTCTTATCTGGAGGAGTAGGATAACAAAGATTATTCTGCTTATCACAACAGTAAGCAAGGAAACCATATCATCCCACTCTAGACATAAAAGTACCTTGTTTTATATAAAGAATACTTGCACAGAATTTCACTGTCAGATTATAGTGCAGCCACAACAGTATCTTTCTGGATAGTCCAGGGCATACACTTTGTTCTCTGTTCCGTAGATGTAATAAGTATAGGACTTTGCAGCATATCGATAATGGACTTCAGTCACAGGAATTAGCTCTATGGTTTGTCTCTGAGAAAAGAAAAGAAAATATCATTGTCATCAGATATAATAATCATGCTGAGGTCTACACTCTGCTCTATCTACTGGCAATCCATCTCTTGTTTTATTAAAATATATGCATACTTTCAGCATGCACAATTAGCATCTCATGAATATTATTTTAGTTGAGCTTTCTGGCACACTAATGTGGACTCTAGAGTTGTGTGCATGCTTTAAACAATGAAATCTACTGTGTGTCACAATAGAATCCAGAAATGAAAGAGATGTGTTCTGTATTTTCTCTCTCTTTCTCTGTATTATTTTCCATATGTAGAGAAAATATATAGTAAGAAACAAGAGGGCTGTGGACTGTGAAATTATTGCCATTACCTTTTATATACTGGACATAATTTGGGGAGGCACTGTATCTTGTATGCATACAATAAATGTATCAGGATCTTTCTATTAAGGGGTTTGGCAAAGTATCTACTAAATGTGCCATTTACAAGATAAAAAGAAAATCAAATGTAGATTTGTGGACTCTGACTTCTAAATCCTTCATATAAAAGACTCAGTAAAGTTTATAAAATGCATATCATATGTTTTAGTTTCCTGGGTTATTGAAGCACAGGTCAAAACTAGAAATATTTAATAACTGTCCCTTTAAAATGAGAAAATTATTGAATGTGTTCCATGCATGAATTTGACACCCCTTCCACACAATATAAAATACCACATAAAAGTGTTGCTTGTGTGACACATAGAAAATTGGTTGAGTCCTTCAGCAAATAAACAGCTATTACAATCAATATGTCTATCCCACCCCCCACCCTCCAAAAAACCATTGTTTGATTGGGCTGGATGCTATATGAGATGGGCAATATTATCTACATTACATACATAATCTGTGCTAATACAAAATATATTTTTATAAGTTCAGCAGGAGGATTTCCATTTTTCTACCATATGATGTGATATTTGTGCATAAAAGAAACATGCCTTACAGAAGGCAGATATTTTGCAATGTACTTGTGTCTTTACTACATAATTGTCTTATTCACATGGATAAAAGAAGCAAGAAGGATAAATGTAAAAAAATAGTCGAACAATTGACTGCCATTGTTTAAGTGCCTAATCGTTATGATTGCCTGATTCTCCTCATGCCACCCTTAAATGCCAGATGTTCTGGTAGAGGGAAAATGTAACTCTCTCCCAAGCTACTGACATCTTTATCATTACACAACTCAGACAAATTCTACCATAGCTTCCACATAACTTCAACCTACCACATAGGTATTCATATCTCAGTATCTCAGAACCTATGAGAGATTTATTTATTTTATTTATGCATTTATTAAATTTTTATACTGCCCATCTACCCTACAAAGTGACCCTCGTTGAATCAGAAGTTATAAAATAAGTAAAAAATATAATCAAAACATTAAAACTGCAAGGATTAAAGTATAAGTAAAAACAGTATTAAAATTGAAACTAAGAGAACTAAGAGATGGACAAGACAGGATGAGGTCTTCTTACCTCATCAGCCACTTCCAGTGGTGAGCAGCCCTAGACCAACCAGCAATCCAGCTTTTAACACCCTTCCGAAAGGCCAAAAAGGAGGGGGAAATCTTCATTTCTGACAGTAGGATGTTTCACAGGGATGGGGCCATAGCAGAAAAGGCTCTTCCCCTTGATCCCCACCTGATTCAATTCCATAGCAGATGGGATCCATAGCGGGCTTCTTTCCACTTGCGTGAGTGGGGTGAGTGTGTCCCATTACATACACCACGGTGGCACAGTGGTTAGGGTGCGGTACTGCAGGCTACTTCTGCTGACTGCCGGCTGACTGCAATTGGGCAGTTCAAATCTCACTGGACTCAAAGTTGACTCAGCTTTCCATCTTTCTGAGTTGGATAAAATGAGGACCCAAATTGTTGGGGCCAATAGGCTGACTCTGTAAGCTGCTTAGAGAGAGCTGTAAACCGCTGTAAAGCAGTATATAAATTCAAGTGCTATTGCTATTATGAAAAGACAGCTTTTCTCAGATACCCTGGACCCATGCCATGTAGGGCTCTAAAATTAACAATGAACACCTTGAACTGTACCCAGAAGCAAACTGTAACCAATGCAACTTGCACAGTAATAATGTTATGTATACAGTCTTAGGAGCTTCCAGAACTATGCATTTTAACTGCAGTTTCTGGATACTCTTCAGGTATCACACTCCCCATGTAGAGATCAATGCCACCCCTTTTCTCTGGTCAGAGGTTGGTACAAGACAGATTTCAGATGGGATGAGATCACTGTCCTTACCCAACCGAGTCTCAGTTATATATGGGACATTTTCCTGTCATGGATGGATGAATTCTTATTATAGATAGATCACGGGTGTCAAACTTGCTGCCTTGCATTGCCATCACGTGACATTTTGTGATGTTTTTCCCATTCACAGAGCTGGGGTGCACATGGCCATGACACATCCAGGGCATGGGCTGCCAGTTTGACACCCGCAAGAAAGATTTAGAGTTGACCTGAAACATTTTGAAGCAAGGAATTCTGGCAATCTGATGACCTACGTCCCAGAAAAGAGTTACCTGCTCAAAAGTAGAGATGTGGATTTCTCTTCACATAGAACAATTTAGTCCCCAGTTCACTTTCCTTGCTGAGTACTACTAGGATAGAGTTGCTGTGCTACCTTGATTGCATGTTAATGTATTTCCCCTCCAATGACCAGAATGCTACTGACTTGTAATGCAAGTGTGTTCAGGTTCATCTCTTCAACCAGGACAGCCTCTTATAGGAGCAGGAGCAACAAGCCAGGAACAGACCTAGCTGTACACAAGAAGTCTTGGCTCTCTCAAGTAGTTTTAATATGTGTGTGTTTAAAATGTTTTAAAAGTGTGTCCTGCTCACTTTTCTGCTATTCCTCCAGTTCTAACCTTTCTGTCCAGGTTCCATGGTCTTCTAGTCAATCTCTGGGGAAAGGGCAGTAATGTGCCCTTAATTTCATGACTTATCCACTTTCCCATTGGTCTAATATCCCTCCAATACTCATTCTAAACTTTCCTGTATTAGAAGCAAAACCATTTGCACCCTGACTTCATGTTCAGGAAGAAAAAAAAAGGCAAGTGATGTTTACAAGAGAGAGTGGCAAGGGTTGAGAGAGATGGGGAAATAAAGGATACATATTCCCTTTGGTTCAATTTTCTGCTTAGAAAACACTTTATTTGGTTTTGTTCTTTTTCACCTTTATATACTTCCCCAACAGACAGAGAAAATACATTTCTTAAGAGGAAGAGTACTTCTCACTTGAAAAGGCTGGTGTCAGAGACACTTTTAAAGCTGCTTGCTTTTATTTATCCTTTCCTTGATGTGAGCAAACCCTTTCCATTAAGTGAAAAACAAGCTCAGTGAAAGCAAAGTGAAGGAATAAAAATGATTCAGTATGCTGTAATTTCAGAGATATTCTGCTAGTACCATCAGTGCTAGCTGGTGTCATCCATAGTAGCCTCCTTCTGCCGTGAGTCCTAGCAACTTTAAAGAAAACACAAAAAGCATTTCCAAGTGCAGGAATCCTTTTCAAACTTGGCAACTTTAGGGCTTGTGGACTTCAGTTCTCAGTTTTCCTCACACTGGCTGGGGAATTCTGGGAGGTGAAGTCTACAAGTCTTAAAAGTTGCCACATTTGGAGAACCCTACTTTAAGGATAAACCAGATCCTTTGGCTGTGTATCCTAAAGTAAGATTACAGAGTTTTACAGAGGTTTCTTCCCAAATAAGGGTGACAAGTGGAGTTTTTGACATTCAGATTTTCCCTCAAATGCATCTTATTTGCATTGGCACCAATGGAAGTGTTCAAAAAAGGCAGGATGGTAGTAGCAGTAGTACAACAGAAACCTCTTTGATTTACATGTCAATCTCATCCACGTGTACAAATAGCTTCAGTTGTGTCACCATAACCACTTCCTGGCTTTATTTGCAATTCAACCTGAAAATGCCAGAGTTATAGAAGCAGAATGGAGAACACATATCCATATCCTAACTGCAGCTTCAAATTTCCCTAAATAATGAAAGTGCAATTGTGGAATTTTGGCATAATCAGTCCAGGCTTTACCAGTGGTATGGGATTTCTATATTCTCCTTTTTCTGGTATATCACCAGGACAGAAGTAACAATAGCAATAATGTATTTTGACTGCATTAAGAAAAGTTTATTTTCCTTTTTGATATATTTCCATTTCCAGCATGAATTGCTTCATATCAGCTAAAATTTAATATGACTAGAATGAAAATATCTTGCAGCCCTACTCCTCAATCCTTAAAGGTAAAGTAGAACTTAACACCATCAAAAAAACTACAGGTCCCTGGGATGAGAAATCTATATAATCTTTGATTCTTGGGATGTTGGATCAGAACTTTCTAAGGAAAACTAAGTAATCTTGTGGCCTATAGAAAGGTCTTTCCATAAGACTGCCAACCATAATTTTTTTCACATGGATTTGCATTATTATTATTATTATTATCATTATCATTATTATTATTAATATTATTATTGTTGTTATTGTTATTGTTAAAAAGAAAAAACCTACATATACAGTAAAAATATATTTTTGCTCTTTATATAATTATCTTAGGAAACATTCCTAATGTTAAAGACACAATAAATATCAACACCAAAAATGATCCATATGATAAGTAAAGGTAAAAGTAAAAGAGTCCCTGAGTATGTTAATTCACTATAGTCACAGTCTAATTTACGGGATGGTGCTCATTTCTATTTTTAGGCCATTGAGTCAGTGCTGTCTGAAGATGTTTTTGCGGTCATGACATCATACCTCAGTGCAGAGCATACAGCAAAACATGATACATTGTTACCTTCCCACGAAAGTGGTACCTATTTATCTACTCACATTTGCATGCTTTCAAACTGGTAGGTTGGCTGGAGCTAGGGAGAATAATGGGAGGTCTCCCCATTGTGCAGTGCTCAGGTCTTGAACCTGGACTGTTGGCTTTCCAGCTGGCAAGCCCAGTGTCTTAACCATTGAAACCATCAAACCGCCCCTCATATTATAAATATACATACCTATATGCAATTCATCCAAACATTGACTGTAATCTGGATCATATAACATAATGTGTCAACTCATTTTCAGTTTCAGAGCACAAAGATTTTTTCAAAACTATATAATGAACCCATAGCCTAATCCATTTCTTAAAAGCAGGAGATTGACTTTCTTTCCAGTCACAAAGGATTATCCTCTTTGCTGTTCCTCAAAGCTTCTCTAATCTTTAGTACCTTCCATCAATCCTCCTCTTGAAAAAGGGACAATAAATACAAAAGGGTCCCTACTTATCACACCCTTTAACTATTATATTCACACGGAGGCTTTGGTAGGTTTCTAAACGTTTAACACAGAGATGGTATTCAGCAGGTTCTGACCAGTTCTAGAGAACCTGTAGCAGAAATTTTGAGTAGTTCGGAGAACCGGCAAATACCACCTCTGACTGGAGATTTTACAGTATCCTTCCCCTGCCACACCCACCAAGCCACGTCCACAGAACCGGTAGTAAAAAAATATTGAATCCCATCACTGGTTTAACAATAATTGATTATTGCAGCTAATATCTTGCTACTCACTCATGTCTCCTCCTGAGTAAGTATGAAGACTGGCCTGTGTGAAAGACAGAATCAAGAAAGATGGAAGTGCATAAATTGTGGCTAGGGATCACAGAAGCAATGTGTAAATATACCAGCCTTGTTTGAACTAGTAAATAACTTCTATTTGTGTTATATGAAAGGATCTTCTTTTCAAATCTAAACTGCTACAGCACAAATAAAAATAAAATCTTCTTTAGCTCCAGATTTATTTCTGGTACTGTTATTGACACATCCATGCATTTTTTTTTGAAATTGCTCAAAAGTTGTTTGCCTCTATAATACATACTAAGCAAATGGTCAGCACAGAAAAAAAAGGCAAAAGGTAAGTCAGAGAAATTGGCCCTGGTTGTGTAGTGGTTAAACTGCATATTGCAGGCAAACTGCCCACAGCAGGAATTCACTCCTGATTCGATTCGAGGTTGACTCAGCCTTTCATCCTTCTGAGGTCTATAAAATGAGGACCTAGATTTTTGGGGTCAATAGGCAAATAATGCTTACATTGTAAACTGCCCAGAGAGCACTATAAAGCACTACGCTATTACTAATTGAAAGGCATGGCATTAAGAAAATAAATCCATTAATTATATTTTTCAATAACTTTCTATCCTTGCAACCCATCCTTGCTTCCACCATGTCCATATGCTGTTCCCTTTTTATAGGATCATATTTTAGGATCTCTGCTCAACTATGACTGCTCCAGTCTCCCATTTCCTCTTACTACTCACTCTTCCTTCATATATTTGTTTTGCAATTTGATCTTCATTCATTTTCTCTCTATGGCCAAACACCTGAACATCGGTCTTTTCTAGCAGTCACTCTCTTATATTTTCATTGGTCATACATATATAATGTATATTTTTCAACCTCCCAGTTTTCTCTTCTAGGATTTAAACCTGCTTAGCTACTGAGTCAGAATAAGATCAACCAAGTGTCATCATCTGCTGAGACTTGAGAATATAATGAAGAAATTATAGGAAAATTGATTTTAATATAATGTTAGAGCAATGGGAAAATATGTGGACTAAAGGACAGAAATTCATGTTGAATTATAAGCTTAAGGTGAATTTCTATAAAATGATATACCACTGGTATTTACCCTATATAAATTATCAAAGATATATAAAGGTGTTTTGAATGTTTGTTGCAATGCAAGCATAAGGAGGGTATTTTTTAATCACTCGTGGTGGGCATGGGATAAGGTAAAGAAATATTTTGCATAGATTCATGGTTTAAATCAGAAGATTTAAAAATGGACTAACAATGGAAACCAGAAAGTTTTCTTCTAGGACTATTGGATAAAAAAAATGGGAGAAAAAACAATGGAACGTCATTGATATACATGTCAATGTATATTGTATGGTATGCTGGCTTGACAGCCATGGACAAAAAGGCAGAGGATGATGATCACAGCACAGAGGATGATGATCACAGAGGATGAGGATAATGTGATGATGATCACATTACAGAGGATGATGATCACAGCACAAAAAATTATGGGCTGTCCCCTGATACAGCTCGACGAAATCCCCAGGACCCGCTGCCTCAGCAGAGTGAGGAAAATTCTCAGGGATGATTCACACCCTGGTCAGCACTTTTTTACTCTCCTACCATAAGGCAGGAGATATAAAAGCATAGCCAGCCGAACAAATAGGCTGAAAAGTAGCTTTTATCCCTGGGCCGTCAGGCTTCTGAATGCAACATAACACCACAATTAGGTTTAATATGATAGACTTGCAGGGCCAGCGCAACATGCAACATGTTCATACCAGTGTAATATAATAATAATGTTACATACATATAGGTATATGAGAATGTGTGTTAGTTATTACTTATATGGTTTAGGGATTCTATTTCTTTAATTTATTGAGTTATTGAGATGTATTTTGTGTTTTTAGGGGGAAGGGGAGGCTGCACCAAGGGAGGCTCCTTTCAATTTCATTGTACATATGTTGTGCATTGACAATAAATGTTTGATTTGATTTGATGTCGACAGCTATAAGAATTCTATATGAAGACATGAAAAGAAGTGTTAAATCCCATAATGGAGGAATGGATTGAAAAGATGATGGAACTGGCAGAGATGGCAAAGCTGCCCGCATTAATTAGGGACAAGAATGTAAATAGTTTTGGGTTACAGGTAATCCTCAACTTACAATTATAATCAATCCCCAAATTTCCACTGCTAAGCAAGACTGTTGTCAAGTGAGTTTTGCCCCATTTTACACCCAATCTTGCCTTCACTGTTAAGTACAGTAATTAAGTTAGTAACATGATTGTTAAGTAAATCTGGCTTCCCCATTGACTTTGCTTGTCAGAAGGTAGCAAAAGACAATCATATGACCTGAAAACACTGTAACCAATTCTGTTTCTCTTCACTTTATCTCCGCTATCCTCTTTCCATTGTTTTTATTTCTATTTTACATTAAGAAAACAAACTTTTAATAAAATATATTTTAAAAAGAAATAATACAATAGAGAAATTAAAAACAGCAGGTAGGGTAATTAGGATAATGCAGAGCTCACAAGGGGACACAGTACCAATCACACTCTATCAGTCCAACTGCCTCTGTTGTGGGGGTATAAAATGAAGAGACCTATGTGCACACTACATTAAGCTCAGAGGAAGAGATATAAAAGCAATAGTAACATAATAATTACAAAAAAATATGCAAATCCTATCACAAAATAAAATGCAACTATGTAGCCTCTCTGTGCCAAAAAGAATTAAATTTTTTGAACCGTAATATGTGACTAATTCTTTAACTGATAAGATTTCTAAAATAACTCCATCTAATTTAATATATATTCACCACATTTCTGATTTTATTCCATATTAATTCTGAATCTTCTGATAGGCTGATAAGTCATCTCTTTATGTAGCAGAAGATATAGTATTCGTGTTCAGATTCCTGGCAACTATGATATAATTGATTATACACTAAGATAATATGGATGAAAACCACTTTCAATGCAGTTGTGTATGAGAGACATTTTAAAACAGAAAGCGTATATTTTTAAACAAGTGTTCAGTTAAAATGTTTGGCAAGAAAGGTTTTAAGAGCAATATTGTGGGTGAGTCCCTTAGGAGGGAGAAAAAGCTTTCTGATCATGTAGCCACTCTGCCATCTGGTGCATAAATGTAGACTGCAACATGTACAGTTCTCTTGATCTGGTTTCTCCTGCTAAATTTCCAGCTCCATATGATTTTTTTATTAATCTAATCTAAGACAAAAACATGGCCTTTTCCAAAGGACTTATGGAAGATTAATTTCCAACATTATCTTTATTTCTAATATATCTAGCCTTTCTAATAATTTCTAATAATATATCTAGCCTTTCTAATAATTTCTAATACATTATCTTTATTTCGAATATATCTAGCCTTCAAAACTGCTATGCCGCCTTACTGTACCTTTTGCAAAGTCTGAAGATGCCTTTTCATGGGAAAAGGCTTGATGTGTCCCATAAACAACCCAACTGTGGCTTATTCAGGAAGTCAGTGTTAAAGTCACCTGCTTTAGTGAGATGTGTGTGCCAAAATTCAGCAAGTTTCCAGCCTCAATCATTGTGTGATGAAGTGAGTAGGTTTTAAGTATCTTTCATTTTAGCTGTCACTGCATTTGATGATTGCAATTATGGTTTCAAATTATATTCCATTTGAGCCATTCTTGCAATTGATTAATGTTTATTGGTATTATTTTTATTATGTTTTTGATACACATAAACCACCCAGATTTTTAAAATGGGGGAAAATATTTACAATCTTCCACAGAAACCAGACTGGGGAAATATTTCTCTTGGAAAAGTATGTAGATAAAAAAAGGTTATGTTCCTCATCTGCCAACACCATTTCTTAAATTAGCTACTTATAAGTAAAACAAACAAACATTAAGATCTCCCAATTTGCCTCATCCTCAGCTCCTGCAATAGGAATTGTGCATTTCTTCCTTACAAACACACAGCAGATAAACTGAAATATTGTGTTTCCACGAAAATACGACCTAGCCTGATTTTTAAAACCTAGCTTGATTTTTATATGTGTGCCTCACATAAGCCCTACCCCCCCCCCCAAAAAAATAAGCCCTAATTAATACCCCACCCACTCCAAGGTGCACAGGTAAAAATTAAGTTAGGGTGGGGATAGAGGGGTGGAGCTGCCCTATTACTTACCTTTGACAGTTGCAGTCAGGCCTCGCATACCTGCCTTGCCGGCCCATTTCTTCTGCAGCTGGCAAGGCTTTTCTGAAGGCCTCCGCAGCTGATAAGAGAGCTCCAGCTTGATCCAGAGCTCTGTTATCGGCTGCAGAGGGCTTCAGGAAAGCCTTGCCAGCTGCAGAAAAATAAATTCCTGAAGACCTCTGACAGCAAAAAGGAGGCTGGGGTGACACGTGTAAGTGAGGTGAGTCAGTGGATATATCCCCCAAAAATAATACCTGGTGCCTTTTTGGGTAGCAAAAAAAATAAATAAGACACAGTCTTATTTTCAGGGAAACATGGTATCACAAACAGCTTGCTTGTTATTTCTAACATAGTGTTGTGATTTTCAAATTTCTCATATGTGATAAGGTTAAAGTTTGGGTAGAATTCAAGTTTCAAAAGGCCTACTTTGATATACCTGCCATAGGATGCGAGATGTGCTGGTGAGTGGGCCATGATGTTCTGCAATAGCTCTTTGTGAAGCCAGTGAGATCTCAGCATTAGGGAAATCAACAAGAGGATATACCTGAAAAATAAAAATAAAAACTTCAAAAACTATATGTTCTATTCCTCTGAGTTGCTGCTGGTTTTTTTAAGTTTCCCTTCTCTCCTTTCTGACCATGTCCACTCATCCATTGTTTTTATTAGCAGACCAGGAACATGAGTAATGGCATTACTTCAGGCATTGTACATAACAAGTTCACCTGTCCCTGTTAACAGGAAGATTGCTCAATCCCTAAAGCTATGAGCTGCGGTGGCACAGTGGTTAGAATTCAGTACTGCAGGCTACTTCTGCTGACTGTTGGCTGCCAGTAGTTCAGTAGTTTGAGTCTCACCAGCTCAAGGTTGACTCAGCCTTCCATCCTTCCAAGGTTGGTAAAATGAGGACCCAGATTGTTGGGGGCAATATGCTGACTCTGTAAGAGGGCTGTAAAGCACTGTGAAGTGGTATATAAGTCCAAGTGCTATTGCTATAAGAAGCAGAATACTAGGAGCTGCAGCGCTTAAGTGTGTCTCCCTACTCCAATTGCTTAAAATAAGAATTATCTCAAGATATGTAATATGCCTATGATAAATATGAAACTGCAGGACATGATATATTTACTTTGTAATTCTGGAACTGTTAATCATAATAAGAAAAATTCTGAGTCATCATCTGTTCCTCTTGAGGCACCAATGTAGAAATTGTACATGCATCATGCTTCTGGTGCTTATATCTTAATATATAATGTCATCATTACATTTTTTTTTAGATTTAGCTTTTTTGACAAATAGAACAGGCATATCAATTCAACAAAATAAAAAATATTGTGCAAACGTTTATGAGATGCCAAACTATGAGAGTGGCATGACTACCACCTACAGACCAAGATCAAATGTATTAAATACTAATCAAAAACTTATAAAGATGGTTGAACCTTGTAACAAAAAGCAGGAGCAAATAGCTGAAGTAGGCCATTTTCTCTGAAGTGGTCCCTTTCCATTGGACTGGATTATAGCTTCAGAAACTAGAGGTTTGGAAATACCATTCTAGTAATTAATTAGCTAATATATGAACCCAATTTAAGAATATAATTGAAATCCCAATGAACGCCCAATTATGTTTAATATATCAATGCTAGATAAAGTTACATGAGGTAATAAATGAATTATAACATTAAATCATGTTGTTTCTAGTTGCCTTTTTTTTTACTGCTACTGGTAGTGAGGGTGGTGACGGTAGTGGTGATGATCATGATGATTAGAAAGACAATAAGGATCTGAAGGCATCAGGAACTTTGCCTTAAGAAAGTATTATTGTACTTACCAAAGTATTTTCATCTTTAAGTACATTTTCCCCCATAGCATTACTGAGAAGATCTCTTGGAAAGCTTAGTTGTTGTTCAGAAATGAATTCATATACATTGTTTTTCCTGGAAGATAAAAAAGGATTAGAGAAGGGGAAGGAGGAGGAGGGGGGGAATTTAATATGGGGTTTCCCAAACTGTAAGGTGTACCAGGGAGGATGAAGAACTTCACAGTTACATCGTCACAATAGAACCACCTTTCCCAAATGTTAATTGTATTCTTTTCATTGTTCATTTGTGTTTGTGTTGGGTTTTTAGGGGAGGTGTACCTTAGGAAGACAGTAAAAGAAAGAGTGATGACAAAAGTTTAGGAATCCCTGATGCAAAATCATACATACATAGAGATAAGGCACAACACCGCAGTTTTAAAAGATGGATGTATTAATAGTTTGCTGTGCGTTAAATGGATAACTGGACAGGGAGGAAAGTAATCAGTTTTTGAAAGACAAGTTAAGAGGAGAGTAGCACAACAGTGAAAAGAGAGGTCAGTTAAGATAAGCTAGTTCATAATGAAAGCCCACAGTCAAAACAAGATTCAGAGGAACTAAAAAGGATAAGCAAGTGAAAGTGAAAGAAAGAGTCGTTCAAGTTCTTCATTAACAAGAAGGGTCCTTTTTGTGTAAACGTCCTTGGTGTAAGTAATTTTGTTTTCTGATCAATAGGGTTTTTTTCCTATTAGAAATAAGATGGAAGGAATGGTTGGAAAGTATGCAGAATTTACAAATGAAAGGTGAGATTGTCTTAAAATCTAAAGAGTGAGCCAGTGAAGGAGGAAGGGAGAGTCTGAGATAGAAAGACCCCAACAATCTGGGTCTTCATTTCACCTTGAGCTGGTGAGACTTAAAGTGCCAGACTGCTGGTAGCCAGTAGTCAGCAGAAGTAGCCTACAATACTGCATTCTAACCACTGTGCCACTACAGCTCTTAACATTATTCAAAACAAATAATCTGACATTCTAATTTAATTTTAAAAATACAAACTGATTCTACCCAGATGCTTCTAAATACAAAACCTCTTGGTTATTATCCTGCTAAAGAACTGACAAACAAGTATGGCATTTTGAATAAAGGCAACGATTGTCTTGTCAGAAATCATGTAATTTATTACAATTAAATATTTGTCTTGTGGTGTTTTAATCAAGTAATAAAGGGTTTATTTCTCAATAAGTCTCAAAGCAAATAAATCTCTCCCTCCAACTTCAGAATAGTCTCCCTTCAACTATCTGAATAGTCCTATGGCTACCAAAATATTCTAAGTTTCATTTTAAAAAAATCAATATTTGCCTTATCCCATCTTTTTGTGAGGCACCAAATATATCAACAGGACAGCCAATGAAATATCAGGCTGAGCACTGGGAAAGAGGGCTAATGCCCAGTATACTTGAACAGTGAAAAAGATTATTTAAAGTAGTAAGGACAAAAATGAATGAAAAGAAGAAAAGGATGTGAAATTGAACATTCACCACATAGGTTGGGCTCTTTGAAGAGGCTTTAGCAATGGCAGCAATCGATATTTCATGCTAACATCAACATAACATCACCAACAGGATTACATACCAAGTTATTATCAACTGGATGAAATGTAGCAACTTTTTCACCCCTTGGCAGGTGGAACAGGTTTTGTTGCCTCTTCCAGAACAAGTGTTGCACCTTTTAGATATAAAAATGGAAACTGTTTATTTTTTGGCTTATATTAAATACTAAAGATAAAACTAAAGATAAAATATCTTTTTTAAAAAAAAAAATCTCTATATACATACAAACAGACATGTGCTTAAAAATTGTGACTTCTATTGTTAGCAAATTCCAGCGAAAGTAAAATACTATTTGATTTAAATATTTAATAGATATCTAGGAAAACCAGAAGGAAAAAACTAAAAATGCAGAGATTTGACATGAAGTGGGATACGATATTTCAAATCAACCAGACTTTGGTGAGAGTAGATGCTTAATTGGAACAATTGGTATTTATATTAGTCAGGACAATTTGTGTATTATTTATTTTGTAGTATCTTTCAAGTCTAATTTACATCAGTGAATAATTGCATCAGTGGAATAAGCATTTAATTTAATCCTGAAAGATAAAAGGGGAAAAAGATCATGTTCCCCACCCATCTTTTGGCATTTAAAGAGACAATCCATTAGAGGAGGAGGAGGAAGAGGAAGATAGAAGGAGGAGAATTATTATTATTGTTGTTGTTGTTGTTGTTGTTGTTGTTGTTATTATTATTGTTGTTGTTGTTGTTGTTAGTAGTCATAGTCGTAGTAGTAGTAGTAATATGGACCAGTCTTCTCTTAATTAGCTTCACCTCCAAATGTGTTATCCTTTGCAGATCATTTGATCTGAATAACCTATCAAATGCATCATGTTGCCCAAGCTGTTCTGTGTATGTTTGTAAAATCTGACATTATCATGGTTTCTAAAAATTTATTAACTCTGGAATTTTGAGAAATGTTGAAGGAGAGGGAGAATTAAATGCAGCATGGCTGATATGGGTCCACTGTGTGACATTATCATTCCGACTACTAAGATAAAAGTTTAGAAACTAAAGAGATAAAATCTGGCTGGCTTCTTAATTAACTCTGACTCAACAGCTAATTGACTAAACTCTGTGATTTATCCCACTAATACCAACATCATTTGAAAACAAAGATGGTAGCCCAGGAAATTAGCATGAACATCTGCACAACGTGGCTATTTCTAGATTCAATGGTGGAAGATTAGGTGACCCTTTCAAGAAATGTATTATCCTCTCTGTAACAGTTGCAGATGGCATATGTTTTTGGTTGGTAAATTTATATAGCATTAGTCTGATACAGATCAGCAGCAATTACCTACTGATTTATTAAACCATTTTAAGAAACTGTTAGTCCCCAAAGATCCCCATTTTCAAATTATTGCCTGGTTTATTTGTTCTTTGTTATTTTATGCTTAATGGAGTCTTATAAAATACTTTGGAAGAACAGAGAGGTATTTTGCATTCCCTAAAGATCATGGCAAACTACATATTTTAGCAGCTGGAAAAACTAAAAGGTAACAATTTGTGAGCTGCATATAAGCTTATGTAAATAGATATCAGCTAAAGACAAATATTGGTAGAAAAGTGGGAAACCTAAAATCAGTAGGAAAAAAAGTTTAATATATCATGCTGAGATTTGGCTCTCTCTGTACAAGGTAATTATGATTGAGCATGATATCTTGATCTCTCCTCCTATGATTTACGAAGTTATATGCATTTCTTATTGAGTTCTACTATTTGCACTGGAAAAATAATAATTCAAATCCTTGTATTTTATGGAGTCAGCTATTAGGGACAGGAGTCGGCTAGTAAAAAAAGAAGAAAAAAGTAATAGCATTTTGCAGAGAACTGATGTTTCTATGTCTTTTCTTAGCTATTTTCTTCTCATTTTTCTCAATAAGAATAATTGTCTTCTCTACCTGTACATGCATGGGAATTCTACTAGGCTCAACAGAGTTACCTTCCTCCTCCTCTGTTTCACTTGCCAATATAAATGTAGGGAGTAGTGGTTAAAGACACCAGGCTAGAAACCAGGAGGTTATGAGTTCTAATCTCTCCTTAGACATGAAGGCCAGTGAGTGACTTTGGGCTAGTCAGGCTCACTCAGCCCCTGAAATCGGGCTTTGGTGACAAACTGGTTGGTTAATCCAGTCACAACCATGGGATCAACACTGGGTTGATTTGAAAAAAAAAGCAGACCATTCATTTGCAGGAAACCACTTGGAAGAAAAAAAATGTTAAGAGAATGGGTCTACTGGACTCCCTATTTTATTTGGATGTTTTGATTTACATTCTAGGGAAAATGATACTGAAGAAAGCTTCTACCACTAATATGACTAATATTACCACTAATGCCACTAATATCCTCAACCTTGCATATAACATATGACAAACATTTGTAACCCATCAGTATTTCTGGATTTTCCTCAGAGACTGAGGTAATATACTTCTTTCATGGTTGACTCCCCTTCTGGTGTTGATGTCAGTGTTAGGTTCCAAGTAATGGAAGAGACAAGATTTTTTTTTTTTTTTGCCTCAGTGTTGTGAGTTTTCTTTTCTCTGATCTCTTATGAAATATATGAGGTTGAAACTTTCTGACAAAAGCCTAGATAGTATATGAGCAATAATGATGCTTCCCGCAATGCACTTTTAGAAGAAAACCTAATCTCATTTGAATACTTGATGACACTTTACAAGACATCAGCCATTGTTTTGTTGCAGTTTATTGTTTTGGAGTATGTTTTCTGAAAATGTACTTTGGAAGAACTTTCTTCCTACGTGGGAAGTAGGAAGAATGTTTTATGAACATTTCAAAACTTTCAGAATAATTTATTTCTAATCCCAGTGAAAAGCCATCTATGTTATCAATAGTCCACCTCTACAGTCTGGCCTGTAAGAAAACATCTCCATTACTGTTTTAGTGGATCTAAATCTGTCATATTGCTCTTCCTCCCAGCTACTTGATGGCTACTGCACTCAGGTAATGAAAAATCCTTGAAAAGCAGTTACAAAGAAAAGGAGGGAAACAAACAAGATGCTTATGCACATATCTTCTATTCCAGGAAAGGGACAATGGGCAATGAAGTAATATTACTTTAAAGTATAACCTCAGGTATAAAGATATGCATTTCTCTATTGCCAGAAATAATCTCCAATTTTTTAATTCAGATAATAACCGTGTTCCTTTCTTATGTGGAAATGAAAGCTGTGTACATCACAAGAAACATAAAAGTATGTGGAATGCACTAAAGCGAGTCTGGTAATACCATATAAGATGAGATGATTGGATCAAGAATGAATGGGTGAATGAACCCTGAGAGCAGTATGGAAGAAGTGTATTTTAGAGGTTATACAGCATCCTGAACTGCAGCCAATTCTTTCAAAAAGATCCAGTGTTTCTTAAGCCAAACTTAGATATTCCAGTCTAGATTTATTTTGATTGGAATTGAGGCAGAACTGGAGCTCCCTTTAGTCTATGGGCAACAGTCTGTTGCTTCTTGTCAGTAATGAGATGTGGGAATGACCTTGGGAAATAGAAGAAGACATTCCATCTAGACATGGGTCAGATAAGTGACAGCTCAGTCTTCAGGTGAGGGAAAGCATGGCAAGCTGAAATAGGACACACACACACACCCAAGTTTTCTGGTGATTAAAAAGAAAGGACAGGAGAAATATTTTCAGTCTTGCAGGATTCTGTTAATGTGATGAAGTAGGATTACCTCATTTGGAGGTGCTTCTTGTCTGCAATGCAGCACAAGGCTGTCATCAATCAAGTACATCTCCCCTCCTCTTTTTTTATTCTCCAGAAAACTAGGGAGGGTCCCTTCTGAAATACTTTATTTATTTTTATTTATTTTTATTTATTTATTTATTTTTGTCAATTGCTTACAAGATAATAGGTATAAGTAAAGACATAGTTATGAATACATGGATATATATAAGAAAAATAAAAAAATAAAAGAAACAATAGGACAGGGACGATAGGCACGTTGATGCGCTTATGCACGCCCCCTACAGACCACTTAGGAAAGGGGTGAGGTCAATAGTAGACAGTCTAGGGTTAAAGTTTTTGGGGCTTGGGGAAAAAAACCAGTCAGGTAGAGTATTCCAGAGATTGACCACTCTGTTGCTGAAGTCGTATTTCCTGCAATCAAGTTTGGTGCAGTTTACCTTGAGTTTGTATCTATTGTGTGCTCTTGTATTGTTATGGCTGAAGCTGAAGTATTCATTGACAGGTAGGACATTGCAATGTATAATTTTATATACTATACTTAGATCAGACCAATCGGTGGCGTAGTTCTAGGTTTTCTAGGTCTAGAATGTCAAGACTGGTGGCATAAGGTATTCTGCAACAAGTAGAGGAGTGGAGAACTCTTCTTGTGAAATATTTTTGGACTTTCTCAATTGTGTTAATATCAAATATGTAATGTGGGTTCCAGACTGATGAGCTGTATTCGAGTATTGGTCTAGCAAATGTTTTGTATACTCTAGTTATTACTGTAATATTACCAGAGAAAAAGCTACGTAAGATTAGGTTAACAAATCTTAACGCCTTTTTGGCTATGTAGTTACAGTGGGCTCTAGCACTTAGATCATTTGAGATGAGTACTCCAAGATCCTTGACAGAGTTTGGATCATCAGCTTGACTATTCAGCCTGTATTTTATTTTCTGAATTTTTTTTTGCCAATATGTAGGACAGAGCACTTATTTGTTGAGATTTGAAGTTGCCATTTGTTTGACCATTCTGATACATAGTCAAGGTCTTTTTGAAGGGTAGCAGTATTGTCTGTGGTGTTGAATAGCTTTTCATCATCAGCGAAGAGAACACAGTTGCTCTTAATATGATCACAGAGGTCGTTACAGTACAGTACAGTATGAAAAGAGTTGGTCCTAGAACACTGCCTTGGGGGACACCACTGTTGACAGGTACAGAATTTGATAGGACGCTCCCAATTTTGACTATTTGTTGTAATTCAGAGAGAGGATTTGGGCAATCTGATTACTTATAACTTTGCTTTGATTTATTGCTGCTGTTATCTGATCCGCTGGGGACACTCATTGTAAAACCTGTAAAAACTGTAGGTTTTGAACACGCTGAAATAAGAGCAATACACGCAGCTGACTCTGATCAAGAAAGGACTGAAAAACTCCTTAAAGACTTGGTCTCTCTATCCTCCCTCCTTATTTCTCCCTGCCAGCTGTCTGATGTGGCTCTGGGGAAATTGTGTGGGGGATATTAATGGAGACACCTTGTCTGGCATGGAAGATACTTTGATTAGCTGTGGGGGGGATTTAAATGAAGGTCCATTGTTTGCGCTCTGCTGGCTCCAAGTGATCCAGTTCAAGAGTTCCACCAGTGTGGTTGATAGGGCTTGATGGAAAGAGCTTCTCTGGGGAAGGAGAGGAGGGCTCTGGATAAGTTAGCAGGAGCTCCAGGGCTTCAGAATCCAGCAAACTTCATTGGCTAACTCCTGTGGCTATTGATCCATCAGTTCTTAAGGACTGTTCCTTTGTCATTTGGTCCACTCCCTTAACAAAGCAAGAGGAATATGCTTCACTTAGTGAGGTGTTCACTGGAAGCTATAAGGTTTGAATGGTACTTGGGTGTACAATTGTGAATTGACTTAAAGTCTATGACTGAATCAACCACAAGATTCATATATATTTAATATTATTTGAGTTGGAAAACAGAAGTTTTGAATCATAGCTGGGGTGTGTTTACAATAGGCTCAAAATGGAAGGACAACCAAAAAATCTGTCCCTGCTCAGAAAGTAGTGTGACTGGCCTTTGCTGACAGAAGCTGGAAATCTGTCCATAGAGAAGGCAAATGAAAATTGAATTGCAAAACAAATATACAAACAAGAGGTCCTTGGCGCTCTCTGAGCTTGGTTGTTTTCTTGCAGACATTTCAAGAAACAATGGCAAGAAAACAACCAAACCCAGACAGCTCCAAGGACTTCTCATTTTAACCATGACCTACAAGTATCCCCCTTTATCAGTAAATATACAAATGGATCAAGAGAAAGACGTTGACAAAAGGAAACTGAGACCGGATGAGTTGATCAGATCCTCAAGAAGACAAGAGTGAGAATTTTAAAGAACAAATAGCTGTATATGGATGCTTTGGAAGCAATGATAGTTAAGAGGGATAGAAAGCAGTGGAGCAATATAATGAATAATAGTCTAAACTATAAGTGAAACTCGAAAAACTAGAATATCGTGCAAAAGTTCATTTATTTCAGTAATGCAACTTAAAAGGTGAAACTAATATATCAGATAGACTCATTACATGCAAAGCAAGATAGTTCAAGCCGTGATGTGTCATAATTGAGATGATTATGGCTTACAGCTCATGAAAACCCCAAATCCACAATCTCAGAAAATTAGAATATTGTGAAAAGGGTCAATATTCTAGGCTCAAAGTGTCCCACTCTAATCAGCTAATTCTGCCATAACACCTGCAAAGGGTTCCTGAGCCTTTAAATGGCCACTCAGTCTGGTTCAGTAGGAATCACAATCATGGGAAAGACTGCTGACCTGACAGTTGTGCAGAAAACCATCACTGACACTCTCCATAAGGAGGAAAGCCTCAAAAGGTAATTGCAAAAGAAGTTGGATGTTCCCAAAGTGTTGTATCAAAGCACAGTTATGTGGAAAGTTATGTGGAAGGGGAAAATGTGGAAGAAAAAGGTGCACAAGCAGCAGGGATGACCGCAGCCTGGAGAGCCATTCAAAAGTGTTGGGGACTTTCACAAGGAGTGGATTGAGGCTGGAGTCAGTGCATCAAGAGCCACCACACACAGGCAGATCCTGGACATGGGCTTCAAATGTCGTATTCCTCTTGTCAAGCTGCTCCTGAACAACAAACAACGTCAGAAGCATCTTACCTGGGCTAAAGAAAAACAGAAGTGGTCTGTTGCTCAGTGGTCCAAAGTCCTCTTTTCTGATGAGAGTAACTTTTGCATCTCATTTGGAAACCAAGGACCCAGAGTCTAGAGGAAGAATGGAGAGGCATACACTGCCAAATGCTTGAAGTCCAGTGTGAAGTTTCCACAGTCTGTGTTTATTTGGGGAGCCATGTCATCTGCTGGTGTTGGTCCACTGTGCTTCATTAAGTCCAGGGTTGACACAGCCATCTACCAGGAGATTTTAGAGCACTTCATGCTTCCTTCCGCAGATGAGCTATATGGAGATGCTGACTTCATTTTCCAGCAGGACTTGGCACCTGCCCACACTGCCAAAAGCACCAAAACCATGACCATGGGATTACTGTGCTTGATTGGCCAGCACACTCACCTGACCTGAACCCCATAGAGAATCTATGGGGCATTGCCAAGAGAAAGATGAGAGACATGAGATCGAACAATGCAGAAGAGCTGAAGGCCGCTATTGAAGCATCCTGGTCATCCATAACACCTCAGAAGTACCACAAGCTGATAGCTTCCATGCCACACCGCACTGAAGCAGTAATTGCTGCAAAAGGGGCCCAAATCAGGTATTGAGTGCATATGCATGCTTATACTTTTCAGAGGTCCGATATTGTTCTATGTACAATCCTTGTTTTATTGATTGCATGTAATATTCTAATTTTCTGAGATTGTGGATTTGGGGTTTTCATGAGCTGTAAGCCATAATCATCACAATTATGACAAATCATGGCTTGAACTATCTTGCTTTGCATGTAATGAGTCTTTCTCATATATTAGTTTCACCATTTAAGTTGCATTACTGAAATAAATGAACTTTTGCACGATATTCTAATTTTTTGAGTTTCACCTGTGGATTTTGCCTGCTTTTCTTTCCTTCTCCTTTTTCTTTTTGTCTTTTCTTCCTTTTCTTCAATTGATTTTACTTAGCATTTCTTTCTATAGTTATTCATTTTGTATAATATTGCTAACACTGAAAGGCAATAGTATGATGGAGTCATGTATATGAACATATGTATAAAAAGAGGGCAGTCACCATTGTTATTATCATTGTTATTATTCATCATTATAATTTTCTTAAAGTCCTTACCTTTTGCGACCGGTACCTGAGCACACCTGACACCGTTTCTGATATTTTAAATGTTTGGTTTTCTTGGCTCCATTACATACGACACACCTCATCTATGAGAACACAAAATAGCTAAGATAACATTAGGATGAAAAAAAAAAACCTTGGAATAACAACATAGTTAAGACATGCTTTTATTTGATTTGGGCTGAAATTCTTTTAGCTCAGCCTCTAATTCTTTTCAGGCAAAAATATTCAGAATGATACTTCTAGTTTTGAGCTAGGTCTATTTTTTCCTTATGTGGTGTTTTACTATGTGAAACATTGTATAAAGAAATGAAATTAATTTGAGTTCACAGAAAACAGAATGGTTACCTGGAATTTTAGGCTTCATTATTAGCATTAAAAAGGTGATATTTTTTTTTAACATGGCAATCTGGGCCTCTTTTCTAACTTTAGGAAAGCACATTTTTCTTCTAAGCCAAGACAATTTCTTTTGGTATATGAGAACTTGCTTTTTCAGCAATTAAACAATAGAAAACATATTCTGAAAGTCCTTAAATGTACTTGCAAGACTAAAAGATACAAACCCAGCTGCTAAAGACAATAATGTAATCCATACATTTGCCACTCATGGAATGCTATCTAATATCAATGTTTCCTATTGTTCAATTCTCACATGTAATCAATTTGTTTGATCACTTCAGTGATGGGGTTCAAACATTTTTACTATTGGTTCTGTGGGTGTGGCTTGGTGTGGCTTGGTGGGTGTGGTGTGGCTTGGTGGTGTGGCAAGAGAAGGATACTGCAAAATCTCCATTCCCGCCCCACTCCAGGGGAAGGATACTGTAAAATCCCCATTTTCTCCCCACCCCACTAACCTGCTTTCCAGTTCCGTTCTTCTGTGCAGGGCAACAAAAGAACACCCAGCCAATCAGCTGGGACTTGGAGGCAGAGAATAGATGGGGGCAGGGCCAGTCAGAGGTGATATTTGCCAGTTCTCCGAACTACTCAGAATGTCCACTACCGGTTCTCCAGAACTGGTCAGAACCTACTGAATACCACCTCTGGATCACTTGCTTTCTGACATATCACATGTACCAAATGGATGTATCATTTGTTTCTGTATTCTATAGAAAAATCTGACCTACCTTAATAAATACTTTTCACTTTGCTTTGATATACTTGAGATTCATGCCATTTGGGTGTATGTATGTATGTATGTATGTATGTATGTATGTATGTATGTATGCATGCATATGTGTGTGTGTGTGTGTGTGTGTGTGTGTGGTATTCAGCTTTGTTCGGGTATTTTCCCACATCATTATAGTTGTGCTTTTAAAGTTGTAGCAATGTTTCGGCAGAATCTCATCTGCCATCATCAGGCTTGTATATTGAGTTCATCTGTGTACACAAGCCTGATGATGGCAGATGAGATTCTGCCAAAACGTTGCTACAACTTTAAAAGCATAACTATAATGATGTAGGAAAATACCCGAACAAAGCTGAATACCATACATATCAATACCCGTGAAAACTTAAGAAAACAAATACACACACACACACACACACACATACACAAACTTGGCATGTTTGGGTCTTTTCCCGTGTAAGATTGTAAAGACCCGAACACGCCAAGACCTGCATACCTGTACGTGTGAAAATCTACGAATATATATATATATATGTGTGTGTGTGTGTGTGTGTGTGTGTTGCACACACACACACACACATCAAACTCAGGAGTCTGAGTTTTAATAGCTACACATGAACTTTCCTATTTTAAATAGTATTAAGTTGCTCAGCAATGCTGTTGAGCAATAAGCATGCGTAATAATATTTTTTAGCATCAAAGAATATAAAATAATAAATACACTATCAATACTCACCCTGCCTCCACCATGGCATCCACTACATTTGTATCGGCCCCGGCCATGGCATTTATGACATTCCTGAAATAGAAATGAAATCAGTCTAAAAAATAGACTATCATGTATGGTGATTCCTGAATTAAGCTGGGCTGACAAGGACAGTTATTCTTACCTAATTCAAGTGTTAGCATGCATCTGTTGTATTATAAATTAAAAAGGCTTTCATGCTACATAAGACTAGCAGGGTTTCTGATAATACAGCAAAAAAAAAATGGGCTAAGGAGCCATATTTTATTGACTCTTTAAAATTAGGGAAGTGCATTGGAAATTTTATTTTTCTCCTTAATAGCAGATTCTATTCATGCTTTGAAATCAATGTTAAATGAGAAGGCCAGTCATGATCAGTCCCCCTTCAGGCCTTCATTCAGGCAGAGCAACACAATACTCCACCAGACCCTTCATTTCATCAAGGGGGAACAACACACCTCCACAAGATGAAATGCATCACTAAGGCAATTCGCACCATATCATCATTGCATTGCATTTTATTATTTTATTTTATTTATTATTTATTATATTTGCTTGCTGCCCATTTTGCTTCAAAGTGACTCATATTCAACATTATGATGGTTTGCTGCAGAGATAGACAGATGTTTAAACTAGATTTGGCCTTTTTATTCACCTGTCAAGTCTTTCCCAATTTTCAAATATGGTAACTAGTAATCTAGTCCATACCTTCTCTATGTTTTTAAAGGACATTATATGAAACCCTCAACTGATCAAATCCATGAAAGATCTGGAAATAAAATCCCATGAGAAATGATTAAAGGATCGGATATTGATCCAGTAATATACAGAGAAGACTAATAAAGAGAAATACATTGGTCTTCAAATATAGGATGAGCTGTTAAATAGAACAGGCTTATTATTTATTGTTTTGCTTGTTGTTTATTTTGATAAAATTACCTTGAGTAAAGAAGAATGGGGAACACGAAACTTTTTTGTGTCTTCCTGAAACATTTGTGGTACTTGGACTTTAATGTCCCAAGGTCGAGGAGATACACCATTTTGTGGACCATCCACTGAAGCATCTGATAAGATAAAACAAATAGATGCCACAATTCAACATAAGATTTAGCACTTTTAAATCCTTTGTGATCAATGAAACTAATATTTTAAAAGTGCATCTTTGATTCTCATCAGACATTCCTATCAATTTTTATATCTATTGTGGCTGATCCATAGCACTGAATTTATATTTTACTACATTATTACATCATTTTATTGTCTTGAGAGTATATAGATTTGGGATTGCAACAAAATCTTAGAATCTATTCAGTAAGCTTGCATCATTATATCCTGGATGTGGGACTAGGAGGGAGCCATCTTGCTGTAGCAGTTAAGGCATCGGGCTAGAAATTGGGAGGCTGTGAGTTCTAGTCCTGCTTTGGGCATCAAACCAGCTGGTAACCTGGGCCAGTCACTTTCTCTCAGCCCTACAAAGAAGGCGTTTCTGAAGTCTTGGAAGAAAATTACAGGGATTTGTTCAGTCAGTCACCAGCAGTCAACACTGACTTGAAAACAACACACACACAAAACGGGACTATTAAGCTCAAAGACTGAATGTTTATTTATTGTTGATGATGGACAGAAAAGCTTACTTCGAATTTTCCTGTCTTTGAGCACAACACATGTTGACTAGGTAGGAAAGGGAGAAAGTTCATTTGTTGCTCTGTCTCGGGCAGCAAAATGATTTGTGCCAGCTGTCATTTACCAGTATATTGCTTTTCTCCTTCTCCCACTTCCAAGCCACTTGCCAGCCTCTTGCCATCAGCCACAGAAGAGATGAAGTAAATGAGAAATAAAGGCAGAAACAAAAAGTTGGACAAATCCCCTCATTTCTGTGCTGTGTTGCTGTATATCAGCAACATAGCACAGAAATGAAGGAATTTGTCCATCTGAGAGACAGAACAAGATTTCAGGTAACAGGTAGGACCAGAGATTGGTTGGAGATGGAAAACCTGTCTCTGCTGAATATATGTTACAAAGAATTCATCACAAGTTCCAACTGGAGTCAAAGATGACAAGTTAAGGCTTATTGCGTGATGTCAACTACAACCATTAAAAATATTTCACAAATAGTTTATTCCCACTTTGTTTAGAATCAAGGGAACCAGTCCAATTTTATACCATTCTTTACATCAAATATTGACAGGCTTTCTTGAAAATCTTTTTTAAAAAATGGGAAGATAAATTATAATTTGAATTTGATGAATCAGCTTGAAAGCCTTCATGGCATAAAATTCTCTCCACATCCATTTTAATGAGTCATCTGGAATTGGCTGTAGAAATAATTCATAGATGGCATTGTACTGTACAAAATTACATTTTATTGATCAGGACTTTTCTTGGTGTATAGCAGAAGTTACAGGCAAACTTATACATATCACAGTCTCTCCTATCCCTTTTAGATATTCATTTGGGTTAAAGGTTTTAAGGAAATTAGGCAAAATATATAACAAATTGTAGTAATTAATCTTCCTACTGGTATGATTTCCATATTTTCCCAAACTTACAAATCGGTGAAACAGAAGAAACTGAATAAATATTTCTTCTGTTAGCTCCTGAGTCTATCATTGGAAAATACTGCAATATTTTCTTTAGATCAATGGCATTTTACAGTGGGAAATTGTATTTGACTGCAAAAATGGGGAAAACACAGCAATAAAGAGACTTGAAGAACTCCTTTTATTTTTATGGATTTATATCCCACTTTTATTACTTTTATAAATAACTGCAGATGACAAACATATCCAACACATCTTCCTCCTCCTATTTTCCCCACAACAAGCCTGTGAGGTGAGTTCGGCGCAGAAATAATGACACCCTGTCATTTTTAATGGCTAAAGAGGGACAGGAACTCACAGACTCCTGGGTTTTAGCCTCTAGGCCAAACTGACTCTTTCCTATGAATGGTTTTATTTAGTTTTTCCACTCTGTTTTTACCTATTTTATTAGACCTTCTAAAATATTATGATAACTATGTAATCTAATTTTTAAATCTAATTTTTTCATGCATAGAACTACTGGAGAACTTTAATGTCTTTGATTTCTTCATACTATTACATCCATAAATGCATAACTATAGAAATTTGATTTATAAATTGTAAGACACACCCGCTCCTAGAAGAATGAAATGCTTTGGGAAATATTAAAAAGGCAGGATAAAATATTTCCCCAAAGGAAAAATTTAAAAAAATCTTAAGGGAGGCAGAAACCAGCCCCAGTTTCCCTGCCCCAAGCAGAAACTGAGGAAATTTTTAGAAATGCAGATTTGGTAATCCATTCAGAAAGACTGGACATCAAGATGAATGTCAACCCTGAAGCTGACCAAACTTTACAAAAATAAGAGGAGCAGAGAATGAAATTTTGTCTGCAGATGATAATTGAAAATCAGAAGAAAATGGCCTTGATTAGAATCATTTTCTGCTTCTTTCTCTTTCTATTGGGGGAGGCAAAACAAGCCCTATTGACTGGCAGGTCTTACAATTGCTGCCTTTTAGGGATTGTTCCCTTCTGCCTGGCCTCATTCTTTTTCTTGGCTTTCCTGAATGTTTGAAGACATGGATGATCCTTTATTTTTTCTGTTGTTCTCTAGAAATTGAAATATCTGAAAAGGTTAAATGTTGGCAACTGGATCAAAGTTTGTTAATCTGAGATGTTTCATTATTCATCCAAATAACTTCATCAGTCAATTTAAAAAAAAAATAGTTAGGCAGAGAGTCAGAGAGTTTGTTGGGCTATACTAACTCTTGCCACACCAGCTGCAGGAGTTTTTCCCCAAAATGGATTGCAATATGTAAATCAAGACTCAACCATCCAGGCCAAAAACTCTATCTAAAAAGATTGAAACTTGATAGCAAGGAAAACCTGATACCTTAGCTTCACAGAAGTAAAGTAGAATTCATGAAACCTTGTAGCTTCATTCCAAAATGTCTAGGATGCTATTTAAAGGTTTGCGGGGGTGGAAATAGAAAAAATGTAAGTAAAGCTTTATAGAATTGTGGGGGTGGGAGGGAAATGGGAAAGCAAGAACAATATGCACCATTTGCCAGAGCAGAAGCTCACTGGGAGATGAAAGAGGTGAACAGATTAACAAGCTTCTAAAGAGGTTAATAAACCATTGTTGGATCAATCATAGGATAATAATTTTAAAAAGCACCTGCTTGCCAGGGAGTACATAGAGCTCCAGCAATGTCTAAAGTGAATGTTCTGCATTTTACAATTTGCCCGAACATGAGAAAATCTGGTCTGCAAAGAGACTATTTTATTTTGCAATGGTGAACACAAGATCTCTAAACTCTGTTAGAAAAGTTTATAGCATAATTTTATTGAGATATTCCTTAAAAATCATAAAATGTAAGCATAGTATAATTTCACCTTTCATATTCTTCATAATTTATCAAAGTTAATTTTATGTAAAATCTGTAAGATGAATGGATTATAGACATGCTTACTTATAGGGGGGTTACTACTGTGTTGTATTTGATGGATTTTTCACTGGAGTCAGGATTCATGTATTATATTCAAGGTGTGCAGAAGTTTTTCAAGTTTTGTTCCCAGTATGTTTTTTTTTTTTTTTTTTTTTGCCTTTTACTTCAGTGGTGGGATTAAAAATTTTTTACTACTGGTTCTGTAGGTGTGGCTTGGTGGGCATGGCATTGCTTGGTGGGCATGGCAGGGGAAGGTTACTGCAAAAGCCCATTCCCTCCCCACTCCACTAACCTGCTTCCCAGATCCGTTGTCCTGTGCAGGGCAACAAAAGAAGACTCAGCCATTCAGCTGGGACTTGGGAGGGAGCGAATAGATGGGGGCAGGGCCAGTCAGAAGTGGTATTTGCCAGTTCTTCGAACTACTCAAAATTTATGCTACCGGTTCTCCAAGTTACTCAAAATTTCCACTACTGGTTCTCCAGAACTGGTCAGAACCTGCTGAATACCACCTCTGTTTTACTTGGGTTGTTGTTTTTTTATGGGGGAGGAGAATATCATTAAGTAAGATCATTCTTTCTAAGACTTCCCAATTTTTTTACTATTTCAGATATTGCAAGAATTTCTCATCCTGGAGGAAAGTTTATTTTTTCTCTCTGTTACAATGGCCATCCCACGTATGAAAACATATCACAAAGCCATCAGGGAAGTTTAAAACCTTTGTAATGCATAATTTTATTTGTTTGTTTGTTTGTTTGTTTGATTGATTGATTCATTAATTGATTTCCTGCCCATCTCACCTTGAAGTAACTCTAGTGTTTAGATCACAATCCACTCCTTGGAAACCATCTATTTTCACCATAGGTTACCCCAATTTCTTTAGCAGGAGGCTTTTACTCTTCTGAAGAAACTATCCCATTTGACCTTAACAAAATTATTAATTCAAGCAAATCTGTATCTCAGACTTTCAGAATTCTTTTGTATTATGCCAAGAGCAAATTGATGGAAAGGCTCTGTTTTTCCTCCCCTAAAGTAGCTAAGAACTTTTTGTTGTTGTTGTTGACTCAAGGTGCAAAGTGTCCAAGGACAATTCTTAGCATCTGAAGGAACACAAAAGTGCTGCCACTTTACAAATAACTTTGCCTTTGCTAGGGATTTTCAAACAGAGGAGGATGGTTATTGGTCAGAAAAGCTCTAGTGGACCCTACATTTGTAGGGAACTGGAGTAAATGACCTCTAGGATTGCTTCCAGGTCTATGTTTCTATAATATGCAGAAACAAATTGTTTATACTGTGTTAAATATTAATTTTAAACAATTTATTATGTTTAATATTTAGATGCATTTTTTTAATTTGGCTGGCTCTTCTGCTATCTAAACAACTCCCTGCCTTCTGATTGGAGTTGTGTGGTATATATGTGAACAAGATACATACATACATTCATTTATATAATCTTTCATCTGAGAACTCAAGGCAGAGGGCGTGAAGCTCTTGTCTTATTTTATTTGCACCAACCACAACTATATGAGAAAGTGAGTTAAGAAAAGGTGACCAACCAAAAGTCATACAATGGCCAAGAAGAACTTGAAATTCAATTGTCCTTGTACTCAAAACAGGCCATTTTAACTACTAAAACTGCCAATATCTCCTTTTTTTACGGTATAGAGCTGCTGTAACTTTGGCTTTGTCTAGTGCTTTTCTGGTTTGAATAAAAAAAATTAAAAAGTGATTGCTACTATAGGCACAGGGGAAATGTAATGGAGCATTAACCTTGATTGATTAAAATTCTAAGATAAAAATGTTCCCTCATCTCTCTGCAAAGTGTATTGTTCAAGGAAGACATACTGCTCTCTGACTTGCCTAGCCAAGTGAAAAGAGTTAGTTGTGACTAATATCTAATCTAAGCCTGTCAAAGTGATGGCCCATGGGCCGGATGTGTCACATGCAGGCCACGCACACCCTGGCTCCACAAAGGCAAAAAACATCATGATACATCATGTGACGCAATTGAGTTTGACACCCATGATTTCTAATCTAACCACCACTTCATTTTTCAACACACAGTGAAGACTTCAGAGAAACAGCCCCTCTAGATGTAATTAAAGAGCACTGCCAGTTTCAAAAGTGTTCAAATATTCAATTGATCTTTATATCAGGAGTCCTGTTTCCCAATCTTCCATTACAAAATTATACAATGAGGTCAATATGCACCTATATCTCATTGTTTTTCCTATTTTAAACATGCATTTCACTGAACTCAATTCTCAGAATAACTCTTGTGCAAGTAAAGAATAGTACTTGCATACCCGTTAGATTTACTGTATACTACATGGATTGTCTACATAACCAAATGCCTTGTAGTCAATAGAATTTTTTTTTATTGGCCAAGTGTGATTGGACACACAAGGAATTTGTCTTGGTGCAAAATGCTCTCTGTATACATAAAAGAAAAGATACAAAGATAAATTGTCCTATATTATTTTTCTCACTTCATTTTCTACCTTATAGTAGCTATCTGAAGATGTATCCTTTTACCATTTCTTAAATTTGCCTGTTCATTTGCGTTTTCTTCTCCACATAAGGTTTAACTTTTCTTGTAAGATCTTAAGCTACACTTTACTTGTGTGTGAAAATGGTTTAATAATGTTAGCATTTTCTTCTATTTCCTTTATTTGCTATGGGTATACATTCCAAATCTTTTTAATCACTAGAGAACATATTTTGTTGACAAATCACTATTGGAAGCAGTTGCTGTCCATTTCTTTTCCTGCAGCTTTAAACAATTAAACAGATATTTCACTTGTTCATGGTGTTTTATTATAGTGGAGTCATTTCCTGAATATATTTTCTCTCTACTGTCTTATATATATATATCTATATAAAGATTCATAATAGTTTTCTCTTTGAACTTCTGTTAAGGTGTGTTTATTATTACTCTTTAGTAGTCTTAGATTAAATGTGAATTTTCCTTTGATTTCATCTGTTTGTTGACAATCGTAACTAAGATATTGTTCCTTGTCTTTTGTTATGGGATGTTGTAACTATACACTCCATTCACTCACAAGCCACAGTCATCCCCATCTTCAAAAAAGGAGACCCAAGCCTAGTTGAAAATTACAGGCCAATTTCCTTATGCTGTGTCACCTGTAAAGTCATGGAATCAATTATTAACCAATCCATCATCCTCCACTTAGAGACAAACAACCTACTCTCCAATAAACAATTTGGTTTCAGAAAAAAACTATCCTGTAATCTGCAACTCTTACACTGCAAAAACATATGGACGACACAACTCGACCAGGGCAAAGCAATAGACGCAATCTACATAGACTTCTGTAAAGCCTTTGATTCAGTGGTACACGACAAACTACTCCTAAAAATAAAATCCTATGGTATCTCTGGACAACTGAATAACTGGATAGAAGCATTCCTGTCAAACAGACAACAAATGGTCAAAATTGGGAGCGTCCTATCAAATCCAGTACCTGTCAATAGTGGTGTCCCCCAGGGCAGTGTTCTAGGACCAACTCTCTTCATACTCTACATAAACGACCTCTGTGATCATATTAAGAGCAATTGCGTTCTCTTCGCTGATGATGTAAAGCTGTTCAATACCACAGACAATACTGCTACCCTACAAAAAGATCTTGACTATGTATCTGAATGGTCAAACAAATGGCAACTTCAAATCTCAACAAATAAATGCTCTGTCTACATATTGGCAAAAAAAATCAGAAAATAAAATACAAGCTGAATAGTCAAGATCTTGTTGATGACCCAAGCTCTGTAAAGGACCTTGGAATACTCACCTCTAATGATCTAAGTGCTAGAGACCACTGCAACTACATAGCCAAAAAGGCATTAAGAGTTGTTAACCTAATCCTACGTAGTTTTTTCTCTGGTAATATCACACTACTAACCAGAGCATACAAAACATTTGCTAGACCAATACTCGAATACAGTTCATCAGTCTGGAACCCTCATTACGTATCTGATATTAGCACAATTGAGAAAGTCCAGAAATATTTCACAAGAAGAGTTCTCCACTCTTCTACTCATTGTAGAATACCTTATGCCACCAGACTTGAAATTCTAAAACTAGAAAACCTTGAATTACGCCGTCTTCGGTCTGACTTAAGCATGGTATATAAAATCATACATTGCAATGTCCTACCTGTCAATGAATACTTCAGCTTCAACCATAACAACACAAGAGCACACAATAGATACAAACTCAAAGTAAACCGCACCAAACTTGATTGCAGGAAATACGACTTCAGCAATAGAGTGGTCAATGTCTGGAATACTCTACCCGACTCTGTAGTCTCTTCCCCAAACCCCAAAAACTTTAACCTTAGACTGTCTACTATTGACCTCACCCCTTTCCTAAGAGGTCTGTAGGGGGCGTGCATAAGCGCACCATCGTGCCTACCGTCCCTGTCCTATTGTTTCTCTTATTCTTTTATTTTTCTTATATGTACCCATTTCATGTATTCACAACTATGTATACACTTATACTTATTATCTTGTAAACAATTGGCAAATCAAATAAATAAATAAATAAATAAATACATTATTATTGTTGCACAAAGCTTTTGCCCTTTGTCTTGATCTATCTTGATCATTTGTTCTGAATCTTGATCTCTTTGAAATAAAAAGGACCATTTTTTTCAATGCTTTTTTCAATAAATCTATTATCTCATTCTCTTGTGCATAAATTAATTTAGTCCTTACACTGTACAAATAGTCTAGTTCTCCAGGAATTAGAAGATAACATCTCTCCTGGGAGGTTTTCATCAACTGGCCCCCAAATTCAACTAAATAGTGCAGCTAAACAATTTCTGAGAATCTCCTTAGACATTTAGAGCCAAACATTTTTTTCTCAATAAAATTGAAGAGGTTTGCCCATGTCTTCTTTTGGGCTTGTTTTTGAAATTTCATCTTCTAGAAGGATTTGTTTGCTTGTTTGTTTATTATCAAATTTAGAGACTATCAATCTTGCTCACAGACTGATTCCCCTCATGCCTTCAGAATCTTACCTGTCCTTACTTCCATTGTGAATTACCCTTCCACTTTTCATCTGACCAGGTAGGATGATCCTATCAAAAGTTTATGTTCTCACTATTGTATCTCTTTGAATCATTGAAACCATTGGGAAAGGTCTATTAAAATAATAATTTTTTTTTTTTTTTAGAATATCTCTCATGGGTTGAAATTTTCCCATCAGTATGCAGGAATGTAGAGAGGAGAGACAGATTTGTAGAAAAAAAGCCTTTCTATCTCAAGACTAGAGGTTTCTTAGAATGCTGTGTTAGAGTGCTGTGTTAGAATGGATGTGTCATGCTTCTGGACAATCAAAATATATTCTATACAATCTTATAATATTTTATGACAATGATTCACATCTATTATGTACACAGTAAATAACTTTGATTCAAAAAAATTTTTTTCAATTCTACTGAATGTTTCCCATTTGTTTGGTATTTATTAATGGAAAATTTAGAGATTTCTTTCTGTTTTACCAATACATTCTCCTAATTCCATGCCACTGAGAATTATCTCCTTGTATCATTGAATATTGTCTCTAAGATGTTCATGATAGGATTTTCAGGGTTTGTCTCAAACACCATATTTGGATAAATTTGATGTAAAATTCCAGACATATATGTGTTCTGTCTCACCTTTCCTCTTTCCGAAAATATGAAAGAGTACACACACACACAAACACAGGCAGGCAAGCTGGCTCGGACTTCACAGAGTTAATTCTTTGGAACTGATAATATTCTTGGCATTCCACCACATCCTGCCTGCCAAGTCCGAACTGATAGCAAATAAAGTTTTACTCACAGAAAATCACAAGGCACTCCACAAAGAAAATCTGAAGTAAGGTTAAACTTTGTCCCGTACAAAGTTTAAGGAGAAAACACACCCCCTGTGGGGTGTGGCTCAATGACTCAGCTCACTCTCTGACCCTCCCATGCCTCCTACATTGCTGCTCACGTTTCTCCCTGCGACGCTGCTTTGGGTCGAGCCAACATTCTTCCTCTTTACTCCCTGTCAGGGGCTGCTCCGACATGCCTTCCTCCTGATTAATCTAAGGCTGTTCCTCTCTGTTGTCTGATGGAACCTGAGGCATTACCAGGGAGGAAGGTCCTGGGGAGGAAGACATTGCCAGAGAGGAAGGTCCTGAGGAGGAAGGCATTCCCAGTTCTTCCTCCTCATCTTCCAGGTCCTCTTCCTCTGACAGCATAGGTTCGGGAATCGGGGCCACAACATATATGTATTTGGAAACTGTGAGTTCTGAGGTGATTTGTATGTTTAGATACAAATGATAGTTTACAAGTAAGTATGCACAGGTTAGATTTCATTACTTTTCTGCCAAAAACTCTTCATAAAAATTCAATTGGAATTAAATGGAACTCTTTAAACATTTACTTACTGGTGTAAGGTTCAAATGTCCATTCACATACTCTTGTTTCATTAAAGGTTTTCAGTCGATACTGGGGAGAAACACATCTTGTCATCAAATGTTAATTCTAGAATCCTTAATTTGAGAAAAAGAATTATTTTTTTTCATTTTGGATCTTTTGAGACCTTGTTTTAATTCACTCATGGATCACCCTATCTACCATCTTCAATGTGGTTTTGGGGGGGAAATGTTACTGAGGTCATTAAAGCATTTTGTTTACCCATATGGGGGCTTCAGGAGTTAAACTTCTGAACGAACACCACCTTTTTCTAGTTTCTGACACTTGCAAAAGTCTCACTTCTGCAAGGCTATTGATTTCCCTCACCTAGCTTTGTTCCCTCCCTGGTAATCTATCCCAAAATACTTACTCTGTAGAAGGTCTGTGGCTTCAATTCCTGTATGAGGAGTTCGCCTGCAGCTCTGTTGCCATAGCAACATTTGGAATTGACAAAACTGAGCAGTGCACTCCTGGCCATGTCATCTGTCATTCTAGGGAACCTGGGAATTAACAAGACAGCAAGCACACTTTCAATTCTAAAGCATGTATGCATCCAGTCTGTGGCATCTCCAGTGAAACAGACCAAATTGAAGCAGATGACATAAGCCTTGCAGCTCCGATGTCAGAGGACAAGGATCATCTATGAAAAACCACATTGGCTAGTGGTTTTGGCCATGTTTCATTAACAAATGCCATGCTTTTTTAAAAAAAAAAACTTTAGGAGTAACATGATTTTGACATGCTGGTTCAACATTAGCTGCCCTAATGAAGACTTCATTGTGAAAGCATGGCATCCCAGAATTTCTAATCCTGAGCATAGCCATTTGATTTCAATACAAGTAATCCACAACTTAGGACCACAATTGAGCCCAAAATTTATGTTACAAAGTGAGAGATTTGTTAAGTGAGTTTTGCCCCATTTTATCACTTTTCTTGCCACATTTATTAAGTGAATCCCTACAATTGTTAAATGAATAACACGGTGGTTAAGTGACTAGTTTCCCCTATTTGACTTTGCTTGTCAGAAGGTTGCAAAAGATGATCACAGGACCCTGGGACACCGTAATCGTCATAAATGTGAGTCAATTGCCAAGCAGCCACATTTTGATCATGTGACCATGGGGATGCTGCATCTATTGTAAGTGTGGAAAAAATGCTCATAAATCCCCTTTTTTCCAGTGCTCTTGTAACTTTGAACAGTCATTAAACAAACTGTTGCAAGTTGAGGATTACCTGTACATAAACTATAGATGGAAAGGACAAATGATTTTCAGTGTTCACTCTGGTGCCTGGATGGCATAGAGAGGAAACTTATGCTGAAATGAACTGTTATCAGCATTTGCTAGACTCCTATGAGGCCAAGACTTTTAACTTGGTCAAGCCTTCTATCATCTTGCTTGGAGATGACAGCTCATTGAATTTGCAGGTTTAATTTAGCTTTTGCTAGATTGAGCAAGGAAGCAACTTAGGCCAACTACTAGAACCAGAGCAAGGGCATTTTCAACAAGAAAAAGCAATCAGAAATGACTTACCTACACTCCAGCAACACAGGGTTCCTCCTCTCTTCACTAAGTTTTTGCATCATCTCTGGAGGCGGAAATAACTTCTTTCTGCCTAGATGGAAAGGTTCAAGGAAGAATGAATAATGATGAACAGATACATACAGTGATGGAAACAAGATGAATACTAGAGAAAAATCACCCTTAGCACTGATGGTATATTCAATCAGACACCCTTTCTGTGCTTGTGGGGTACCTCTATGGATGATTTATGATGTTTGAGGTGTCCTTACCAGCTGTGAATGTGTCCATACAGTCTCTGAATCATATTTATTATCTATTTATTCATTCATTAATATGTTCCATTTGCACACATCTTATATGTGTGACTCTGGTCAAATCACACAATTAAAATAGTGACAGAAAACAGTAAACAAAATGCAAATAAAAAAGCAAAGTATATGCAAAACCATTGAAACTAAATTAAACACATAAAACATAATCAGCAGGAGAGTATTTGCAGTTTGAATCTGTATCTTCAGCATAACTCTGTTATATATTCTGTAATATGTCATTTGCCAACTAAATGCCTGAGGAAGATTTACATGGTTGATAGTTCTATGCTATTAATCTTTGGAGTGACCTGAGAACAGCTGTATTTTTCATTAGTATATTTCCCCCTTTTTTTTACTAATAGCAACTCATAAATTGATACATACTAAAAATAATAACATTCTTTATGAGAATTAGCTAGAATACATGTTCATGGAATAGGACAACATATGGATAAGGTAATATTTTATGCTATTTCTATATTTTGGTTTTAATCCTAACCAAACTACAAAAAGTAAATCTACACAAAAAGATGTAGATACTGTTTTAATGAGAAACTGAGCAATTTTTTATGCTTTACAAGACTGATGGTGATGCCTCAGGTAAAAAGTTTTGATTATTATTTGAAGCAGATTTACTGGTTTATTATTCTATTTCCATTCTATTATTTGCAACTGCACAGCACTCCTTCAGATCTAAAAATCTTCCTTTAATACACCAGTTTCTATTATGTTTCAGTGATATCATGTTATAAACAAATATATAAACTACAATTAAGATAGATAGTATTGACATTCTCTATTTTTTACAGATTTCCACTAAAAGGGTCACAAGCAAAATAGCCTATATTATTATAATTCCAACATTTTCTTCTCCAGCATTTTATAGAGCATGATTAGCACATTATTCATAGAGCACAACAATTTTTTTTCTTGGTTATTGTATTGCTTTGACCAATCCAGTTGATATTTAAAAGAAAACTCATTTTCTATGGTTTTTAAACTCAGGAATCCCGATTTATGAACAAAGACTGCATTAAGAATATTTAGTCTCCTGTTATTTGTTATTATTTTATATTTTCTTTAAATATCTTTCAGCCTTAAACAGGATTGTGTCATCTATAGTTCAGAAGAAATTGTTGTTGTTTTTAAAGCTGCTTTTTCTACATCACTAGCCAAAAAGATCCTAGCTGTTGTCCAGTTCAGGTGAAATATATTTAGAGATCTAGGCTATAGTTACAAATAGCTCTGCACAGAATTCATTAGAATAAATGAGAATGAGTCTCCTATTGTCTGGGTCTTTGTCATCCAGGAATAACCATTGCTGGTAAAGCACCTCATGGTAGTAAAAGACCCCTTTTTAAAGAACTGTTTGTCTTGTGTCTCCCTGCCCCCCCCAACAACCAATTTGGGTTTCTAAATACAAGCCAGATGTGAATGCCATTGAAGACCTTGGGAGGGAGAGAGGGAGGGAGGAGGAAGGATTAACACCAGACAAACAAACAAGCAGAAATCAATACCCTAATCAATCAAAGAGAAAATCACATCCCAACCAAACCTGGCAGGGCAAATTACTCTATACAAAAGGGAGCAAACCCCACACTTGCTAGCTCTGATAATGTTATTTAGTTGGGCAATAAATGTCTGCAAGCAAACAACCAAGTTCAGAGAATACCAAATACCAGGGTGGGCTTCAAAAAATTTAGCAACTGGCTCTTTGCCCGGTTGCTGGGTGAGTGTGGCCGTGGTGGGTGTGGCCTAGTCGACCTCCTGCACCATGGTCAGGGGCTGTTTTTGCCCTCCTAAGGCTCTGGAGACTTTGCCTGAGCCTCCGGCAGGGCGAAAACGGCCTCCCTGGGCTCTGGAGACTCTCTGGAAGCCAAAAATGGGCCTTTTCCAGACTTCCGGAGCCTCCATTAGGCCTATTTTTCACCCTCCCCAAGGGCCCTGCAGTTACCTGGGATCCAAAATGGACTACATGGGGAATCCTGGGAGGAGAGGAGTGGAGCGGGCAGGACCACCCAGGGGTGTGATTTGCCAGTTCATTGAACTGGCCATAAAATTAACCACTGGTTCACCCAAATCAGGGCGAACTCATAGCAGCCCCCTCCCTGCCAATTATTCTCCACCAAAGACTAATTCTTTGTCCATATCTTTATATGGACAAAGAATTAGTCTCTGGTAGAAAGTAATCATGCATAACAAAAAGAATAATCATGCAGGGCAGATCAGGAGCTTGAAAGGACTACATTTGGCTCATATCAACACTGAAATATCACTGTTTTAAATTCCCCAAATTCCTTATATTTCAGCAAGGATATTTTGAGAACTTCCATGTTTCTAATTTGGAATTCAATTTGGAAATATTTTTTGAAGATACTACCTGAACTTCTTTAAAAGACATAAGGCAGTCTATTTAAGAGGGATTCAAGATTGAACTATTGGGGTTTCTCTGCACAGACAAAAGTTCATTGTCTGACATGTTGCAGAAATGTTTATTTTTTAAAAAAAAAATGTGTATATTAAAATACAAGATAAGAAACACTGCCCTGATAAAGAACTTGTATTCCTGTAGTTATACAACTGCAACAATCAGTAAAGCTCAATGGATTGCAGTATGTATACATACCGTGATCACGAAAAGTCCATGTATTAAGACCAATTGGCATAAACAGATCCATAGGGGGCAATGAAGGACTTTCAGGCTCTGATTCCAGTTCCAGGGTAGCTATTTTAAATGTAAACAGTGCATGATATATTTAGTCCAGCCATTTTATTTTTGTGCATAACATACAAAATATGGGGCCAAACTACTTATGGAACTATCTTTATCCCATTAAAATTTGTCCATCCCTTTCGGTCAGGCAGGGAAGATATGTTGCAGACCCCTCAATTAAAGGATTCTGACTGGCAGGAACCAGAAAGAGACTTTCTCTGCCATTGCCCACACTCTGTGAGATAAGGCAGTGGCCTTGCTTAGAGAGCATAGAGCACGGTGTCAAACTCAATTTCAATGCTGCATCAGGGTTGTATTTGATTTCAGGTGCAGCAGGGTGGATGTGGCCAGGGTGGGCACTGCCCGCCTATCATCACTCATGTCGGGGGTGCCTGTGGTGGCCTGAGTGCTCTGCCAGTGAAAACAGGCTCCTGAGTGCCATTTTTGGCTGCGCCGGCCTCCTGTAACCCTCTGCTAGCAAAAACGGAGCTCTGGAGGGCCACCCGCAGCCCTCCCTAGCTCTGCTTTTGCTGGCAGAGGCACTGAGAGCCAGTCCTTCACTGTTTCCAGGGTGGCCTCACAGGGCACATCTAAGCAGCACACCTTGAGTTTGACACCTCTGGCATAGAGGAACATGTGGGGCTGGTTATTGCCCTGAAAGCACTCCCTTTGCCTTTTAATTACTTTTTAACGTTTTTAATTATTCTTGTCTTTTTAAAACTAACTTTTATATACTGTTTTTATGTTTAAATATTTTATTGTACACCATTTAGAGTCCGTGAGGGAGATGAGTAGTTTCAAAATGTGATAGATGATAGATAAATATAGAGATAAAGAGAGAGAGAGAGAGACAGACAGACATGGGAGATGGAGGGGGAGAGAGAGAAAGAAAGACAGAAAGTTTACAGTAAAAGATACAATGTCAAAAATGGAGTACTGAAAGTTAGAAAGATTGTCCCAATAGCATGATGTATTCATTTTGCCTTTGAAACTTCTTCATATTCCAAGGTAAATGTAAAATTATTCAGTTCATGTGTGGAAAGAAAAACATGTCAGCCAGCATTTAGTCAAATCGATTTTTAGCAATCTGTAATACAATTCTACAAACAAATGAGAGTTACAAGAAATGAAGCTTTTGATGAATTATTGATTCTTTTTCCTCAACAAACGTGAATGGTTTAAAAAAAAAATAAACTACTTTTAGTAACTTCTTTTGGGTGTGAAAAATGTGTTTGTTTTCAAGTACTATAGTGCAGTATTTTGTATCCTTTTAAAAATCCATACAAAATACATATCCATGGATGTTATAGGAAATGCCTCCTGCTAACAAAGTAGCAAAACAGTCATTTGATGCCATAATTCATCAATTTGACTGAACAGAATTTTCTGCTAAAAGCTTTCATATATTCTTCGCAAAGCAAAAAATAATCTTTCTATTTTCTTCTCATGAAAAAGAATATGAAGAAATAAATAAACTGCAGAAGATTTCTTATGAAGGGTTTCTTAATTAAATTGAATATACAGGCAAAGGAGTTTTGTTGTTGTTGTTCCTTAACACAAGCAAATATGCAGTAACTTTTATTGTAAATTCTTTTCACACTCTATAGTAAAATCCATAAATAGATTAGAGTCTTGAGGTTGATATAGGTTCATCTCTTTCCTGAAAAGTCATGATGGGGGTGGGGGGGAGAGAGTCAGAACTGGATCCAAAGTTCTGACCAAATTGATGGTTGGTCAAGAACTTTGACTGAATAAGCCTGAACATTTAAGAAATATAAGAAACAATGAACTTGTAGTTTTTATTGCAAAACTATTTTTTTTTACCTGTTGTAACTTCAAATGGTTTCTAAACAAGACAGTCTGTAGGTAGAGACTACCTATATAGATTTTACTTAATTTCCACCCCTATAAAATTTCATAATTCACACCAAGCATATCTCCCATATGACTGCGCCGTGTCCTCCTCCGAGCTGAGCCCCGCCAACTCAGCGCCTCTGCCCGATGCCTGTTCCGCTGAAGCGTTTAGAGCTACCAGTGCATTTGGAGATGCGTGGGGATGGGGACGGGCTGGGCGAGGGGTGGAAAAGACGGGTGGCTTTGGGCTCCCTCCACCAGCCAGGGAAGCAGTGCTGCCATCACCTCGCCTCCCTGTCCATGGACAGGTGGGCGCTATCACTGCCTCGGGCAGCCTCTCCTGGTGGCCCCTTCGGGTTCACGCTGGAGGGACTTGGGAAGGAAGCCAAGCTCAGGGTGGCCCGGCTCTTTTGCTTGGCAGGTGGGCGCACACCCGCATCTCACTTTCCTGGCTCTGCCCAGCCCACACAGATCTGGCGCGGCCCTGGCGGGATGAGCGGAGGGTCCGGTGGGGAGGCGCTCGCTGCCTTGGTGAGAGCTCCGCTGCCGGGCAGGAGAGCCCGCCTGTCAGCTGCGCTGGGCACCCCAGACAAAGCTCTTCACGCTCTGCCCGGCGCCAGGCAGGGATGGCGGCTGGGTGCTTCTCCCGAGGTGGGCCGATCCTGCGCTGTGGCTCCAGGAGATTTGCCTTCCCACATGGGGTTGGGCTGCCCTCTTGGGCAGGGGAGTCTTTGTTGTAGTAGGGCGTCGTTTTTAAAAGAATTGGCTTTACCTTCGAAGGCAAAGGGAAGGCGGCGACAGGAGCACCTGTCTCCGCCGGGCTCTGGTTGCAGGGAGGAGCCCTAGCTGGCCGCATGTGGCTGCGCCAAATGCCACGGCATTGCTCTAAATGCCACGGCAGCAAGGGAGAAGGGAAAGCAACGGTGGTGGAAGGTCTCCTGAAATGAAGTGCCCCACCAACGCCGAGGTCAACATCCAAGCCGTTGCTGCCCGCCCACCTGAGGATGCAAGGGGGGGGGGAATTAAGTGATCCCAAAAAAGACGGCCTAGCCATTTTTTCGGGGGTCAAAAAAAAATAAGGCCCGGCCTTATTTTGTGAGAAACACGGTAGATCAGAGGTGGTATTCAGCAGGTTCTGACCAGTTCTGGAGAACCGGTAGCAGAAATTTTGAGTAGTTTGGAGAACTGGCAAATTCCACCTCTGACTGGAGATTTTACAGTCTCCTTCCCCTGCCACGCCCACCAAGCCACGCCCACAGAACCAGTAGTAAAAAAAATTGAATCCCACCACTGCATTAGATGCTGATCACCTGATGTTGTGCTGAATGAATTAATTGCAAATAATTATCTAAAGTGCAAAGATACATGAGTTCAGCTTCTAGCAGAGGGCATCTACTCTATAGAATAACATATAATTGCCTACATATCAGATGAAATAAATGAAAGCAGTGGTGAAACATTTGCCTTGCACAGGTAAAAATTGCTTCTGTGATATGAACATTATAGAATAAGGCAAATGTATGGATCCTTAAATCAGTGTACCTGCCTTTTCTTCCTCCGGCTATTCAATAAATGACCAAACCCACCAGTCTGGGAGGAAAAGTTTGTAACATTTTTTTATTAACAGATGGGCACGTTTTTATTTCTCCCCTGAGACATCTCCCCCCCCCTTCAACAACAAGCACATTTTTAAAATAACAAGAGTGTAATAGTAGCTTGGGGATTTGGCAGGAAGAAAAACAAAACAAAACGGTGTGCTGACATAGCTTATGTTTCTTGCTGGAACTGCAGACAATATGCTTGAAATACTGGATGTTTACAGGAAAGGTAGCCTGTTATCATTTTGTCCCTACCTCCCCTCCCAAAAGTGCCCCATGAATGAGAAGATGAGAACTTAGAAGCAAAAATCTCAGAGGCAAAAATATCTGGGGTAAATTGCAGCAGATTGGCAAATAGCTACAATTTTGCTCCTGTTGCTTAACACCTGCACTTAAAAATATTTTGGTTAACTCAGATGTAGCTTTCATTCCTTGCCTGCTGTTTACAGTATACCAGCGTTAGATTCAAGGGATGGTGCAGTTAATTGATCTGTCTTCTAAGTAATCATTTTATACTTTTATAAATATGAATATATATTTTATATTCAAATGAAAAACAAAATAGACCTGCAAGTTAGCGGAGTGTTTGTCAACCTCAACAACTTTAAGATGTATGGATTTCCACTTACAGACTTTTCCCAGCCAGCATTTCCTGCGTGGGTTTATCTTGTTCAATTCAACATCAGGTATAAGTAGTCCTCAACTTATAACCATTTATTTAACAATGGTGCAAAGTTACAATAGCCTTGGAAAAAGTGTTTATGAGCTACATTCACACTTATGACTATTGTGTCAAGGGATCACACTCTGGGCACTTGGCAACTGACTCACATTTACGACTGATTGCGGTGTCCTGCAGTCGTGTCATCACAATTCGTGACCTTTTATGCTCATTCTGGCAAAAAAAATACCCATCTGCCAGGGAAGCTGGATTTGTTCAACGCTTCATTTACTTAATAACTATATTATTCACTTAAAGATTACAGTGATTCACTTTGTGAATGTGGTAAAAATGATCATAAAATTGACAATGCCTTGAATTCTGACTGCTGGACTTATGATGGAAATTCTGGCCCCAAGTGTAGTTGTAAATTGAGGATAACCTGTACCAGAACTAAAAACTATATATTTCTGTAATATAGGTAGGAATAGCTTCATCACTGGAAGCCTTCAAGAAGAAATTGGACTGCCATTTCTCAGAAATGATGTAGTCTCCTGCTTGGCAGGGGGGGGGGGGGGGTTGGACAAGGTCCCTTCCAAATCTGCTAATCTGTATCACCTGTGGGAATTGGAAATTTAGCCACTAAATTCATGTGACCTACAAATATAGCGACTTGCATTTACATTTCCCTGAATTCATTAAAGTATAAAATATGGTAATATGCTATATGTTGTACAGCTAGTGTAAGAATATTAATGAGTGTTATTATTTATGTCTGTAAAATAAAATAAATGAATTGCAACTCATTACACCATGAGGAATGATGGGATTTTATTAGTTATATAAGCAATGTGCAGGTATATCTGGCAACAATCATAAATTATGGGAAAATTAAAATGTACCATGTGAGGTCTATGTTTAATTAAGTATATTTAATTAAGTATTAATTAAAATAAGGGTTATTTAATAACTTGAGATTTTCATTCTGAGTTCCTCAAGTTGCTGTGCATAGTATGCTCATAGATACTACTCTTCGTACTTATTTGTGCGTCTTCAGACTTCTTATGTGATTTATTTAAGATATTTTAAGAAAATAACCAGTATGCTAGCCTACTGTACAATGATAACTTACAACCTCACCTTTATTTCCAAGAATACTGTTGGACCACATTATTCTTTTTTTCCTGAATGGTTTTTCCTGAATTGGGACAGGTGTGTTTTTGAATGGGAGATGTTACTTCTGCTTTGTCCTTAGATTTATCCACAAATTATTTTTGTTTGGTCTGAACAGTTTCCCTCTGGAAAATGACCATCTACAACTATCCACACTTTCCACAGCAGTCCTTTTATAAATGGAGATGTTCTCCTATGTGAGTTTTTTTTTGTGTGGGGGGGGAATACTCACAACTTTCACCGTTCTGAATAAAGCCTGGAGACTCATTCTTTCCTTCAATATTATATTCTGTCAGTATTCAAGGCTGACAGAATACAGAATTGGAAGGGACCTTACAGGTCTTCTAGTTGAATCCCCTGATCAAGCAGGAAACCTTATACCATTTCAGGCAAATGGTTGTCCAATCTCTTCTTAAAAACCTCCAGTGTTGGACGATCCAAGTTTCTGGAGGCAAGTCGTTCCACTGGTGAATTGTTCTAACTGTCAGGAAATTTCTCCTTAGTTCTAGGTTGACATTTTGACTAGTCACTCCTAATCACAAAGAACAGCTAATTTTTCACAATTGTTATTTTACGATATGGATGAATATCTAAATGAGTTAATTCCATAATTATAGTGACTCCAAAAAATCTTTATTGTTTCTATTCATTTCTCCCCAAAAGACCAGAAGTGGTCTCTTGATTTCAAATGAGAGTAGTCAAAGCTGCAACTTTATACATTATAGAAATAAACACAAGGACACAAGAATATTCTCTGGCTGGATTTCAACATAGTATTGTATTTTCCCAGCTGGATTGCTATAGCAACAAGTCTACTCTGGAAAGCATATGTTCCAAACAGAACTATTTATAACTTTGTTCTTTATTAGAGAAATTATTTTTGGAATGGCTTGAGTCACACACAGAGACCCTTCCCTTCTTAATTAACATTATCTACGGCATGTACAAACATCAAACTGAAGTTTTAAATCAGTCTGAAGAGATTTTATAATGACTATTTTATAGCCACATTGAATTTGTGTGTAAGTTAATTGTTGAATAAAAAGAATGGTTTAAACAAAATATTGAATTCATCTTTTTCTGCTCAAATATCAGCTGCCACTGAAACTGGAGATATTTGCACATCTATAGCATATTTACATTGAATCATTATCAGTATTGCAGCACTGGGGGGAGGGTAAAGAAATGCTATATGCTTTGGTACGTCACAATACAAATACCGCTTCTCACTTTTTTTTTCTTGTTACAACCCTATAATCCCTTTGGTTTGGGGTAGGATCAGGGAGACTGAGTGGTGCTGAGCATTTACTGGCCTTATGCCCTTCCTGATTCCTACACAGAGTTCACAGCAGATATTTTCTCTTTGCGCCCGGATAAACATTTGTTGCTGCCTAGGATTGAACTCTAAATCTTCTGAGTGGTAGATGAGCATCTTCACCTCTCACATACTTGCATCATAATAAATGTTGTGACATTTTGTGGTCTTTGGCGCTAGTTATACTTGTCTATGGCTGAATGAATTGCTCTTTAAAAAGCTTAAGAGAACTATTAAGGAAGCAGTGTGCTTGTTTGTCTTGTATTATTATAACTGCTAACCACTTGGGGACTAAATGTGTGTTTAAAAAAATGTGTGATTTCTAATCCACATCTTGATAAAAATGTTAGTTTGCTCCATTGAGGCCTCATCCAAATCACATGACATATATTGCTTGTTATAGAAGTGATGTGGCACATGTTGAGCAGGGTTGTCCTACACGCTACCTGAAGCATTCCTCACATAACAATCTCTTGTTGCTTTCTTGGTGGTATATAGCAAATTAATGTACATAGTATGGTGGAATGAAGTTTGGATTCCCTACATTGTAGGGGAATAAGAAACTGATATTTAGATAGTTTGGTTGGGAAAAAGAAGGTCAGAGTAGCTCCTCCTTATAAGTTGTCAGCGTATATCTTTAATAATGTGAGTAGTTGCTTTAGTCTAGTAAATGTTGTCTATACACGAAGAACAATAAAGGTAACTACTGAGACTCTGCATGTCTTTCTTGGTTTTTGGAGCCTGACATAAAGGGAAGGAAGGGCACCTTCCCAGATTTCTTTCAACAAATACCAGGGGTGGGATTCAACCAGTGTCACTACTGGTTCGGTACTTACGTTTTGCCACGCAAAGCAGCTGAGGTTGAAAAAGCAGGAAATAAATGTCAGGTAAGAGCCCGGGTAGGCGGGTGGGCCAAACAGCAGCAGACACAGAACCGGTTCTGTGTCTGCTGCTCTTCAGAGCTACCAGTTCTACAGAGCAGAACCGGTAGCATCCTACCCCTGCAAAATACCCAGTAAATATGTTGGATTGCAATTTCTAAAGTTCCCATCTATTGCAATTTCTGGAAAGCTGGAGAAATCTGTGTAAATGATCTGTCACTATAAGCAGAACCTCAACTTGGTGTGCATTAACATATGTCAATTTCTATGCAGCCTATTGATACCACAGAGATCAAATAAGGGCAGTATGATTGGTGAGCTATCAATTCCGACTTCTTTGTGGGAAGAAGAAAATTCAGGCAGTAACAGGCAGCTCTTTTGTATAGCTATTTAAAAACTACAAGAAACATCTATTAAACAAGGGGAAATGGACCTAACTAACATTGTCTATTGGAGTTAAAGAACCCACATCTGAAAGAAAAAGTTGTACTGTACATTGGGAAGTTACTTGATTTGTAAATCAAGTTAATTTACACGTGAAAGCTGCAGAAAACAGACTACTGTGGGAATGGAGCAGAAAAACATATCCTGAGGTCACTTTAAAGGTGAGTGGGAAATTAAAGTGGGTGGTATTGTCTGTTTCTGCCCTTGAAAAGCATTGTCCTGTCCATTCTGGTGAAGGAGCAACTGGACAATGTTGGTAAGTTGCAAGCCATTGATTCTTGAAACCTGTAGAGTAGGGTCTTACTACAGAGGTTGTATTCGGCAGGTTCTGATCAGTTCTGGAGAACAGGTAGTGGAAATTTTGAGTAGTTTGGAGAACTGGCAAATACCACCTCTGGCTGGAAATTTTACAGTATCCTTCCCCTGCCACGCCCACCAAGCCACACCCACAGAACTGGTAGTAAAATAAATTGAATCCCACCACTGTCTTACTAGCTGTTTTATTTCAATAAGTTACAGCTTCCAATGCAAAATAGGCATTGGAACTAAAACTAGTGGGTTCAAACTGTAGGTTTCAAGCTTTTGGGGCCAGATCTCCCTGCTTTGTACTTGGGCAAATTTCAACTTTATCATATTGCCTTTTGGAAAATGAGCATTTGTATAGTCATATCTATCACTGAATTCATTTGATGAATGGGGAACCCTCTCACAGCAGCCATTTTATGGGAATGCTCAAAATACATTCTCAAAGTTCTAAGATACTCACTGGCCCCCTAAAGTTTGAAGATCTCAGACTTAGATTGTATAAATAAAGAAAAAAAAACAGCGTTCAAAAATTCAGTAGAGTTGGATAGGATCAATTACATTTCCATTTCTTTCAGGCTTTATGAAGAGGAATCTTTACCATTGTAACAGTCAAGGAGTATAAACCAAAATGAAAGAAGATGAATGTCTCCAATAATTATGATTTGCTGGCATATATGTTCTTTTCTGTGGATAGAGATATTTAAGTAGCCTAAGCTGCATCACTTGATTTCTCTAGTCAATTATAAATGGAACAGACTGAAGCATTTTGTACTACTTTTGATGCCAAAAAAAATTGTTTTCTTTCCAAACAAAATCTCAGTTACAGCGTACAAAAAAAGGGCTTCAACCTAAATCTCACTATGGTTAAAATTGAATATGGAAATCTCTGGTGGGATAGAAATTAATATCAACTTTACATCTTAATTTTGTTTTTTAAAATATGAAGTGTTCATTTATTGGCAACAAGATTTTATATGCAAATATCTGGGAGCAAAAATCTCTGAACCAGATAAATGTATTACCTTTAAAATTAAGCTGTCCATCTTTGAATGTGCTTACAAATAATTACCTGGCTGTTTTTTTTTTTACAAAATGCTTATGAATCCAATGCCTTCCAATAGCTTAGTGCTGCATAGCCAGCTTTTTATAACCCAGCTGTTATGTGCACATTTTCCTTATGAGTTAGAGTTAGATAATAAATGATCACTAAGCTTTCTGATCGCTAAGACTAGCAGAAAATGCAACCTAAGAATGATCTCAGATTACAAATAAAAACCAAAAGAGTCTAAAGGAATTTTGCACTGGACTTTCAGCAAATATTATGATCCGTCCTGCAGTTTTGCAGGGCCATGCTTCAGTATGAGCCAAATTTCCACCACAGTCTAAAACTGAATCACAAAGTACACATTGTAGCTCAGGGCTCAATCAGCATCCTAAAACACGAATTGTAAGTCATTGGTTAAAACAGTATAGAAAATTCTGTTTTCTGAGGTACTCCTTTCTTGTTTACTTACTGTCTTTGTCTCCATGGTGCTCTTGATCCATTCTCATAATGCAGCAGAAAAAGGAATAAAAGCAAGGCAAAGTCCCACTGCAACTGTTTGGACTTGTATTGTTTACAAAAAGTTCTGTGTTAGCAGCAGTTCAAAATCCCAGGCCAGCTCTTGCAACCACTCCCAGCGAATAAAACAATTTGGAAGCTGGTGATTAATCATCAGTCACTACGGAAATGAAGTCTCAGCTCTGCAATGCGAGTAAGAGTTGCACTGATCACTACTTGGAAAGACATCCTGTCATCCTCTACATAGGACATTGACTTTAATCTCTGTGTTTTACTTCTATTCAAATTTACAGAAAACTTTTAGGGGAAAAAATCACTGTTGCATAAGCAAAATGTACTACGTTCCCCAAACTTGTATTCCATTCAAGGTAGACCTATCTGTTTAATGCCCCCTATTTCTTGGGCTTAAAAACGCCTAATTCCTATTAATTTCAGTACTATGGGAATGAAACTGCAATATATCAAGAGAGCGCTCACCAGGGAAGAAAAGACTGCCTTCACGGACCACAAACGGACACACAATCAATCTAACATATAATGAGAGCACAGAGTTCATAGAAAAAGGAAAATCAATTTTCATTCTGCACTTAAGCTAATAGGAATATTCAGAATATGGGTAAGTTTCACGATCTCTAAAATCCATTCCTGAGAATTTTTTAAATCTTCTCTAGATCATTTCTTTTTCTGTTGGGGTCTTTTTAGTAGGTGACATGACAACTCCTTAACTTTCTGCACAGATCTCTAATTATTGGCATCTCTCACTGATATTACTAGACATGATCTTTGCAGATGCAGGCAAGCTTGGTTGGGCTGCTCTTCTCCTTCCTCTCCAGCTATCACTTTGCTCTTCAGCAGCTCAGTTCAGTTCAGTGGAGACTTTTCCATTCTGATTTGCTCCTCAATTCACTGGCACACTTTCACTTTACAAAAGAAAGCAACAATCTCATTTGTATCAGCTGGAGGGGAGAGGAGGGGAGAACACACACTCTCTCTCTATTGAACTTCTGACTTCCTTTTATTTTGCCATCATCAGAAGATGGGTTTGTTTGAAAGGAGAAGTTCAAGGTCTTGCTAGATATTATATTTTCCATACCACACTGACACATATAGAGCCCTGGGCAATGTCTTGACCTTGATTTCTTTTTCACTTTTGTTGCTGACTCTGTAGTGAAATCCCCTGTGTCTCCTTCTATATCACACATGCCCATCATGGAATAAGTTTTGCCTTCTGCTCTTTCTATGATTTTCAGATCATTGATCTACTGATTTTTTTTTCTGAAACACTGTCTTTTTTCCCCTCTTCTTTTTATTTCTGTTTGCTTTCCAAATTCTTCACTTACCACCAACAATTGATTCCCTTCAAGTCTTGATAAATTTGACTTTTAAGTCTCCAGCATTGGCTCCTTGCATCATTCAGTACATCATTTGCTCATCTAGGTCTAAAAATAAGCAAAAGCATTGACTTCATATAAATTCATGTTTTCTACCTGATTGGGGACAACAGGAGCAAAGGACAGCATGATAAAAGATGTGAAATGACATTATCATGCAAATGTCACTATCTATTTGCAACAGACACAGGCAAGAATATAATTGTAGGATTTGTGATAATGTCATTAAACATGTATCATTTTGGCAACATCAGTTTCCTGATCTACAAGATTAAATAGCAGGATTGTATCATTTTGATTTATGTAGTCTTAAGAAAGCTTCAGTGCCTAGTGTCTACCTTTGATACTCATACATTTAAATACTTTGCTAAGGTCAACTTTCCCTCTGCTCACTCACTTTTTCACTCTTCTTTTTACATCTATTCCTACTTCTTTACTTTTCTCCTAACTACTCCACAGTCCTCATTTGAACTGTCAATTTATATCCTTAAATTCCTTTCCATTTCTCTCCATCATGAGGTTTCCAGCAAATTCATATAGTTCTTTCTGTCTCTGATTCTTCTTTAAAACACACACTACCCCAGCCTCAAGAAATATCTTTATCTCATTTAGTTGTTTGTAAAATTTATTGACCACCCATCTTTTCATAGGGTAACTATCTTCATCCCGTTTTCGCTCTCCAGGTAGTTTTAGTTTTCTTTTGCTTTTAGTTTCTAATTCCTGATATTTACTCATGCCATCTCAACTTTTTATTCTCCAGGTTCACTTATGATCCTATCTAATGGCATTTTCACCTCTTTGAATTCTTCCTCATCTGCCACCACAACTCTCTAATGAGTGAAAATTTTCACTACCTCTAGGAAACTTCCTAATAATCATTCATTTTATGCCCTAAGGCATAAAAAGGTTTCCATATTCCATAAATAAGGTTTCTATATTCATGTTCTTGTTCTTCCGGTTATCTGACTGAACATTCAAAACTCTTTCTTCAGTTAAAATCTTTAAGCAGTGGGTTTATTTATCATGCCTTCACTCTTGACATTGTGCACTTTTTTTAGTTTCCGTCCTTATCAATATATTACTCCCTCTTCTGTATAAATATTTTGGTCTAGCCTAACTCCATTTCCATACCTTTCCATACCATTTCCAATGCTTTCTTAGCATTTCTGTACATGCTTCATGATCTTCAATATATTTATTTATTGTATTTAGAATCCACCCATCTCCCTCATAGAAGAACTTAATGATCCAAGCTCTGTAAAGGACCTTGGAATACTCATCTCTAATGATCTAAGTGCTAGAGCCCACTGTAACTACATAGCCAAAAAGGCATCAAAAGTTGTTAACCTAATCGTGCATAGCTTTTTCTCTGGTAATATCACACTACTAACTAGAGCATACAAAACATTTGCTAGACCAATACTCAAATACAGCTCATCAGTCTGGAACCCACATTACGTATCTGATATAAGCACAATTGAGAAAGTCCAGAAATATTTCACAAGAAGAGTTCTCCACTCCTCTACTCATTGTAGAATACCTTATGCCACCAGACTTGAAATTCTAGACTTAGAAAACCTTGAATTACGCCGTCTTCGGTCTGATCTAAGCATGGCATATAAAAATCATACATTGCAATGACTTACCTGTCAATGAATACCTCAGCTTCAACCATAACAACACAAGAGCACACAATAGATACAAACTCAAGGTTAACAGCACCAAACTTGATTGCAGGAAATACGACTTCAGCAACAGAGTGGTCAATGTCTGGAATATTCTACCTGACTCTGTAGTTTCTTTCCCAAACCCCAAAAACTTTAACCTTAGACTTTCTACTATTGACCTCACCCCTTTCCTAAGAGGTCTGTGGGGGGCGTGCATAAGCGCACCAACGTGCCTACCGTCCCTGTCCTATTGTTTCTTTTATTTTTCTTATATGTACCCATTTCATGTATTCATAACTATGTATATACTTATACCTATTATCTTGTAAGCGATTGACATATCAAATCAAATCAAATAAAAATAAACTCTATAATAATAAGGAAACCTTGAATCTTCTCTCCTCCAGAGGCTCTCTTCTTCTCATACCCTCTGATTATCCATTGACAATATCACTATCAACTCATGAATTGAAGTTTTTCTCTTCCTTAATCCACACATCCACACATTATATACCCCATCATATTCTCCTGTTTTGGGATAATCAATTTTATGCAAGGCAAAGGAAAAACAGTTAAATATAGGAGAAAACAGAGATTAATTACAGAGAGAGAAGAGGAGAAAAGACAAAAGGAAATCTAAGTAAATCTAATTATGTATTGGTGTCATTGTTTTTTGTTGTTTTGTCTTTTAGAAGGCCAGATTTATCTGATAAAAATTAAGAAATAAGTTTCTTTATTATTATAAGAGTCAGTAAATTGTTCAAACCACCAAAATGTGCAAAATGAAGGGAAATCATAACCTTAACTTTGTCAATAGCTGTAATTTCATTGCCAGGTTTGCTGCAGTTTCTCATGTTGAAATTGCATCTGAATAATCAGAGTGGCTTCCTGCATCCCAACAGCATTTCAGTAAATAATAGCATCTGGTCCTCCTAGCAGTAATGCTTTCATTAATGCACCCCTTATTATTTGTCATCATCCATATGTATGACTTATACTGTACTCTTAGGGGGACAATTTGACACCATGCTTCATCTTACTGTTTATCTTTTTTGTAGGTACCCTGCTACCAGGGTTGTGATTGATATCTGTAGGGGAGGAAAACATTATGAAAAATTAGCAGACTTTGGAATTATGCATTCACATGATTTGCACATCATTCATTGAATCCCTTTTAATACTGTGGCAATGGAAAATCACCAAAAACATAAGTTCAAGTGCTACTTTTTCAAGGAACATTATAAAGGGCATTGTGCAATCAAAGTCAATCCATCCACTAAGGAGATGAAATAAACCTTAGCAAATATCGAACAGTTGCATTGATTGGTTGATTGGTTTATTTCATCTCAGTCGAGGTAATGTTTTTAAACTTGTCATTCAGACTCAAATTAATGGATTCAGCATACTCAGTGGATGGACTCCCATCCTGTTTATGTTGGAGGCACCATTCAAGGGAGGAGTGTAAAACTCACAGCCCATGGGCTGGGTACATCACACACTGGCCACACCCACTCCTGGTTTAGTAAAGGGGGGGAAGTTGCAATACATCACATGATGGCAATGTGGCATCATGAGTTTGACACCCCTGATTTAAAGCACTTCCAGGTTGAAAGAATTAGCCACTAATATCATCATTGCTCAGGAGATGCCCATTGGGGCTCCTTTCATGTCCTCATCAGGGCACTGGATGTCGGGAACTCACCCCTCCATACAGCAGCACTCAAGTCTTGAATACAGGTTTCCTAACCTCCAACCCAATTTGTAGCCCACTTTTACTTTATGCCAGACTGAAGGCTGTGAACATACTTCATGCCCATGCTTCCCATTTTCTCCACCTCGACAACCCTGTAAGTTGATGGGAACAAAATGACTAACTCAATATCACCCAGCCATCTTTCATGGCCAAGGGAAGACTTGAGCTTATGATCATTTTCTATCTCAGCATTTTAGACACTACGGGTAGTCCTTAATCTGGCAACTGCACTGTTTAGCAACTGTTTGCAGTTACAACTTAGATGGAAAAAAATAATTTTATGACCAATTCTCACATTTACAGGTCTATAAAAGATCTATAAAACAGGTCTATAACACAAAAGAAAGCTGAAATAAGATTATTAGCACAGTTGCTTTTTCACTAAGTTTTGCTTAATCATAATAATAAAAATGTAATTCTTTTTTGGCCAAGTGTGATTGGACATACAAGGAATTTGTCTTGGTGCAAATGCTTTCAGTGTACATAAAAGAAAAAATACATTCATCAAGAGTCAAGAATCATCAGGTACGACACTTAATAAGAGTCATAGAGTACATTAAGCAATCAATCATACTAGGAAACAGTCAATATAAGGATACAAGTAAGGATACAAGCGACAAAGTTACAGTCATACATAATGATCAAGTTGCTGGTCCCACTTGCAATAATTAAATGAGGACTACCTGTATACCAAATGAGTTTTCAGTAAGGGTCAATATATTTATTTATTTACTCCACTTATATGGCTACTCAATCTCCTTGGAACTCTACAGTAGATGCTAACATCCAGCTAAATGCAACAACAAATCACCAACACCAAAAAATCTATCCTCTAAAGTATGCTGAAAGAATAAAACCAGTGATGACTTAGCATAATTAGAAATAGACCAAAAAACGCTGGAAAGACTGGCCATTGGAAAACACCTGGTGAACCTACTACCAGAGGTCAGTCATCTACAGAGAGAATGAAGCCCTGCCAACTCTTCAAATCCCAATTGTTGACTTTGACAGCATAATTTTTCATTTCTCCTTAAAGATGCAAAGGAATGTGTTAAGCCTCTAGACAGCTAAATTACCTATTTCCTGTTATAAAATTTCCCCAAAACAAAAATAAAAGGGAATCTCCCAAATGTGAAGCTGGAAGTTTCAGATGACTAAAGAAAAAGCACACATCTTTTTTTTCCCTACTTAATACTACTTAAAAAAACAACTTGCAACTATACACCTCTTTTACTGGGCATATGGTGGAACAATGAACATGCATGTTGCCATCAATTGTCAAGAAAATGTTAGTGTCTAAGATTTCTGAAAGGAATAAAGTAATTAAAAAGATAGCGAACAGGGGACATCCATTAAGTAAGGCAAGTTTTATAGCAAGGCCAAGTAATCTTGCTAGTACTTAATTATCTATCTTTTTTCTTTGCATGTTTTTGAAAGTTAATGCTGCTGCTCCATACCTACTACTGATTTGCAGTTCCCTTTTGCAGTTATTTACAAATGAATTTGTATTTGGTGCTATTCTTTTAATACCCTTTTAGAGATTGTTAAAATATTTATTAAACTCACTTTGGGGGGGGGGAACACCTATTTAACATTGTAGAAGAGCTACATGTCTTTTAACCACTACCCTAACCACTCTCAATCAAATTACACTTGCAACATCAAATTATTCTGATCTGAAATATTGTTCAGATTCAAACAGTTTAAAAAGTTTGATTTAGATCAATTATTCCAAGCATCTAAATAAGTGAATTCATCACTTCATTTTTATTAACATATTTTTCAAATGAGCAAAAGTAATTCGTTAAAGTGATACTAAAGTTCCAAGATTCCTTTGAATAACATTTTAGCAAATCTCCAAACTAAAATTCCCAATGTAATCTTTGCACCATTATAATAAGTACATAGAATTATAAACACAGTTTAGTGTTATCTATTAGATGAACCATCCAATCAAAATAATATATTAGATGAACCATCAAAATAATAATCCACAACAAACGGCATTTCTGCATTCTTCCAAATAGTCTTCGAATTACAACAGTTTGCTAAGTGACCATTTGAAGTTATAATGGCACTGAAAAAAGTGACTTATGACCATTTTTCACATTTCAGATGCTTTTGACAACTGATTCACATTTATGACAGTTATGAAGTGTCCCAGAGTTATCTGATCCCCTTATGCAACCTTCGGGCAAACGAAGTTATTGGGAAAACCAGATTTACTTAACAACCATGTTACTAATTTAACTGCAGTGATTCACTTAACAATGTGACAAGAAATATTGGAAAATGGAGCAAAACTATGTAATTTTTATGATGAATTTGCCTCTTTCAAAAACTAAAAAACCCTAACGTCTCCAATTCTGCTCCAGTTATTTATGCCTTCTTTGTCAAATTATCTACATTTTATTATTGTGTCTCAAATGCTGTTAAAATGTTACTTGTAAATGTCAGGCAAGTGCCACAAATTGTTCTTTCATGTTACTTATGAGAAATTGTAATAGATTATTGCAATTGTGAAAACTTGACATGAAAGGAGGAATATAAATGCTTTAACATAAATAATACATCTGAATTTCCCACATTACCATCAAATATATATGACTGTCAGATACCATAAAAAAACTACAGATGCCATGAAATATTATTTCACTGTATGTTGCTTACTACGAAAAGAAGTAGCAATAATTGCCAAATGCAAGTAATCCTTGACTTATGACCAATATTGAGGCCAGAATTTCTTTTGCTAATCAAGGCAAATGTAGTGAGTTGTATCCAATTTACAAGCTTTTTTTGCCACCATTGTTAAGTGAATCACAGCAGTTCAGTGAATAACATGGTTGTTAAATGAATCTGGCTTCCCCCATTGACTTTACTTGTCTGAAGCAAGCAGGGAAGAACACACGTGATGATCACATGATTCCAGGATGCTGCAAACATTGAAAATACACGAGAGTGGGGATACTGCAATGGTTATAAGCAGGACAAAAATAATTATAAGTCGCTTTTTTCAGTGCTGTTGTAACTTCAAATAATTGCTAAACAAGTGGTTATAAATTGAGAACTACCGTATATGCCGGCGTATAAGACGACCCGGCGTATAAGACGACCCCCCAACATTTCCACTCAAAATATAGTTTGTTATATACTCGCCCCTCTTCCGCACGCCTTCCACTTTTGCACTTTTTTTTGAGGCACTTTTGCGCACCGTGGAAGCGAATCCGTGAAGCCGAAAGGAGCAGCCAGCCTTCTCCCAGCTCCCAAGGAAATGAGGCTCGCACTGCCCGGGCTCCGCTGAGGTATCCGGCTGGGGCTGTCAGGAGTTGTTACCGCTGGCGCGGCTCCGCGCGGCTCCAGTCCCGCATTGCCTCGGGAAGGGAAAGGCAAAAAGGAAGAGCCGCGGCGGCGCTTTGCAATGGCAGCAGCGGCTCCTGGTTTTGCCTTTCCCTTCCCGAGGCAACGCGGGACTGGAGCCGCGCCAGCGTAACAACTCCTGACAGCCCCAGCCGGATACCTCAGCGGAGCTCGGGCGGTGCGAGCCTCGTTTCCTTGGGACCTGGGAGAAGGCTGGCTGCTCCTTTCGGCTTCACGGGATTCGTTTCCACGGTGTGTAAAAGTGCCTCAGCCGCGGGCAGCCGCAGTGCTTCCCAATTACTATTTGCCGGCGTATAAGACGACCCGGCATATAAGACGACCCCCCCAATTGGAGGCATGTTTTTCAGGGCAAAAAAGTCATCTTATACGCCGGCAAATACGGTACCTGTACTTGTTAAGTAGGGGGGAAATTACAAAATCTCTGAAAAATATAAATGGCTACATATTACATGAAACAACAAAAAAACCCCACAACTGATCAAATATTATCCCTTGCTATCACCATCATCTTCCCAAATTTTTGCAATGTATCTGATAGAAATGTTTACACAGAGGTTCCATATTCCTTATGAAATACTTGGCTTGATCTATTTTTTCTTCTCTTTTTTTAAACTTACTGTGTATGTGAATACAAATTACATGAGTATTAGTTCTACAACAGCATTATCCAGTGACCAATGTAGGAATTAAAATCCGGTTCAGTTCCAAGCCAAGAGAAAGGCGCTGGAAATAAAATGGAGGTGGACTAACTGCAAGCAAAGAAGGTTTATTCAATTTCCAGGAATTTCAGTGACAGCAGCAAGGTTTCTGGGGTAGCTGATAAAATGGCTGAGTGAGTGGATGAATTTTTATAAGTTTCTGGGGTTTTGTGTTTGAGATGCACTACATTGGGGGTTGTACAATGTAGTGAGCCTTCTACCTTTTGCTGTTCTAATGGTGGTGGCTTAATCCTATTATGTCCTAAAGGTGATATCCTGTCCTTAGAATTTGGGTGGGGAATGTAGATTTTAGGAATCTTTCTTTTTCTACTTTTAATCCCTTCTGGGGAAGCTGGGCTGAAGGCGTCTTGTTTATCAATAGGCTGGCCTGGATTTCTTAATGGGCACAAAATATTCATCTCTAAAGACTTTGGGCATCTGCTGGATGCTGCTTCCTATAGCAGGAAGACTGTTTCTACCTTTTTAAAGATTTTTCTCCATTTCTCCTTTAGGAAAATATTCTGTCTTTTTTAATATTAAGAATAAAGAATATTTTAAACTGGGGAGTGGGAGGAGGCTATGTACACCAAATTAAACATTGAGATAAAGATATCCAGTGAGCTTAATGGTAGAATGAAGACTTAAACCAGAGTTTACCCAAGTACTTTTAAACACTACAATGCACTGGATATTTAAAGAGTGTATTTATTTTATTGAATTATTTCTGTATCAAATTTGGACACCACTCATCTCACTCACAAAATACTTTTAAAGTGGTACCATCTGCAAATGATTTTCTGGAATTAATACCGTCATCATAGTGTTTTTTTTCTCATTTGAAAACCTGATTAGGCAATTAAGGTCACATCCTTAAACTTGTTCTAACAGTGCTGTATAAATAGAACAAAACAAAGCAGCCTGTTACTTTCTGATAACATTGTCTTTTATTTATCTACTTTTGAAAAGGAGCAACATTTGGGAAAAACACTATTATTGCACCATAAAATAATAAAGCATAAATAAAAATAACCAGAAAATAATATTTTTAAAAAGTAAGAAACAAGATGCCACACTTTATCAAAACAGTGCTGAAAACTTTATTCATGGGATAAATGGGAGCTAACAAATAAAAAGTGGCAAATGTTTGCTTTACCATAATAAATGTTCTGATATAAATCACAGCTCTTCACTGAGCTGCTGTTGACATAGAGAGGTTTTTGTGATTTATAGTTTGTTTAGTTTTAGACTACTGCGACTGAAATACTATTTTGCCTTAAACAGAGAAAACATACAGAGAAGATTTTTGACATGATTGCACACTGAAAGCACTGTCGTAAGAAAATAATTCCTTAAGCACGACTTAGCTTTGCAGACTTTTTATGGTAAGTCGGGATCTTGAAAAAGTAGAACATTTAATAAAATACAGGGATTATCAACTTCAGATTTTAAATTTACAATACAATTGGAAAGAGGGGAAAGGAAAGGCCATACAGCCTGCAGAGTATAGAAGTACAATCCTATATATCTGGAGGGACCAGATTAGGAAAGGCTAATATAACATTCAATTGCCCTATTTTTTTAAAAGATATACAGTACATATTATGGTATGTGCATTGATTTCTGAGATGCAGACCTCACCATGCTGACTGATGTAGAAGTTTGCCTATATAGCTATTAGTGGTAAAGCTTGCCTCCTACACACAACACTGATAAGCAGCCATCATTGGAATACACAACTTCTCCAGTGAATGTCCTGGGTAGAAAAACAACTGAATGGGGCTCATGAAAAGTATCTAAATATTTGAACTGCAAAATATACAAATATGCTATTTCAAGGTACATTAGACTTAGTAGTTTCCTTCACTTTTCATCTGATTAATGGATTAGCCACACATTCTTCTGAACAGAGAAAACAATGCAGAGATTCCTCTGGATGGAGCAAATAGTAACATCCTTTTCTGCATAGTCCCTGCACAAAAATAATCCAGAGAGATGCTGTAGAGATTAAAAGCAGGGAACAGCTATGTAGTTTGATAAGGGACTGCACTAAACTGGTTATTTTTCACAAGATTGAGCAGTAGCATTTTGCAGGGTAGTCTTTGCTGTAGACTTTATTCTCATTGCCAAAGACATAAAAGGAGTAAAGTTTGCCTTTCCATTCATATTTAACTTTTGTGAGTGGCACCAGCTCAACCGTTTGTCTCTGCAAAAAGAAAGAGAAAAGAGTTATATATTTCTGATATCATTTATATCCTCTTCAAATGTGAACTTTACAATTTAGGTACTAGAGTTAAGATTGGCAATTAAGACTGTCTACGGTTGATATGCAAAAGGCAGGCCCTTCCCAACAGGGGCTTAAAAGTTATGGAATTCCTTTCCAAGTGCTTATACTTTTTCCATTCAGTACAGGCATTTAGGTGAGTCTCTTTAATGTTCCTCTTAAGAGAAAATCAAAAGAGTTTATGTTTGCAGACAATTTTTGTCAAAACAATCAATCTGGTATTCTGATGCACATATGACACCTGTCTGTAACTCATCTTGTTTTCTTTGGAACATCAACTTGAGAGGACATTGCTTGTTTAGAATACCTTGAAATAAAAAAGCAGTAAAGTATGAGCCCAGTTTATGAGTGCTGTGCTCTGCATATTTCCTTTTCCTTAGGAAACACACACAAAACAATTGGAATCTGATGTGCATGGTGAGGTATAGGCCATTTCATTCCCTTAGCCTCCTATAACTAGCTGGAGGAAGAGGAGGAAGGGAACTAATGATTTGCAAGCTCTGTGTTAATCCCAGCATCATTTTTATGCCATTGCATAAGATCTACTGAGATTCCACTCTCAAAATTGAGGGTGGAAATGTGTGATGAAATGTTGTCCAGGCGAAAGGAGTGCATTCCAGAGGAGCAAAAGACAATGCTGTTTAGATAGCTTGTGTGAAAGAAAGAGGGTGAAGATGGTTCCTGCCTAATAGTTCCCAGGATATGTTTGATGGTACAAGTAGCCTGCTTTTGTTTGGCAAGATATCTGTCTATAGGTGAGGAATAATAAACAAATCTGTATAGAAGACTCACAATGTGGCTTTCTTTGTTTTGGGAACCTGACAGAAAAGGAAGAGGAGGCCAATCCTTACAAACAAGCCATTTGTAGCCCAGTTTTTGTTTTTGTTTTTTTAAGATGGAAAATGGAATAGAAAACCTCAAGGTGCTCCTCAGGGGTTCTTCAAAAAGTATCTCAGCAAGGCCCCTTCCTACCTTGACCATCCACTTCTTCACATCTGGAAGCTTGATGCCAGTTTTCAATGGTTATGGGTTTCATAGATATTTTATTTTATTACAGATGTTGGTTTAACTGTTGATGGGGAGCCACCCACAGTTTGATATAAGATGGGCAATTATATAAATGTTTTCAATAAATAATGCAGGCTGAAATCATTCCCACATTACAAGGGAACCTTTTGCAAGCCTGTGGAAAGAAGGGTGGTAGAATACAATCCCTAATTCCTAGACAGAGAATATTTCTACAACCTCCAATTTTGCTTCCATGTGATAGAAATCAGTTGTGTCAGTTCCCTAACCAGGCAGCTCTTTTATATTCATGGATGCAAGTATTATAAATTTAGAATCATTGTCAGTTTGTAATCTTTGCAACATACATCACTTGAAATATTATCTCAGAAAAACATGCTGGTGGAACACTTTAGTTTCTTTTGTTTTTTAATTCTCATTGGTCCCCTCCTTTCCTTTTTGCTTGTTGTTTAATAAAGGCAAAAATAAGAAAGAACAACAAATTTCCATACATGATTCACAAGTATGTATATTAACTCTGCCAAAAATATTGGAACAAGCATGCCTATTTTGGGGGGAGGTGGGGAAATGTGTTTATATCAAATGTCTCTATAGTATAAAAACAATTGAGAAATTAATGTGACATTACTTAGGAAAAATAGTATGCTTTTATTTTACCCTTTTTAACAATCTTTAGGTCATACCACTAGAAACTGTGACGCAAAGAATTCAAAGAACATTTGAAAATTTACATTTTGGGATATTTTCAGTTGAAAACAACTTTCACACAAAAATTCAAGCCAACTTGTAGATTGTGACTTTTAAATATATTTAAAATAAAAATCAATGATACATTAATGATGTTATCTAGTTTGGGTAATCAAGCATTTGCTAGAAAACAACCAAGCTCAGAGAGCACCAAGGACCCCTCATATCAATTCTGAGCTACTCTCCTTTATTGTAGAAATAATTTCTTGATGTTTAGCATTAAAAGTGTGTCCTTTACACTTGAAGCAAAGAGCTTAAATAATAACTAAATATTATTTCTGTATTATCTAAGTGCCATGAGAAAAAGATGAAGTCTCCCAATTCCCCATCAAAGTTTTATGGAAATAAGTTTTATTTTTTGTTTTTGTTTTTAAAGAGGAAATCTTTTGCCTCAAAAGTTAGTTTGGCTCTTAAGCCTCCTGAATAAAATATTGGTGATGATACATTATTTATTTTTATTTTTATTGATTTATTTATTGGTGGACAAGGAAATCTTTTTATAAAGGATCAAGGTTAGAGTTACCAGATTTTAGATATAATGGACAAAATTTGCATCCAGACATCTCCTGAAATAAAGACTAAACACACTGTATATGAAGTAAACTGAATAGTTCACTAAGCCTGCATTATTTCCATCACTTTCCATTATATGTGTCTTATTATTAAGTAAACAAATGCTGTTATTTATGTAATTTGCAGTAATTTGTGTCATTGCATCAGTACTTTATGCAAGTGATATAAAATGACATAAATTGATATAGATAATATAAAGGTAGGATATTTGGGGGCTAAAGTACTCTATTTCTTAATGGTCTATTAAAGTAAGATTTTGCTTTATTATTATTTTGCAGAAGTTAAAAACAAAAAAGGATAAGAAAACTACACTTTGATAAATGAAAAAAAAATCAATCTGATTGCAAAATATCCTGCAAAAGGAAAAGGAAGAGTAATCTAACTCAGAATAACCTAAGATAAATTTTTAGATAAATCTAAGATAAATTCTTCATCAATTTGAAATATCCTCTCGTACAAATGTTTTCAAAACTGATTGGAAGGAAAAACAAAAGAGCTGCTTAATAAGTCAAGAAGGATTTTAAATAAAGTGAACATGAAAATAATGAATAAAAATGAAAATAACGTTTCATTTTTAAAATACAGTTGTTCTCTTTGGCACTCACCTGTTTCAAGATTCGATGCTCACCTGTAGCAAACATCATTTTGTGCTGAGCAATGCTTGTCCTTGAATAGTCTTTAATGGATGATTCTGGGAACTCAATTATGGGATGTACCTGGTATGCAGATAAAGGCCAGAAAATACTCTTTTTTGTTAGATTATTTAGCACTTTGGACTGACCTATTGTACAACGTGACTTCATAAAACTGTCAACTTTCTCTCAATAAATAGTTGGAATTGTATACCAAAAAAGCATACATCCATCACTAAAAAAATTTAAAAATGTAGCTGTGGTTGTCTTATCTTTTTGTACAGAGGACATGAGTAGTCTAAATCAGTGTTTATTAATCTTGGCACCTTTACATATGTTGGCTGAGGAATTCTGGCAGTTGAAGTCCATACAGCTTAAAACTGCCAAGGTTGAGAAACACTGGTCTAAATCATTGTGTGCAAAATTAAACTATGCTTTTGGCCAGGAGCATGCAAAAGTTTCCAGATGTAATTGTCAACATCTTCCAACCAGACTAGAAAAATTATCTCTGAAACATTGGAGTCTACTCCAGTCAGAGTTGGGAATGCTGAGCTAGGGGACTTGCTATTATACATATGTGTGGGGAAACTCTATAATGGGATAGAGCGATCCCTTTTGGGGTGCTTTAATAGATTTTTGAGCTGAACAAAGGGTTGAATGACCAATAAGAGCACTCTAGCACTCTGTTCTACCATTCTACAGTGGTCTAACTTCCAGTATTCTTTTATAAATACAGTTAGTCTTCATTTAGCAACTACCCTGTTTAGTGAGCACCTGGAGTGACTCTTTGCAGTTGAATGGTGAAAAAAAATCACTTTACAACCAATCCTCACATTACAGTGGTGAAAAATAATTTTAGGACCTATTCTCACATTTATGACCTTTGCAGGTCTTTAAGGCAAAAGAAAACTGAAATAAGAGCATAAGCACTGTTGCAGTTTCACATAATTGTCAGAATGTGCACAGCTTTACTATGTGAGAGAACCCAGGAGCAATAATAGCAAGCAGAGGTTTGTAAGAAATAGTGGTTTTATCTACAAAAGAATATATACTATGCATACACGTACTATAGGCAGAAGTCAAACACTCAGTAAATTACAGCAGGGAAGAACACATGACAAGAGAGAGAGATGCCCTAACAGGGCCTCTTATTATTATACAGGCTCTTAAAGGGATAACAACCCCCCAAAAAACCTTGCTGACTCATTCCCATCATTACCTCAGTGCATCATTGCATCATCAAAGCAGCTGGTCAGTTCTTAAATCACTACCCTGACAATAACAATCACTTTCCTTAACAACTGACTTGCTAGTCTCAATTGTGGTTGCTGGATAAAGACCACCTTTAATCTTTGCATACATATTTGTGGCAGTATATATCTTACCAAGTTATATTCATCACTAAGTATTTTTCTTCCAGTTACTTCCTGCAGATGGTGAACTGGAAGTTCAGATTTGTTGTCTGCTGTGTATTCTAAAATATTGTTCTTCCTATGAAGGATAAAAAAATATATTTGCTCGTTAGGATGTCAATGTAAAGGTGAAATTGACTGAGTACATGTTAATAAGTTTGACAAGATAAGATACAACTTTAATCTCATGTATATCTTCTAGATTTTATAGAGACATATTGCAGATAAGTGTCTGACAGAAGTGCACTCTTGGGCTGTAATCCCTTAATTCAATTACCAGCAGTAAATCTCAATTAATTTAAAAGTAGGGCAAGGGGATTATGTCTAGGTAAATAATATTTAGTAAACAAATACTCAGCTTGCATTTTGAATCCATTTCACAATACATTTGGTTAACTACCTAAATATATTTTTCTTCCAATGATTAAAAGTCAGTAAATGTAGAAAAAATTGATATTCCAAATTCAACTGAGGCATATTCAAGGAGGGATACTAAAATATCAGAGCATATAGAGCTAAGCTACAAAGTCTATCTTAGATATTTTTTACAAAAAGAACACTAAACAGAAATCCTAACATTATAATTTGATTTGTTTTAAAGTGGCCTTACTCAGGAGTGGGATTCAAATTTCTTAACAACTGGTTCTGTGGGCATGGCCTAATTTGTGGGTGTGGCTTGGTGGTCATCTGACTGGCTGGGCATGGCTTGTAAGTAAATATTGTAAATATTTATGTAAATATTGATTTTTTTATAAAAAAAAAGAGCAAAAGCAAGCAAAGCAGGCAGGCAGATTGAGTGGCTCCCAGAATCACAGATTCACTCAGAGATCTACCATTCTGCAATCTGCTGCCTGAGTCTGTCACATAAAATTTGTTAGCAAGCAAACTCACAAAATTAACTCACAACACACCATGTATGTAAATATTGATTTTTTTTTATAAAAAAGAGCACTTTTACCCAAAATCAGGCAAAGCAGGCAGGCAGATTGAGTTGCTCCCAGAATCACAGATTCACTCAGAGATCTATAATTCTGCAATCTGCTACCTGAATCTCCACTAAAAAAATAGAAGCTTCAGTCCTAAGGAAAGGTTCAGCTCTGCTTCTAGATTAGCTAGAAATCCAAGAAATCCAATGATTTCCTGCTTTCTAGCTAATCTAAATCTCCTGGCACAGCTAATAGTCGGCACAGCTGATGGTCAGGAAAAAAGGTTAAAATAGCAACTTACAGACAAGTTGGATGGCGTGCATGCCAGTTAAGAAGTGAGTGGGCGGGATGGGGAGGGGAGGGGCCAGCCAGTGGCGTGATTTGCCAGTTCTCCGAACTGTGCAGAATCGTAACAACCAGTTCTATAGAATCGGTCTGACCAGGTAGAATCCCACCCCTGGCCTTATTCCAAGTCATAAATAAATTGGGATCTTTCCTAGTAGCAAATTACATGTGCAAAGTACTCTGTATTAAATAAAAAAATGGTTTATTAGAACATAGAATCATAGGGCTGGAAGGGACTTCAAAGGTCTTCTAGTCCAACCCTCTGGTCAAGGCAGGAGACCTTATATCATCCCAGTCACATGGTTGTCCGATCTATTTTTGAAAACTTCCAGTGATGAAGCACCCACAATTCCTGGAGGCAAACTATTCTTCTGATTAATTGTTCAGAAAATGTTTCCTTATTTCTAGGTTGGATCTCTCATTAACAAGCATTCATCCATTACTTCTTGTCTGCCCTCAGTTGCTTTGGAAAATAAGTAAGTCCCCTTTTCTCTATGACAGCCCCTCAATTATTGGAAGACACTTATCATGCCCCCCCGTGTAGCCCAGAGATCAGAAGCTTTGTGATTTAATCTTAATAATTTTCAAATAAATAACACTTAGATGAAGGGAGAAAATACATATATAAGAGCTTATGAAATAGTTTTGCTTATCCACTCTGGCAAAATATGTGTAATCCAAAATCTTATGCACCCAAGTATCCATGATGGGGTTGGTCATATTGGGGAATATATTATTAGGACAAAGAAGAGACATATGGCCTTATAGGCCTTCTTAGATGTACTTTTTCCTCCAGATGACCAAAGAGACATTTTTTCTTTTGCTTTATATCTTACCATGTGATTGAAAGTTCAGTATGATATAGCAATATGCCTTTCCAATCGCAACGGTAACACATGTGCCGCCCATTGCCACGGCAACTGAAGCAACTGTGAAAGAGAGATCAATGTTTGAATTAGACCCTATGATATTGTAAGTTTTCCTCTCTTGGTAAACAGTAACTTATTTATCATCAACTTTCTCATCATCACCATAATTTTATTTCACTTACAGAGTAGTCTAGATCAGGGGTCTTCAAACTTGACAGCTTTAAGACTTGTGGACTTCAACTCCCAGAATTCCTCTTCCAGTCATGTTAGTTCAGGAATTCCTGGGAGTTGAAGTCCACAAGTCTTAAACTTGCGATGTTTGAAGACCCTTGGTCTAGATCAATGCAAAACTAAATTTGCCATCAGTAATTACATCAATTTAGAATATAAAAGTGCCAAAATTAAAGGTATTGTTCTCTATCTATCACTATCACAAACATCTAATATCATTAAATAATATGGCTATATAGAAGAGAAAAGATACAATGTAAAATATAAAGTGTGGTAAATACTGGTAGATGTAGAAGATAACTTAAAAATACTGCAAAATATAAGAAATAACTAAAGCTTAGCATTACTAACAAAACTATGAACATTATACCTTTTTGTTATAAATGTAAAGACTCGGCTTATTTTCTATTAGAAATAAAATGAAAATCTCTAATCAGGACTTATGAGTTGTAAATGAGAGTTAATTCAGTTATTTAAATTCTTGTAACCCTATAACTTTTTTCAATCATCCTATCAAAAATAATTCTTTAATAAGAAGGAAACACTTTCTATTTTAGATAGCTGCCAAAGAACCTGATAAATATGGCACATATGCTGGGTTCATACAATGGCCACTCCTGTTTGTAAAATTTTGTGTTATCTATACTTCTGGATCAGAAAGAACTATTTTCTGCTAAATTTAAAGCTTTTTCCATCTGTGGCTTTTAAATGAGCCTTTTTAAAAAAAAATGCCTACAGATGGTTTGATTTCAACTCCTGCTGTCTATTTCCTCATGCAGCTGCCATATTGGTTTAGCAAATTCCCCAGGTGAAAGTTAGCCCTCTTGTGAATCATTTTCACTAGAAAATGATATAATCATTCCATTTTCCCAAACCAAAGTAATACAGCAACAGCAGCAAAGGTTCAAAGGCCATTTGATCTGCTTGTGATCAGGGCCTATTCTAGGAAAGAGGCAATGGCAAGACACTTCTCAAAAACCATGCCGAAAATCATGAAGGGATTTGCCCTGGCAATCTCTAAGAATCAAACATCATTGAACAGAAGGAGGAAAAGAAAGATACTATTCTTCCTAGTCCACTGATTAGATTCACATTTCATTGAAGGAATATTACTGCAAGTGATCTATTTTCATGGGGACAGTGAATGAGGAGAAATCCTGAATGTTAGACAATGTAGATCATATATATTTATATATCTATATCTCATTCTCATCCTTTTAGTCATCGTCTATCAACTGCAGGATAAGGGCCTCTCCCACATATTTCCAAGCAATACGGTCCTGAGCTTTCTTTTGCTAATTGTGTCCACAATACTTGCTGATGTCATCACCACATCTTGTTATAGTAGGTCTCTTTTGTGGATGCTTTTCATCAAGTGGGATCCATTTTATGACTGCCTGGGTCCACCTACTATCAGTTCTTGCTCTATGACCAGCTCATTTCCATTTCAGTTTCAATTCTTTTACTCTCTTGATGATGTTGCATATTTTCATTTGTTCTCTCTCTATCTCTCTATCTATATCTATAGATAACGGTTCCACTTGCACATATGTGGTGCTCATCTCCATTACAAAGCCGAAGAGCCAGCACTGTCCGAAGACATCTCCGTGACCATGTCTAAATGCTGAAGGTGCACAGAATGCTGTGGTCCCTATTATTCTACTTGCATTTTTACATGTTTTAGAACTGCTAGGCTGGCAGAAGCTGGGACGAGTAAAGGGAGCCCACTCTGTGATGCAGTGCTAGGAATTTGAACCATCAAACTGCCAACCTTTCTGATCGAAAAGCTCAGCGTCTTAGCCATTGAGCCACCTTGTCCCTTATACCTATATTCATACCCTATACCCATATCTATCTATATCTATACACCCTTATCTTTTCTGAAGGACCTAGATGAGGTATGACAACCCAATAAAAACTTACAGTAAAAACTATTATAAGAATAGAAATGAAGTTTGGATTGAAGAAAGCTTACCGCTTGTTTCCTGTGCCTGAACACCATGAGCAGGAACTGTAGTCAGATGAATTGAACCCAGTCTGATTACAAGCTGAACACTTTTTCTATATTTGAAGAAACACAGTATAATTTAAATTTATTTTTATGAGAACAATGACATCATCAACCACAAGCGGCTAAGTTCTACATTATTTTTGGTGGTCTACAATAAAAGTTATCAACCCTGAGATAAGACCAGTGACATTCAAATCAGTATCAAGAATACCAAAAAGAAAAGCTGTTTTGAAATGAGTATTTTAGGGCTTCTCAGAAAGGTAGCCAAGAAGCCAACCTCTCAGCTCAACAGGGAACAATGCTCTGCTTTGAGAGATAAGCTGGTTTTACAATTCAGTGCACATGCATCTTTTATTATAAAGGACAGTCTTTTAATCAGAAACCTATCCTTTACATTTATTTTTCAGAAACTCTCTTTAGTCCTTTACTTTGGGTTATTTACCATATAAATAGTGCCATTAGGACAGTCTTTCAAATATATGTGAAATATATGAAAATTGCATTGTCTTTTTACAATAAATTTACTCATTTTGATTTTAGATATTTTCATTAGAATATATGTTTTCCTAAATTTTCTTGATTTTGCTCTCAAATTTTCCTTTGTAAACCAATATTATAGCCACAAACAATTAAATCATTATCCACCTCTTTCAGATTTATCTGTATTTCAGGTTGTCTTCTATTTTTTCAAGAAAATACTGTCTGATCACTGTAACTCATTACAAGGTGCTGGCTATCACCTTTAAAATCCTTCATGATTTGCATTTGATCTAAAGTTAACAGCCAAATTTGCAAAAAGTTTTTTTTATTTCCTACAGATATGGAATACATACTGCAGTTTGCCCCTCCCCTCCATGAATGAAAGACCAGGTCTCTTGAAGCTGAAACACAACCATCCAAACAGAGTCAAATTGCCTGGTTACAGGTAGTCCTTGACATACAAACCATGTATTTAGTGACCATTCAAAGTTACAACAGCACTGAAAAAGTAACACAACTATTTTTCACACTTATGACTACTGCAGCGTTCACGTGAACAAAATTCAGATGCTTAGCAACCTGGCGACTGGCATGTATTTTTGATGGTTACAGTATCCCACATGTGTCATTTGAGATCTTCTGACAAGTAAAGTCAATGGGGAGGCCAGATTCACTCAACAACCCTCTTAATAATTGCAGTGCTTCACTTAAAAACTGTGGCAAGAAAGGTCATAAAATGGGGCAAAACTCACTTAACAACTTAATGACTTAACAATGGAAATTTGGGGAATAATTCTGGTCATAAGTCGAGGACCATCTGTATTTGTATCACCTATTTTCCTGGGTTTAGGATGGTCATGTTGTCAAGCCCCAAATTTTATTTAGCCCTATATCTTAATCATATATTCCTTTTCTTTCTCTTTGTTGGTTACAGGGGGGAGGGTTTCGGGCTCACCACATTCCTAAGGTAGGAGGAGTGGTTAGATAGTGAGGATTGTTTGGCTAAGTGACTTTTCCTTCCCATGGGAACAGAAGGGGTCCCTGCCGAGACCTGGAGGTGGAGATTGATGACACCAGGCAACGTTAATTTACTACTATTGGGGAATGTGACCTTTGGAGGCTGTTTCTACTTTCCAATATTATGTAGTGTAATTCTGGTTTATGTCAGATCCGGAATACAACAGACTTTGCCAATTTGATGCTTACCTAAATACAAGAATTTGTTTTGGAAGATGGACTTTACTCATTTCTTTTTAAATGGATTTTATCACTTAGAAACCTGATATTATTCCGGATCTCACAACATAATCCCGACTATGGGAAAAGATAGGAATGGATTTTAGAGTAGATTTATCTGAGAGTGGGGGAATACAGTCATTTGGACAGTTGTGGATTTATTTTCCAAACAAGCTCATTTTGTTGCATATCCAGGCCTACTATCAGCAAGGAAATTATCCAAAATGTTTGTTAATCAGATATATATACTGTATATATAGATTGCATGGAGTACCTTGCATCACTTGGAAACCTGACACATGTATTCCTTCTACTCACAATTTCTACACAAAAGGAAGCACTGATACCTGACAGGAATATTGTAATGTTTCTTGTGCTGACTTACTGTGCCTTTTCCTTTACATGATTGGCATGTAGTTGCACCATGCCCTCTGCAGTTCTGACAATTCTGAAAGCAAAGCAAAAGACATGTAAGGAAATCATTACAAAGACTCTGTTGACAGGATAATCCTACTTGACTTGAGAATTAATATGCCCAAGAATCAATTTTTATAATTTTTCTTAAAATAACAATAGACCTCAGCAAGAAGACAACAGATTCCTTTCCATATTTTTTTTCTTTGACATCCATATGGTTAATCCATTTTATCATGCCTTAGGCTTCCTCCAAACTATGTATTTCCAAGTATCAAATGCTCTATGGGAGTCTTGTGGATATCTCTACAAATGTAAAAAAATCTCCCAAATTGATTGCAGAAAGCAATTGTCCCTTGAACTGAGTATTAATTTTCCTACAGAAAAATCACAATTTCTACTTAAAATCCCAGGCATTACATACTAATTGAATCCCTCAAGGCTATTAATAGCAATGAAATGTTATATGGTTCATATGATTCATTTTACAATTTGTACAAGAGTTCAAAAGTCAACATTTAGAACCTGTAGCTGCTTACTTTACTCGGAATTTACTAGGATTTACTATTAGTTAGATTTAAGTTGCCATGTTTGAAAAAAAAAACATTGTTCTGATGGACGATGTATTCACAAATCTGACATGGTTGCCTTTTCTTTAGAAAAGCAGCATAAACCTGTAACTCTTTAGAAAAGCAGCATAAACCTGTAACTCTAAGAAGAGTAAAAAAATATTCGTTTTACCCCCAGGGAGTATGAGTGGGGCATTGGGATATGCATTTCACAGTCTGTAAACAAGGGAGGTGGATCCACGGAGATTTCCCAGGGGGTGGGCGGGGATGCAACATCAGCTGAGTCCACAAATCCACCTGGAAGACACACACACAACTCTCCTCAGTCAATCAGAAACTAAATGACAATACAGCATGATTGTGAATTGCATTCCTTTATGTATCTTGGCCTCAAAGTAGACAAACACATAGCTACAACTGGTGATATATACTGTTTTAATAGTGTTCCATTAAGCAGTACAGATATTTTTAAAAGAAACATTGAACAATATACCATGTATGAGTAATGTAGCAATTTTTAAAAACACATTTAAAAAAAACACTGTCCAGAGCAGTGGTTTCCAAACTTTTTCAGTCCACCGCCCCCTTGGTGCTACAAACTCATCCTCAGTGCCCCCCACCCAGGGACGGGATTCAAATTTCTGTGGACATGGCCTAATTTGAGGGCATGGCCTGCTGGTCATGTGACTGGGTGGGCGTGTCCTGCTGGTCATGTGACCGGGCGGGCGTGGCTGTCAGCGATTGTTGCGCATGTGCGCAATGTCATGCATGCGCAATAAGGACTGACAGCAGAAAATGGAGGAGTGGGCAGGGCCAGCCAGGGGCCCTTTTTGCCGGTTCTTCAACCTACTGAAACAGAAACAACAGTTCTTGCAAACTGGTAAAATCTCACCCCTGAATTGTGCCCTGCGAGGGGCCCACCTCCAGCGCCCCTGTCACCTCTTAGTGCCCCCTGCCGGCCCCCTTGCCTCTTACTGCCCCCCTAAGGTATCCCACCCTGCCAGGGGGCGGTACCACCCACTTTGGGAACCACTGGTCCAAAGTCACTCTATGAGGGAGATGAGCAGTCTCTAAATTTGATATATAAACATAAATAAAGTAAATGTTCCCAGGATCCCTTCAAGAACTTCAGGATATTTGGAGTATGATGTAAAATTACCGAACCGGTAGTTACACCTGTCAGATCCCACCCCTGATTATAAGGACTAGCACTGAAAATAACCAAGCTCAGAGGCCACTAAGGACCCTTCCTTTTGAACCCTGAGCTGCTAATATTCTCCTTTAAAGTATGTACATGTCTGTAATTACTCAGAAACTAACAACTCTGCTGATAGAAATGAAAGTAAAATTGTATATTGTTTGTCAGTTGGAAAATGCCTAAAAACTGTGGCAGTTTTCCTAAACTGCATTTTTCTTTTTCTATTTTTCACTCTCAAGACCTCTTCACGATAAATAAGTCAATTCTTCAATTAAGTTGGGTATGAAAAGAAAGTCGGCCTGTGATCTTGATAGCTGAAACAGGCTTGCTCTAATTCCAGTCCAACTTTTTAACTCAGCCTGTACCAACTGGAGTGCCTTAAAGCCTTAGCTTGATGTCAGAAGCCCCTTCTAAAAAATAAATTTTAATATGATGGGAGAAAATATTAATGCACAATGAATAATCCTACTAATTTTTTACATGCAGAGAGAGACAGAGAGAGAGGGAGAGAGAGAGAGAGAGAGAAAGAGAGACAGAGAGAGACAGAGAGACAGAGAGAATGTTTTGGGCTCATCTACTAAAGGTAGTCCTTGATTTATAACCAAAACTGAGCCCAAAAACTGAGCAACAATCTGTTGCTAAGTGAGTCAATTGTTAAGTGAACTTTGCCGCATTTTACAACCTTTCTTGCCACAATTGTTAAATGAATCTCTGTTGTTGTTAACTTAGTAATACAGTTGTTAAGTGAATTTGGCTTCCCCATTGACTTTTCTTGTTAGAAGTTTGCAAAAAGTTATCAAATTACCCCAGAACACTGTAACCATCATAAATACATGCCAGTTGGCAAGCATCCAAAATTTGATCATGTGACCACAGAGATGCTGCAATGGTCATGTAAAAAACAATCATAAGTGACTTTTTTTCAAAACCATTGTAACTTTGAAGGGTCACTAAACAAATGATTGTAAGTTGAGGACTACCTGTGCTTTGCCCTGGTTCCATTAAATGTAAATATTAGAGTGTAACCAATAGTATGACTATTTGGATTAGTATCTTGAAAAGTTCAAAGTGGTGATCTCTTGCAAAGGGATCATTCTGGAAATTTCCCCTCATTCCCCCATTACTCACCATAATAGCATTCACTAGCCAAGTGTGTGTCTCTACTTTCAGTGAAAGTCTCTAACCGATACTGAGAACAGAAAACAGCAAATAATCCATTAACTTGAAACAGAAGTCTTAATTCTTTGAAGAGAAATGGCCATCCTTGGAAAGCAAATTGGCTTCTGGTGTGGAAATCTCAGCCAACTTCTAAAACCCATCCCCAATGATTTGAAATGAAGCTATTGCTGCTTTGTTTTTAATTATTCCAGTAAGTGTAAACTACTTCCATTCACCATGAAATAACTTTTCCTGCACAATTAAATTGTTAGAAGTGTGAGGTCAACTTGTTTACAGATATTGATTTTGGATTCTTAAATCAATAGATGCCCTTGGATGAGACCATTCAAGGAATACATAATGTAAAGCAGGGATGTTCAACCTTGGCAACTTTAAAACTGTGAACCACAACTCCCAGAATCCAATGGCTGCCTGGGGAATTCTGGAAGTTGAACTCCACAAGTCTTAAAGTTGCCAAGGTGGGACACCCCTAATCTAGAGGATACCATGACAAGTTGATTACAGGAATATGTACATATTGAATCCAAAGCCCAATGGTACCACACTTCTTAGAGCCTCCTTAAAGAAGCTGCATCTGTCTCTGGATTTGCACTGTAGCCAAACAAATGTATGAAAATATGCATTTGAATTCAGGTGGTCCTGCCAGGCTGCTTCCAAGTAAATGCTTCCAAGTAAATGAGGACATATAATTTGGGTCTGTTCTATAGTTGCCTCAAAATGTTTTCAATGTGATTTGGGGAAGAGGCATTATATAGCATTTAAAGATGTTCATACAATTTTGAAAACATGGAATTTATTGTTTTATCAAAACCTTGAAATGTATTGATCATGGAATACAACAAAATTGATGACATATCTTTATCCATTCTCTGCCTATAAATTGATTCTCGATATACATTTTCATTATGGACAACTGAGTTGCTATTATATATCCATTTCAAATCATATTTTATTTTTTATCATTATGTTTATTCTTTTTTATTTGCACATGTTGTTTTGTACTTGAACATGTCTCTCATTTTTTCCTCTTTGGTATATCATTGCAATATCTATATTTACACCTATATTATCTATATTTATATGCACACTTGTTTAGTATTAAGATGGGAAAATTCCAGAATAGATGTTTAGGCTTGTCAGTCCTGGTCGCTCTTTTTTATATATAAATCTTCTTAAAACATTTACTTAATTGGAAATTAATAACACTAGCAAACTTGTATACATGTGCGTGGTAAAATCTTACACACAGTTACCCCAAATGTTCATTGCTAAGATGAAAACATCCTAAAGGATAAATAGATTTTTGATGCTGACCCTTCTCTCTAAAGTTCATTGTTGGTTCTCAGCTGAAGGTGTACTTATATTTTTGAATAATATTTCATAAGTGCTAATAATTATAACAAGAAGTGATGTTGGGGAATCTAGATATTTAGCACCTTTACTGGAGACAGCCTAAGAGCCGCTTTGCTAAAGCTCAGGCCAGACTTTCCACAGTTCAGTTCAGTTCTCAAGTAATGTCCGGTTCTCTAGGTACAACTATGGTACATACTCTGAATGTGTTGAGAGGAGTTAGCTTCTGGACTTTTAAATGCTTTGCAGGGGCAGTCCTATAGCAAAACTTCGTTGCTGCGTACTGGAGAAATGCATCTTTAATCTCTTGTTCAGAAGTGAGGAGGCCACTGAGGAAAAAAAAATAGACAATACATTACTTCATTTGGGTTTGAAATAATTATTATAAAACTTTATATCTTGATGTGTTATTTCATATAATGAAGCCATAGCTACTATTCTCCAAACATTCCTATTTTCCTCAATATATTTCCTGTGAACTGGATGGAATTGTATTGAAAGAACAATTGGGTTTACTCTATGGTATGTGTAGTCAGCAGCCAGGATCATAGTATCTGAAGAAGTAATTCCTGTAATCCACACTAATCTACTGTTCACTAAAATAATTTTAGGATGCCTGCTTACAGTGCTTCCATCTTCTAAACTAAGCAGACTAGACTAGACTGTGAAGGGTCCTTGGAATTCTCTGAACTTGGTTGCTTTCTTGCAGATGTTTTCATTACCCAAATGAGGTAATGTTATCAGCCTACCACTGATGATGTTACCTAGTTTGGGTAAGGAAATATCTGCAAGAAAACAACCAAACTCAGAGAACACCAAGGACTCTGCATTTCAACCTGAGCTACAAATATTCTCCTTTATTGAGACCAGACTCTTTTCAACTCTTAGTTGAAAACTAAGAGATCGGGCATCTTAGTTTCAGAAATAAAATGCTTGCCCTCTTATTCAGGAAAGAGTACCATTGTTTCTTTAGAATAATAAAAAGAATAATATTTCTCTTAACAAATCCTCGTCACCCAGTCTTTTGGTATAGGTGCCTCAGTTGTGGAGGCTTACATTACTTACTTTTCTTTCAAAGCAACAAAATTACAGGTGCTTTAATGAAAACAAAATTTAAAGGAATGCAATATAAACATTTATACCCTATGCATCCTGCATAAATGCCTAGGATATCTGGTATACTTACAACTTAGGTAAATTTTATTTTACTTTATTTTATAATATTTTATTGTATACCATACAAGGGTCCCTCTTTGAGGGAGATAGGCAGTTTAGAAATGGTGTGTGTGTGTGTGTGTGTACATATGTGGGCATCGTGTTTGGTGAGATCAGTGTTGAGATGCTTCTGAATTGCCCAGAACTAGGACTACATTTGTCCAATAGATTTCACATATTCTATTACTCAAAGGATAATCCTTTCTATATAAGCTTTGCCTAACATGTATAAAAGTATCCTCATTTGTAGGGGACTTACAAAAAGAGACTGTAAGGGACAGAGCCCCAACTAGTTAATAACATTAACTTCAGAATTAAAATCAAGTCCTGAAGTGTGTGTGTTTTTAAATAAAATTAAAAGGAGCACTGGAATTAACTACAGGGGTTTAAGATGAAGATTCTGTTAGCTAGGGAAAACCAAATATAAAGTTTCTATTTTTTTTTAAGCTTAATTGGTATCAAAACTAGATATAGCAAATAGTAGCAAATAAAGAAAAGGGATCAATATAGAAAATCTAGAGCGGTTACCATTTTCTAGGCACTTATTTGTTCTGACATATAATTACAAAAAAAAGAGAATCTCTGGTGTTGTGAACAGAGTGACACATACCCCAGACCTTCTAGGTTGGGGATTTAGGGGCAGTGGTTTGATATGTATGTTATATTCCATGCAGAACACCTATCCCAGATTGGACAACACTGGATTCCAAATGCAAAGAGGATTTTTTCTGGCCGTATTGAAAATGGTTCAATGGATCATTATTTTTCTTTCAAGGCAGTTCAGGTGATTCTGTTACATTCATTCTATCATGAAAAAATCAGTGCATAGTCTTGGTAGCACAGTTGAAGTAAAGAGATTGTCTCCATGCTGATGGCATGACAACCAGGGGTGGGATTCTCCTGGTTCGGACCAGTTCGGGTGAACACCTAGCTACAGTGATCCGAACCGGTTCAATCCAACGATCATGTGGGCCAACCCACCTGCTCCTGCGGTGTACTCACCTATATCTACTCAGCTGATTCACACAGCAGAGCAGATTGCCGTGCCTCAGTTGTGTTACTTACTTCCCTGAAGTAACATTGAAGGTAAGTAATTGCAATAGCTGTGCACGCGCACACAGCGCACAAAGTACACAAAGCGCACAATTACAGAACCGGTTTTTACACCGGGAGAATCCCACCCCTGATGACAACATGGAGTGGAAAACCAAGCTGTATAGATGAGTTCTAGGCCAAGAAGTGGTTGAAGTGGTTGAGTACTATTATGAAGCATCTCTTCTAGCACTACTATGAGAAATGAAGGAAATGGGGTTTTAATTGATTTGATTAATTTTAGGCCTTAAAAGAAAAGTATATAAACACTGAACAAGGATAGATAACAGCAAAACAAGGCTGAGGAGTCATGTAACTACTTTGTGTCGTAGACACACACACACATACACACTTTACTGCAGGTAAACAATGAACTAAAAAAACAGTGAAGGAAAGAATTGCATTGGCATATGATGCATTTTGAAATAATGAGATCAGAGGGATTGGAATAAACATTGTATCTTGTTTCTTGGAACCATGCATGTGAAGAGGAGATATGTGTAGGAATAAGTTCAAGATATTTTTCAGTGTTTTTATCAATACTACTATGGTTAGTCATCCTGAGTAAAACAGCAGAACAAAGTTAGTCTAATAATATCATACTTCGAATCACTTAGATGTTGAGGTGGCTGTTGATCAAGTAAACCAGACACAGAGTTGTTTCCTGCAATGCAAGAAGAAGTAAAATAATAATAAGTAACACAGGAAATTTTCTTCTTTTCTTTTACATCCATTCCAAGATAATATAAGTGGTTTAAGCCACTGCAGGAATTGAATCTTGCAAAAATAGGTAATGTGTGTTTGTCCTCCAGATATACTGAAGCAATTGTAGCTAATAGCAATGGTATGATGATTGACAATCCTAGAATTATAGGCAGCCAGGAAGCTAACCATAATAGAAATATGCAGGAATCATTATTCAGGCAAAATGGGGCTGAAACATATTTTAAGTCCAGAAGATACTGGTTGCACAGGCACAAACCTCCCTAATTCATAGCTACGAGGAGGAGGAGGAGGCCACAATATCATATTTTGTTATCTTCTCCTATTCTTTCAAAATACAAAGACCTACAAATAGAAATAGAACAATTGTTGCTGTTGTTGTTGTTAAAAAAGGAAGAAGAAAAGAATAAAAAGAAAGGATAATTAGTAGAGTTGATTTAAGGGGTGAGTCAAGTGTGTAAAAAATTTACTTACCATTCTTTCCTGAACCTTGTTTTTTATGTATAGATCCATTATTCATCAGTTCATAAGGAGGTGCAGAAGCTCCTTCAAAAAGAGATGAAAGACTAGATGTCTCTACAACAGAGAAAGATGTTATAGAAAGAAACACAAGTAAAAGCCTTCCCACTTGTTCTTGATGAGCAACTATGGAATAAGACAACGGATTATATATCCTGAACACAAGCAATTTAGAGGTCTGAAAGTTATTACTGATACATGGAATGTTCTAGGAAATAAACGAACAATCAGTGAAATATTTCAGATAGATGTAGCATGATCCCATAACCAAGCATATACTAAAATTCTGTTACAACATTCTGAACAGTTGAAATTTCCAAAAGTACTTTTAAGGTAGCCCCAAATAGAGAGAATTGTGATTATTCAGCAGGTATATAACAGGTATTGCCCTAGTCAAGGCTATTTCTTTCAAGAATGGACATAGCAAATATACCAATAGAACCTGGACTTAGCTACCCCTATGCAGGACTGAAGCCTGGTCCTTACCTAAAACATGTTCAGTCCCAAATTCAGAATCCTTTCTCTTTCCAACAGGAATATCCTCCATCTTAACTGAATTAAAGCATAATCTAGTATTCCGAGTTTTACCAGCTCCAGCACCAATTCAAGACATCAAAAATTTCTGAATAACACATGAAAAGAATAAGCCGATAGATACCATCTTTATTTCATTCAAATCCTTCCAAACTTCCAGAAGTGCAGAAAAAAAATAGCCATGCCATTCTGCAAACTATGATACTCACATAACTAATCTTCCAATTAGGCTATGGAAAACAACTCATTTCATCTCATTTTAGGGCATCTCATGAACGACATATTCCATCACATCAAATATGCAACACCCTGTTTTGGATGTTATGGTGGGTCATTGCTATAAGGAGAATCACGGTGTAAATAATAGTAGTAGTTCTTCTACTTTCTTAGTTTTAATTCCCAGAGGAACTTTCCATTTTTATTTTGTCTGACTTTCCTTTTTGTATGACTAACCTAGCAGCATTCTGACCACTAAATGCCACTCCTGAACTTAGCTCTAAGCAATTCATAAGCAAAAGAAGTTTGAATCGAAACTCTCTTCTCACATACCTAGCATGCCTGCTGTATTCTAAGCATTTTAAGTACCCTCTATGGTGTATGGAATATTCCACATATACTCTGCATGTAAAGGAGTCTGAAGCTCAAATAACATGAGTAAATTTGCTGTTGCTACAATCAAAGTGTTTTGAAAGGTCAGGGGAACAGCAAATATGTAAACCTAATGCCACCACCTTTTCTCAACATTGGAAGTTGCAACATTTGCATAAGAGGACTGTAGTAGAGAAACTTTCTGAAAGTTTCTTCAATTATATATGTGAAGTTACACATTGTAGTTGTAGTAGAGGATAAGTCTGACCAAGAGGAACAAACCTGCAACTGTTTATAGTGTATTGTGCAACAAAGTAAGAATGTTGTTCTGTGAGATATAATACCGAGGCTCTTGTACAGAGATATCGTTAAAAGATTTTATCTCATTGTCAGAAGGATCAAACCTTTATTTTTTTTCTCTATTCATTTCCAAGCTGAGAATTTAATTAAAATCACCATATGATCAGTGGAGAGTTAAAAGAAATATGTTTATTCAATCAAAAGTTGCAAATGCTCTATCATCATAAATTCTTCCTCCTATGCAATCCTTCCTTCTTTTCATAGTCTGCTAAAATAGAAGTTTCCTTATCTTAGAGTTACAGGAAACTTCCTTATTTATTCTGAAACAGATGCCTCTTCATGTAGAGCTAAAACAATGGACATTTTGTCTTTCCTATATACATGTTTTTCTGTACATAAGATACAAGTCTTCCTTTATGTGGGTTTTGCTATGTGGTATATTCATTTGTTTATATTGGCAAGAACCACCATTACTGTCTTCATTTGGAGACTCAGCCAATCTCATTGTACATATCTTGTACTCTGACATTAAAGGTTGATTTGACTTTATAATCTTTTCATATTGTAAAAATGTAAGAAAAATATTATTGCTTCCCCATAAACAGTTTTTAGATTCTGTGGGAGTTTCACACATGCAATTTATTCTAGTTCAGCTGAAGCAGACAAAAGATATTACAAGATTTTTCTGTTATAAGAATATAATGTACTCAATTTACAACAGGAGAGATGTTTGAAATCTCTCACCTTTAGTTTTGAACTAACAGTTGTACATCAATACTTCAGGAAATTGGAGTTTATTTCACTTTTTATAGTTATATAAAGAAAAAGATGCCTAGCAATTAAATTAGTTTGATCATCCATGTTGGAGAAAAAAGAAGGAATTTTCTAAATTGCTACACAAGTCTAAGCAATTTCAAATAAGCCAAATTTTAAAAAGTAAGGTTATCTCTTGCTTGAAAATAAGGTAAGTCTGAATTCTGGAGCCTGCTATATTAGGATAATAACAGCAGGACAATATTTCAAGCACTCACAATTGTGGATGGAAATTATCTCCCCAAATAGCATCTTTGGAGGTAAATCAAAGACACAGAGGGACATAAAATATCTCTCTCCATTGATCTCCAAGAATAAAACTAATGTCATGATATTATCCTTAGGGTTAGAGCAAACAGTTAGAAATAAATTATTACTGAGGTGGCTTATCAATTAGGACTAGATGAGTAGCAAAATTATTCACACACATTAGTTCCATTGATACTTTTTCTTAAACAATTAAGGATCAATTAAGTATCAATCTTCTCAAAATGCAATTCCTATGATTTAGGACTGTTTAACTAATCAGTTGCCAGAATGTACCTGTTGATATAAGGATCTTCTTCAGATGGTATAATTCAAGGATTATTTATTTATAATCAAAAAAGGCCCAAATATCTAACTAAAAATATAATCTAAAATTTGGCATTAAATAAAACAGTTTAGAAATAACATATTTTATAAATGTTACATGAAACATTCAAAACCTCAAATTATTGATGTGCTACAAAAAAAAAATCTTGCTTTTATAGCCATTGTTAAAAATAGGGCTGTTGCATCTGAAATTTCAGGATTATCATCTGTAGATCAAATCTGAATGTATTCTGAAGTATCTCTCCTGGATTTGATTTTAAAATACTGTAGGCCCAATAACATCTTGATGAAGATTTATAATATAATACATTATAATATACAATATAATAAAATATATCCTATTGTTTCTAGATCAATACCATTACAGGGACAAAATCTTTCAGAAATGGGGATTTTTTTAAAAAAAAATCTACCATAGAGCATATTTGATAGCAATACATTTAATTTGACTTTCAAAAAGGCTACTATATATTTACTTAAATATGAACTATTAAGATATTTAGAAAGATGCAAAGAATATCTGTAATTAGTTTTAAAAGTTACAGGTAAACACGGAATTTTCCATTAATTTCTGTACTGGATTATTTCATAGTATTTGTTTAATACAATATCAAGACTTCTGTTTCCCACATTTCTTAATTTTACTATAGCCTTCACTGTATGGGATAGATAACAATTATAAAATGAGTGCAAGGGAAGCTGACTTTATTATTATTTTGGCTGATAAATCTCACGATAAATCTGCCATGAAAGTATGTGCTGGCCCTAGTCATGGGTTAACATATGACTTCTTCTTGTTGTTCTTTATGGCTGTTGATCTAAAAAAGACCCTCACAGTTTTCCCTCTTTTATTTCTGTTTCTAAAGAGAATGGAGAAAATGCTTCAATTTTTTTGGCCACTGACATTAAGTAGCATTATGTCAGGAGGCTCTGGAGTCTAGTTTTACAGTGACATAGGGCCTATTGGATATTGGATTGGGTACAAAGATATCAAAAAAGGTGGTAACTTAATACTTAGGTTTAAGCCTGTTGATTGAATAAGATGTTCAGTTATTTCCACCACTGCTTATTACATCTAGCCAAAAAGGGTGTTCAGTTGGATCCAGGAAACTATGCATTTGCCTCTACATTAATAGTTCTATATTTATTAAAGGATGTTCTAAGAGGGGTGTCAAACTGGCGGCCCATGGGCTGGATGCATCATGCACAGACCACACCCACTCAGCTCCACGAAAGGGAAAAACACCATGAAACTTCAAGTGATAACAATGTGACGCCGCGAGTTTGATACCATGCTCTAATGAGTCCTTTTCTGAGGAAAAAAATCATCGGATCTAGAAGATCTAATTAATTTTACATCAAAAGTTAACATTCCTCTCCTGGGCAAGTGTGCAATGGCTAATCAGATGGAAACAGATTTCCTGGATGCATTTCATTTAGGTTCTAGGACTGGTATTTGCACTGACATTGTCTTGGTCACTTTGTTGGATGACATTGCCAGGAGAGAAATAGGGGACTATAAACTTATTCACTCTTCTGAATGTCTTAGCAGTTTTCAAAACTATCAATAATAGTAGCTTCTGGAGAAGTTATCCAAATTAGGTGCAAACAAAACAATTAGTTTGTGATACTTCTCTCAGCTAGGTGGCAATCTTCAGAAAGTGATGCTGGGATATTCTCACTTGATTGTTATTCTGTATGGAATTGCACGTTTTCCCTTTATTATCGCTATTGTTCAATATCTCAGAGAAGAGGCTTCTCTGAGACTCTAGAAAGAATGCTGAGAAGAGCCATAAGAATGATTAGGGAGCTGGAGGCTAAAACATCAGAACTGTTACAGGAATTGGGTATGTCTAGTCTAATGAAAAGAAGGACTAGGGGAGACAGGATAGCAGTCTTCCAATATTTGAGGAGCCCCTACAAAGATGAAGGAATCAAACTATTTTCCAAAGCACCAAAAGACAAGCAAGAAACAGTGGATAGAAATTAACCAAGGAGACAAACAATCTAGACCTAAGGAGAAATTTCCTAGTAGTGAAAGCAATCAACCAACAGAATAGCTTGCCTTTGGAAATTGTGGGTGTTCACTGGAGGCTTTCAAAAAGAGACCGGACAACCATTTATCTGAAATGGTATAAGGTCTCTTGCTCGAGCAGGGGGTTGGACTAAAAGACCTCCAAGGTCCCTTCCAACTCTATTATTCTATGTTCTGTGTTCTCTATGAAACTACTGAAAATTCATAATGCTAGAGCAACATCTTAGCAAGTTGCTGATGACACCAGCACTACCTTTGCTTTTCATCAAACCCAGGTCATGCATTGCTGAATCAGGACCTGGCTATGGAAGTGGAAGGCCAAATTGAAGCTTAGTCCAGACAAGACTGAGACAGTCCAGAAAAGACAGAAGTGTTGTTATGAATAGTTTACCTGTCAACTGAGCAGTATTTAATCTGTTCTGGATGGGACTGTGCTCTCTTGTAAGATCAAGATGTTCTAGATCCAATTTCGACACTGGAGACACAAGAGTCTTCTGAAATACCTTTTTACTAGCTTAATTTAGTACACCAGGTACACCCTTACATTGATAGGGCCTGGCAGCATCCATGCCCTGGTAACTTCTTGTATAAATGATTGAAATACATTACATGTGGGTGTCCCTGGAGATAATTCAGAATCTTCGATCAGTACAAACTGCTGTAGCAAGAGGACTGGCAGAAACTGGGTGATATCATTAAACCAGGGGTCCCCAACCACTGGGCCGTGGACCGGTACCAGTCTGTGGAGCACTCTGTACCGGGCCGCAAAGAAAATAAAATTTTTAAAAATGGCGGCTTTCTTCGCCTTCGGTGAATGCTGCTGGGATCAGGGATCAAGGACACAAATGAAAGAAGGGGAGGGAGGAAGCGACCAAAGCCTGTCCTGCCTCTGGCTCAGCGGCTTCGGTTTCTCCCGCCTCGTTCCTCTCTCAGTCGCTCTCTCGCTCCACCAGCCCAGGAAGAAACTGCTTCAAAGAAGCCGGGTGGGTGGCTTTTTCCTGTCACCGCAGCTCCTCGAAGCGCCCATTCACCCCACCCCTGCCACGCCGCGCCATGTTCAATCCACTGCTCCATTCTGCCTGCCTGCCTGCCTTCGCTTTCTGGTTGATTCGAGCAGCTTTGGCTGAGAATAATAACTATTTGCCTCTTTTATCAGCCAAGCTGCTCCCAAACAACCAGAAACGCAGGCAGGCAGGCAGGCAGGCAGAACGGAGCACTGGATTGAACCGCACGCGGGCGGGCGGGTGGGGTGAACGGGCGCTCGGAGGAGGTGCGGTGACAGGAAAAGCCACCACCACCCCGGCTTCTTTGAAGCAATTTCTTCCTGGGCTGGATGTTAGAGGTCCATTGTAGCTCTGAATGATCCCTAAACAAGGACTACAGGAGCTTCCTAGGGAAAACACACTGACTAAATGCTCCTCATTCAATTCCTGTTTTCACCAAACAGAGATAAGAGAAACATCTGCATGAAATTTTGTAGCTACACAGCTGGGCAAGACCTAGAACTAGAGAGACTGCAGTCAGGTGTCTTTAATGCTAGTTGTAGGGCAAACATAAAGTTTTGGGAATGGAAAATAGAATCTCCCCCCGCCGGTCCTTGAAAAAGTGTTTCTGCTTGAAACTGGTCCCTGGTACAAAAAAGGTTGGGGACCACTGCATTAAACTACACTAGCTTATCTTTTCGGATTCTGAATCCAGTCCAGGATGCCAGTTTTAACAAAATAACTCTTAACAATTAGAGACCAAATTGTATCTAAAAGAATTTCACTTCCTGTATGTTCCTACCATCTTTGGTGTATCTGCAAGGTATCTGCAATAATGGATCTTTCTTACTGAAGTCACCGTCTTCATACTTAACCATCACTACTTCCTCCTCTGTCTGAACTGGACAGAACCAAACAAGCAGCCAGCAATCTAAGTATTCTGGTCAGAGGTGATATTCAGCAGGTTCTGACCAGTTCTTTGAGTAGTTCAGAGAACCGGAAAATACTACCTCTGACTGGCCCTGCCCCCATCTAGTCTCTGTCTCCCAAGACCCAGCTGATTGGCTGGGTCTTTTGTTGCCCTGAACAGGAGAACGGAGCTGGAAAGCAGGTTAGTGGCGTGGGGAGGGAATGGAAATTTTACAGTATCCTTCCCCCGGAGTGGGGAAGGAATTGAGATTTTGCAGTATCTTTCTCTGCCATGGCCACAAAGCCACGCACACAAAGCCATGCCCACAGAACCAGTAGTAAAAAAAAAATGAACTCCCACCACTGATTCTGGTCAGAGGAGGTATTCAGCAGGTTCTGACCAGTTCCGGAGAACCGGTAGCGGAAATTTTGAGTAGTTTGGAGAACCGGCAAATACCACCTCTGACTGAAGATTTTACAGTATCCTTCCCCTGCCACATCCACCAAGCCATGCCGACAGAACTGGTAGTAAAAAAAATTGAATCACATCGATTCTGGTCTTCCGGCTTCCTTGACTTGAATTTAATAATAATATTAATATAATATCAAGGAATTTAATATTTTATTATTTGAATCCCCAGTTTAAAACTAGCTGCTATTGTGTTGCCATACCTTGTGCAGACTTTGGGGAGAGAAGACTATCACTTCCATAGCTCACACAGCTTTTGTCTCTGGAAGAAGAAAAAGAAAGAATGCCATGGGCTATTTGTCTTGAAAAACAAGAAGTTAAAAAAAAAATCATGATCAAAAGTAGCAACTTGATCTTTTCTAAAGCGAAGAGATGGCTAGACTGATTATATATTTGGGAGGTCCCTTTACTTTGACAATGGATTCCTCTGGTAAACAAATAAGGAAACATGGGTTTTTCCATAGTAAAAGTTTTTCCATAGTAAAAGAAGCCAACAATTGTTTAAAGCACAGAACTGCGTACTATTGTTTATTCAAATCACTGAAAGTTCTCAAGTAGAGTCAATTCAGTCTTCATACACTGAAGGCAATCTCTTTATATCAGCCTGTGCATATACACTGCAAAAATATATGGTCCATATCCTGCAAGTTATTGTATGCTTTTGGAGGAATGCACTCATGGCCTCTAGTGAAGAGGCTTTTTTAAAAAGCAGTTGTTGAGACTGTGTTTAGGCCAATCAGGCATAAAAAGGAAACATGTTGGTGAGACTATGCAGCTATTGCAGAAGGGCAGCTACACATGAAAATAAAAATCTATCTTCTTTTTCTGGGATATAGTCCAGTCTCCTTTTCAAAGTCTGAATTTAATTACAGACATGAAATTAAAGCTTGAAAATTAGATCAGCAAAATTATTTACTTCTGTAGGAATGATATGTTCTACGGGAATTATTTTATGAAAATACTTTTGAGGTTCATATGGTAAAAAAGGACACTGAAATAGTAAACATAGCTGCATTGTTCTAATAAGAACAAAAGCACACCCAGCTGATGACTGGCATTAATTCCTGATATGGGGGCGGGGATATAAAATGTACTATGTAATTTCAATTTAAAACTTTCTAAAACTTTCTATTATTCCTAATCTATATTTGCCCATCCCCACGGTCATGAGGCAGTCCCGGCTACAATGGTTCGGCCATGTGAGTCGCGCCAAGGAAGAATCCATCATCAAATCTGCGATGAAGGTGACTGTCGGAGGAGCGAGACCGCGTGGTAGACCTAAGCAACGCTGGATGGACACGATCAAGGCCGACCTAGAGATCGCGAAGGCAGACCCGACATACGTGGCAGACAGAGAGGCGTGGAAGCAATACTCAAGGACATTAGCGGACCTCGCCAGAGCGCGAGACAAACGCTGAAGAAAAAGAAGAAGAAGAATTCCTAATCTATATTATTTCAAGTCTCTGTTTCCATCTTATTCTATATCTACTACTTATTTATACTACTACATAAATGCTACAAAGATAGAAACAAAGATAAAGACAGAGGTTGATAGAAATCATGCTGATATACCTGACTTAAACAAAACTACTTTAAAAACAGCTTACCCGATAAGCAGGTCTTTCTCCATCGCTGTTTACTAGGGATGGGCTAGGTCAAAGGAGAGGAAAAAAACATCCTTGCTTCTAAAAAGCCTCTCTCCAAGACTAAGGAAGTAGATTTATCCAAAGGAAATCGGGAAGGACTCAGCTTTCTACTTTATTGCTACACACTGCTTGAAATGGTCTTTCCTCCTGTAGTTTTTCAACAGCACGTCATGATTGTGTAATTCTGTATTGCACAAAGTTTTTCTTAACCGGCAGCAACTCTATACATTCTGGAGCAAAGTTCACCCATCCTCAATTTAATAATATATTTTCTGTTTGGAATTGGGGGTGTTTTCGGGGGTTTTTCTCACACAAAGAACAGGGGTACTTTGCGCCACAAAAGACAGGAAGTAAAGAAGATAATATTATTTCAAGAACTGTTAAGGTGATTGTTGCATTGCACACTCTTTTTTATTAAATAGATAGATGCAAATATCCATTCCACCCAACAATTTTGAAACATTGTGGCTTTACAAACACATTTTGGTAGCCTTCTCCATGACAATACAGAAGTGATTTGCCATTGCCTTTTTCTGGGATGGCTTGTCTTTTCCACTTCCTGTTTTATACAGTCTTAACATTTCTTGGTGGCCTTTCCTCCAGAGACTAGATAGGTATATCTCGGATTAACATTTTGAGATCAGAGACATGAACTGCATTAGAATAGGAATGAATGAGGCAGGAGAAAATTTGAAAAAAAAGGTACCTGACAAAAGACTTTTTGAATTCAACTCTCTATTTTGCATGCAAAATGTAATAATTTATTAAACTTAAATTTAGACTTTTAATGACTCCTGAAACTGGAGCAGTCTGCAAGAAATCCTGGACTCCTAGTCATTTGTCTTCACCTCACATTCACTTGTTAGTATAATAAAGTTCTTTACAGTAACAAAAACAGAAACATTATAGAGTTGTAAAATACTACCAAGGATTAAGAACATTTTGCTCTACCAAAGAGTCTTTCATTCTTGTCTAAACTGCTCAAATCTTGCAGAATTTTTCCTATGTCACCCAATCTTGTGTTTCCAATTTTCTCATACTGTATGTGGCCCAATGTTTTAATTTATTTATTTATTTGGTTTGTCAATTGCTTACAAGATAATAGGTATAAGTAAAAACATAGTTATAAATACATGGATACATATAAGAAAAAAAAGAAAAGAAACAATAGGACAGGCACGGTAGGCACGTTGGTGCGCTTATGTATGCCCCCTACAGACCTCTTAGGAAAGGGGTGAGGTCAATAGTAGACAGTCTAAGGTTAAAGTTTTTGGGGTTTGGAGAAGAAACCACAGAGTCAGGTAGAGTATTCCAGACATTGACCACTCTGTTGCTGAAGTCGTATTTCCTGCAATCAAATTTGGTGCGATTAACCTTGAGTTTGTATCTATTATTTTCTCTTGTATTGTTATGGTTGAAGCATTGACAGGTAGGACATTGCAATGTATGATTTTATATTTTATGTTATGATGTTTGTGGTCTCATGTGACATCCAATATGCATGTTTTGTTTGATGGTGAAGAAAAAAGTCACTTTCATCAGCTCATTGAAATCAATGAGATTTATTTGAAAATAGCTGGCTTAAATCTAATTGACACAACAAAGTCTGAGTCTTAATATAACACTTATGAGGATTTTCCTTCACACCTTGCAGATTCACCATCACACCTGAATTTATTTTGCAGAAGCCACACAGTATTGATCCACCAGGGACTTCAACACACTGGAAAATTGAAAAACATCCTGAAAACAAGCTTGATTTAAGGACTTTCTTTTACCTTTTTTTGTAAAAATATGAAGTTACCAATCTGCAATTTTTTTCAAAATAAATGGGAAGCTTACATGCTGTAAATCAAAGCAACAAATCAAAGCACCATTTGCACTTCTAACACTTCCTCTGAGCTCCTGTTAGATTACAGAAATATTCCTAGAAAGTAAAATATGAGTGGCTATAGGCTGGGAATTTATTGCAAAGTCCACTTGCACAGGTAGAAGGTAAAGGCTGATAAAAGAAATACCCTAAAGGAGAACATGGAGAATGCCAGCAGATTATGTTTTAATGGATGGAATGAAGCGTGTGTGTGTGTTTGTGTGTGTGTGCGTGTGTGTGATGCCTCAGTGGCAAGCAATTTAAGGGAGTATGTGCTTAACATGCTCTCAAAATTTGCCACTTAAAAAAAACTGGGGACCTCTGCAATATGCCTTTTACAAAAAAAAAAAAAAACATGCACAGTTGCCCTTTAGACCTTCAAGAATCTAGATTAATTCAGGAAGGCTGGTCAGAGTTAAGAAGGGGGCAGAAGGAGCGCCTTCTTCTAGAACATGTTCCTTATGGAAGGTAAAATGTTTTCTGAAGGGATGACTAAAATTACCTTCTGCTCATGATATTTGGACCACTGGGTGGCAATGTGAAACCAGAAAATAGGAAACAAAACCCACAGAAGCCATAGAAATGTTTCCAAACCAAGTTAACTTTTTATATATGTATATTTCCATTTGAAGGCGATATTATTCAGAAGTCAAGAGCTGAATCAGTGGAGAGTTGGATACATTGCATATAATCACCAAATTGCACCATTTTTTAAAAATGTTGCACATACATGAGTTGAAAATAAAACAACCACAGTCCATTCCTATGGGACTGTCTATGGTAATAAAGATAGATGATAGATAGATAGATAGATAGATAGATAGATAGATAGATAGATAGATAGATAGATAGATAGATAGATATCATATGCATTTTTGCCTGTTCTTTTTCTCTTAATCTTTCCTGGCTTTTGCATGCCTTCAGCTCTATTTTTGTCAATTAAATTTCATGTAGTTTGCTGATGTTTCATAAATAAACATCAAGCTATATTTTTGCAAGCTGAGTGTGTGGGTGAGTGGGGGGCAGATACACAGATAGACAGAGCCAGGCAGGCAGGCAGGAAGCCTATAAGCAAACTGAAGGCAGAAATAATCAGTCATTAACTTATTCATTTATCTATTTCAAAGGCTTACATTGCCATCCATCTTAAGAATTCCAAATGGTTAATAGCAATAAGAAAAGAACATAAGAAAACAAACAAAAAAAGCTCAGCTATTCACCTGACTGTTGATATCAGACACTAATGCCAATATTAACTAGCATCGGACTTGTTCTTTGTCCTTAGTCCCCTCTAATGGACAGTTTCCAAATAAAATAGAATATAATTCTTTAATGGCCAAGTGTTATTGGACACACAAGGAATTTGTTTCCGGTGCAGAAGCTTTCAGTGTACATACAAACAACAAAGTGATAACTCATGGATCATAAATCATAAGATATAATCATACTCATAAGAAACAAACAGCAAGCGATAAAATCATAAGATAACAATAGGAGTAGGTAGTAGGAAAGATGAGAAGGTGAGAATGATGAGAAGATGACAAAAAGTAAACTATTATTTGCACTTGTTTGTTTTATCTTTTGTATTTTAAAATGTTTGAAAGCTGCCTTGAATGCAAAGTTTGAATAGAAAAGAGATATAGATAAAACAATGCAGTAGGGCTATGCATGGAATCTTTAACTTAAATATGCATATTTGGGGGGGGGGTAATCCCTTAGAAATCTTCAAAGTAAGATGTAGCTAATCTGGTTATATGTATGATAAATTTGTTTTATAATAATGAAATTTTAAAATGGTTCCAACTAGTTTCTGTCCCTGTGTCCTCTAGGGATTTTATTTTAAGCTAATCTTGTTTGTGTAAGATCTTACCATCTGAATTTTTCAGGCAAAAATAATTTTAAGGTTTTTATTTAAAAAGAACATGTGCAGAAAATGTATTATCTATATTTGCTGAAAAGCTGCATGCATAGAATGGAAAACACTATAGGCACATTGAAGCAGAATCTTTTCAAATAGAAAGGAATAGAAATTCCCAAAAACATGTTGCACTGTAGATTACTGATTTTATTTTGAGTGTTTTGTTTTGCTACTTTTCTCTGCATTCACCTGCCTCAGTGTTTGTGTTGTAGATGGAAATTTACCTTCAGGTTGTTTCAAAAGGCATTCCAGGTGGCTTGAATTGCAAAGCTATGGAACTATAATGGGAAAAAACCCAAAAATATATTTCTTACAGAATAAAAACAATAGATAAATATTCTTACCAAATGTACAGTACACAAATATAAAAACTGATCTCTAGAATATGTGCTACTCTAATCAAGAAGGGGTTTTTGTGTGTGGTTTACTGATAAGGATATAGAATAGAAGCTATTGTGAAAATCTAAGAGGTGGGCATTGAAGCTGGTTTTGGGGATCTTGACTGACCCCAAAATAAAAGCTAATGGAGGGGAGAACAAGTCAGAGTCTGCAGATGTCTCTGGCAACAGCTGTGCTTTTTCTCAGGATCATCTTTTGGAGATCAAACCTAAAGTGTGGCACAGCCCCACTGTTTCATAAGAAAGTAACACTACTTTCATCGAGCCATAAAATGGCACACAAATCAATCAGTTAGAAAGCCTTTGAAAAGTCCATTCAGTAACTTTTTAAATAAACCTGCAGGAAATTCTACAAAGCCCTTGTACTTATTAACATTTTGCTATGAACAACTATTGTTCTAAAAACTGGAATGAACATCATCAGGAGGAGGAAACTGACAGGACAAAGAATATAAATATAAAAGCACACATTTATATCTGCATTTATATGTATAAATGTGCATGTTTTATATGCACACAAAGGTTGCACATATGTACAAACAGAGAGAGACATAGGTCCTGTCTTTTCAGCACCTGTCTTTCTCATCAGGCACAGTTTTTATAGCAATTAGCACCACTAATTTCACAGCCAGAGCCCAACTGAGATACAATTACAAACAACCATCAACAAGTAATCCCATGGGTTCTGCTGTACTTTTGAAACCCCATGTCTAGTGACATAAGCAAATCTCCAAGGCCTTACAAAAAGTCAAGTCAAGTCACCATGATACAAAAAAGTGCAGAGAAGAGCAACAAAGATGATTAGGTGATTGGAGGCTAAATTGTACAATGAATGATTGTGGGAACTAAGCATGTCTAGTCTAACGAAAAGAAAGATTAGGTGTAGCAGAAGGACTAGGGGTGATAGAAGTCTTCCATTATTTGAGGGGCTGTCACGGAGAAGAGGGTTGACCTACTCATCTAAGCACCTGAGGGCAAGGCAAGGCAAGAAGAAGGAAGGTTATCAAAGAAAGATCCAATGTAGAAATAAGGAGCAATTTTCTGACAATGAGAACAATTAATCTGTTCAAGAAGATATTGGCCACCTATTTGTCTAGAATAGTATAGGGTCTCTTGCTTGAACAGGAGGCTGGATTAAAAGGCTTCCAACTGGTCACTTCCAACTCTGTTATTCTGTTATTCTCTTAATCTAATCTCTAGGGAAATGATGTTTCAAAACCAAATGACACAACAGAAGAGGGTCTCAATATTTTATGGTATGTGTGTTGTCAAAATTCTGTGCTGTCTTTTCTGAACCTAGTGCCTGTTTTCCATACAATTGAATGAAATATTGAACAAATTGATTTGTCATCTAATGTGCAGTCATGATTCTACTTACTCTTCTATTTATTGACAAGCCCTGGATGAATTTAGTTCATAAATCATCATTTCTCTCTATATATCAGCAGTTGTTTGCCATTTATTGAATAAAAGCTTATTTGACTGAAATGGCAATGGCATTAAGCAAATAGGAGAGGTAAGAGAAAAGTAAATTATTTGAAGTCCCATTCTGTTGAACAGTGTATTCACATTCAATTGTCTAATCTACTTTGTTCCTCCAACTGAGGATAGCACCTAACACTATTGCAAACTCAGTATTTTCACTATTAAAACAACTTTGTTAACACAACAAAATAAATATCAAACTGATATCAGAACCACTTACAGCATTAAAACTAAGTGTTCTCAGCTCTCTTTGAAGCTTCCCTTCTCTAACTGCTTTGATTCCAATAGAAACTAGTTCTTGTCCTGCCAAAAAGCTAGATTCACTGCATTTAATCAGAACAAAGTATGACTTATTCTGTGAAACCTGTTATGATATGTACAGAATAACCCTTGAGTAACAAGGATATGCACATGGAAATGTTTATGAGAGTAGTTATGAATAATTATTCAGCCACACACAGATACACTGAATTGAGTTAAAGTTAACTTTAAGAAATAGCACAATCCAATAAACGATCCAGGTCATATACGTTTTACAGTCCAAAGAATATCCAATTACAAAGTCTTCTTACCGGTTTCCTTTATCATTTTCAGTAAACAAAATTATCAAAGTATAAGCACAGCACAAATACAATAGATAACCTTAGATAGCAACATAATGTCAGATAGACAGAATGTCAGAGAGACAGAATGTCAGAGAGAATGTCAGAAAGACAGCATGTCCATGATCTCTAGCTCCCTCTTATGGCAATCTGCAATACAATCAACCAATTGGAACACAGTACAAATCAATACAGTGATTTTGTCTTAAAGCTACAAAACATACATTGTTGGTTTATATATTGCCAACCCAATTAATTGGTGGACAGATTCCTAACAAAACCATTTTCTTTTTTGGAATGTAAAAGAAGCCATGGAAGAAAGCAGGTCACCCCAAGAACATAAAAATGTACTGCAAATAGAAATGCCTGGCAAGAAAAAGAGAAATATCTCAAGTCATTCAAGATAGGTACTCCCACTTTGCCTTAGTTGCTGTTTTTCCAAGTGTCAGAGCAGGGATAGGTGCTAGACAATTGGCTCTTTTGAATCCAGAGATAACAAATATGCCATTGAATTAAAAGGATTTAAAGCTCAAAAATGTTCATTACACAAGAGAAGGTTGGTTCAGAATGGATTAAAAACATTTAGACCTTTCTTAATATGAAAGAGTAATATGCCACCAAACTCCTCAAAATGGTTTTTCACATTGTCACTACAGCTGCTCGTATTTGTGTCCACATCTGCTGATTAATCTGTTCTTTTTTGCTCCTTAGTGGATTTATGAGATAATCTAACATTTGTATTTCTCTGCTTTGAGAACAAATAGAAGATGGACTATATTTTTTTTCCTTATCTATCTGCTCAAAGTTTCCATCAGAGGTGGCATTCAGTCGGTTCGCACTGGCTCTGGCAATCTGGTAGCAAGAATTTGGCGTGGGTCGCGGAGCCAGTAGCGACTTCTGGCTGGCCATGCCCCTGAACCGGTACGGTCGGCTGATGGTCTCTCACCTCTTCCGGATGCTCGATCATCTTTTCTGGCTGTTTGATGCTCACCCCATCCATCCCCGCCACGTGGCCCAGCTAATCGCCTCACCAGTTGCCTTGTTGATGCCCGGTCGACTTAGCTCACCAAAGGTAAGCAATGCATGCCCCCCACTGAGCCTTTGCCTTGGGTTGGGGACTGGGGCCCCAGGGATGCATGCTATTCCCTGAGGCCCTGGAACTGCCAGCTGCCTCAGCTGGGTCAGGGAATGCATGATTCCCCAGCTCCAGCCTTGCCCCGGAGCTGCCGCCCACTTGCCACCTGCTCTCCTTTAGGCACGATGCATCACCTATATTCCCCTCCTTCAGAGGCCCTGGCCTGGCCCTTAATCTCCTTGCTTCGTCCCCTATGACTGCCTCTTTCATCGTCTGTGGCCGCGACCTTACCTTCCTCCAGCGGCTGGCTGCCAGGGAAGGCAAGCCAGGGCTGAGAGCCGCTGGATTCCCCACCAGCAGCTGCTGCCTCTTACTTTTTTGGTGCAAGAAATCTCCCAGTTGATGCCTCTTTGCTAGCCAGAACTGAGCTGGTAGGCCATGCACCGTCTCCTAGCAGGAAGTCCGGGGACCTCACATGCACACGTGAGGCCGGGACTTTCTGCAAGGAGAAGGCACATGGGAAAGTCCCTCCAGTGCAGCAGGCTCAATGAGGTGGACCTGTGTGCCGGCACTTCTGTTCAGGTGCACCGGCCAGCCTGCCACCACTGCAGGTAAGAGGGCAGTGGTAGTTCACATGTGCATCTGTACCTCCCCAAAAGAACAGCAGCGAGAGACAGGCAAGAACTGCTCTCAGTGGTGGCAGGAGCTGGCAGGGCAGCGTTTGTTGGTGGGGCATCAAATGCCCGGTGTCTGAGCTGGCCAGTGTGCCGGAACCTGGAATAGCAAGGAGAGCAGAGCTACCAGCCAGAACAGGCAGACCGGGGTTTTCCTTCCTCCCCACCCAAGCAGGCTTTTTGCTGCTCTTCTGGGGAGGCGGGGCTGACTCCACGTGGGAAGAATATCTGTCCCAATATCTGTCCATGGTAAGAGGTGCTCCAAAAGGGAGGGAGGGGGGACTCCCGGGGCTGTCTCCTGTAGCAGTGCCGCTGCACCTGTAGCCGCTCTTTTTGCCTTCTCCCAGGGCACAAAATGAACAAAGTGACCGGCCATGGTGGCTGCATGCGCTGGCCACTTTCTGCCTCCTCCCAGGGGTTGTGCTGCTTACATCCCAGCCTGGCCAGCAGGTGGACGTGCAGCCCTTGAGGGGCATCTCTACTGCGCTGAGGCTGAGGGGGCAGCAGAGGTGCACACATGCAGCAGCAGCAGCCCCGGTACATCAGCCCACCCCTTCTCGGAATATCGCCAGCACCGCTGCCACCGTAACTGCTGGGAAACGAAATAAACAAAGCGAGTCCAGCTGTTGCCCCACCGCTCGCTTTCTGCCTTCTCGTGCCATCCCAGTCAGACCAGGTGTGTGTGTGAGAGAGAGGGGGGGAGGAAGGGAGAGAAAGAAAAAGAAAGAGAGAAAGAAATGAAGAAAAATAGGAAGAGAGTGGTGTGTGTGAGAGGGGGGGTGCTGGAGTGGAGCGGCAGAGGTCTTTGGGAGAGTGTGATTTCTTCTTTATCCTGCTGCCTCGCTGCTGGCTGGAGCTGCTCGTGAGTTTATTCAGTTCTTCCCAGACCAGATGTATGAGAGAGAGGGAGGGAGGGAGAGAGGGAGAGGAAGAGAGGAAGGGAGAGAAAGAAAAAGAAAGATCAGAAAGAAAGAGAGAAAGAAAAGAAAGAAAAATAGGAAGAGTGTGTGTGAGAGAGAGACAGAGACAGAGACAGAGACAGAGACAGAGACAGAGAGAGAGAGAGAGAGAGAGAGAGAGAGAGGATGGTGGGGTGCCACCTGAATTCTTCCTTATCCTGCCGCCCCGCTGCTGACTGGAGCGGGTTCATTCAGTTCGTCCCAGACTGGTTTGTTTATAGTTGCTTTTGAAGGACAGCCTGTTTGGAATTGCTCCAAGGGAAAAATGTTTGAAAGAGCAGAATTATCCAAGCTTTCTGCAGGCTTCTTTTGTGCAGCTTCATTCCATTTCAGTGGAGCAATTCTTTAGGGAAGATGGTGCCCTCAGACCTCTCTGCCACTTAACGTGCAAGCTGATTGGGGTTGGAAGCTCTTGAAGCATTTGTAGAAACTCTTATCCTTGCAATAAGGCAAAAGGTTGTCTCCATAGGTCACGTGGCAGAAGAGATCCAGATAACAGTTCAATAAGCCCCGTCCTCCCCCTCATGATGAAAGCCCCGTCCTCCGAGGAGCTGCTTCCCCTCCATCCTTTGTGCAGGGGGGGAGAGGGAATCGCCTGTTTGGCCTCGCCTGACCGATCAGGGAGAACCAGAGGGATTTGTGTGCTCCCTGTGAATTTTAGACTGACCTTCATCTGATCCATCAGATCTTTTCTTATCGCCTTAAAATAGAATTTGCAAAGAGATCCTATTTGCAATTAGGAGCCACTCTTGACACCTAAACACTGATGAACAATTGATCAGCAATCTGTGTTGGAGAGTAGAGCAGATTCCAGGGGTGCCTCTTCCTAGAAACCTAGAAGTCCCTCCCCCCACTTATTCACCCGCTTCTTGGGCCTGGATGAACAGAGGGGTGTGTGTGTGTGAGAGGGGGGGAGAGGGGGGGAGAGAGAGAGAGAGAAAGAAACAAAAAGAAAAAGAAATAGGAAGGTAGAGAAAGAGAGAAAAACTCTGTGCTATTATTTTTAATTGTTCCATTATCTATCATGTATTAATATTTTACACTGTCCCTACACCTAGAGTGATTTTACTGCCTTTTTTTGCCCAGGGCTACCACATATTTTTCATGGATTTACATGCATTCAATGTCTAGTCCAGACCATAAATATGTGTGTGTTTATTTTGTACATCAGGTTGCATAAGTCCAGCTTAATATACTCTTCCTGGTATGTGATGTTTTGTATTGAAGGGAATAGTAATAATAAATAAAGAAGTATGTGAGCCATTTCCTCCTTTCAGTGGTCCATGAAAATACATCTATAGTACATAAATAATAAAGTCAAAAAAGGTGAACAACATTTTTACAGAACTATAGATACTTTGAGGTTGGGTGTGACAAGGAATGGCTGGGAGGGGAGGGGCCAGGCGAAGCACCCTTTGATGTGAGTTGGCCATGCCCACCCAGTCACATGACCACCAAGCCATGCCCACCCAGTCACATGACCACCAAGCCATGCCCACCAAATAAGCCATGCCCACAGAACTGGTAGTAAAAAATTTTGAATCCCACCACTGGTTTCTATCCAGGTCCATTTTTCCAGATGCTGCCTCAGATGACTTGCAATAAAAAGTCAAAGCTTTTCACAATGTAATTGCTATATTTGTGAAATATTCTCCTCTAAGAGGCTGGCCTGGAAACCTGAATTATGGTCTTTCCTATACATAATAACAAATTCTTTTTTTTTCCAGGCATGAGTCTCATTGCTTATTTTTTTATTACCTTATTGCTGTTAACACTTTCACACTAACTGTGGTCGTTGGGCAGTTAAGCAGTATAATAGCAAAGAAAAAAGGAATAGACTGATATATAAGAAATAGTCAGTAATATAAAATGATACTCATTTTATGAGTGATAAAATGAACTGAACACATATTTTATTGATTGGGCTCAAAATTATATTATATTAATTATATATTGTACTTGCCTCTGGCCTTGCCTTGTCTTCTCTTTTTTTAAAAAAAAAACAAAGTTTTTATTTTTTACAATAAACATACAAACAAAACATAAAAACATAAAACCCTCTTTCAGTTATATACATACAGTGTGTCAGTTGGTTACAATCTTTTGTGATATCCTTTTTTTACCATTACTCATAAGTTATATAAATTCATTCAATCTAGCTTGTGCTTATATAATATCAATTATTAAACATTCATTTGACTAAACTATTTTTCCATCATTTCATACGAGATATTCTAATTTTCATTATGATTTAATCTTATACATTCATCCAATGGTTATATATTTTATATTGTATTCTATATCAATCTATTAACTTTTATTGTAAGGCTTACTAATCTATTTCTTTACCATGTCTTTTTTATCTAACCATTGATAAAATAAATCCCATATCATATAAAATTGTTTATCCTCTTGTTCTCTAATTTCAAATGTCAATTTACAATGTCTTTTCAGCACAGTCCATGATTTTCTTAATAATTTCCTCCTGCATGGGTATTTTTTCATTTTTCCAATTCTTAGCAAATACAATTCTAAGGCCTTGCCTTGTCTTCTGTACCATGGAATAGAAAAGCAGAAAGTTTTAAATTATCAGTCATATTATAATGAGAAATTACAATACCATCCCAAAAGGAATCTGTCATACTAAAAGAAGAAGCAATAAAAAACTGAATTTCCTTCTTTCTCACTTGCTACAAGTTGAGAAGTAAACTGTCTGGGCCCTGCCAATCCCTTTGGAAGCTCAACTCAGCACATATTTTGGGGTTAACCTTACTCTGACTTTCTGAATGATTGGAGCTGCAGACTGACATATCTCAACAAAAATGAAGGATTGTCAGGCCATGACTTACAGGCATCAATCTTGGAGAGGTTCTAAGATTATGCTGTTATGAATGCTATTTTGTCTCTGCCACAGCCTTTTTTGTGAGCTGCCTAATTTTCCCCCATTGTGTCTCATAGCACCACCCTGCTTCTAACTGTCCCTGCAACTACAATAAAATATTGTCAGCAAGCTATAATACTGGAACAATTCAATCCAGGTACTGATGATAAAGAAGTCATTTCCAGGAGAATCCAAGTTTGCAATCACCTGCACCAGTCCTGACAATTCTCCAGAATATCTAGAACTGCATTGGATATAAGGACTATCAGGGATCATTCCAATTCCTGCCTAAAAGAGTTGACATGTTTTCCATATTTCATGTCCAGCTTGGCAATCCACCCAAGCCAGTAATGAGGACCTTTCTCAAGAAGGACTCAATCGACTAACTAGCCATGCCATGGTTATCCCAAAAATCTAATGATGAGAGGCAGCAAAACATGCTAGCCTACAAGGATAAATCAATGAACACTTTTCAGTCCATTGACATGTTAAGCCAGGCATCCCCAAAAGGCAAACAGATCTTTCTTCTTAAACCTTTTTTTGAAAATTTCAATTTTAACCAATAGATATTTGCTACATTGGTTCAGCATAATTTGCCTCCTTGTTGAACAATTAAGAAACTTGTCCTGTTTTTCTCCTCCCGGCTAGCTTTGCCTTAAAAGAAGACACATTTTGCAATAAAGATATCCATCAAATCTAGTAAACTTACTATCACTTTCTTTAAATTTGGAATTTACCATTCAAATTAAATCAAGATTGTTTCTTGTTGCTATGTAAGAGAGGAACAAATACAAAGGGACTGATAACAAGGGAGTCCATGGGAGATTGTTGTTAAATCCATAGTTCATCCAATGCATTTAGATGTGGCCATCTAGATGTGGCTACAAAGTGACTCTGAAACCTGGAATGTTAGGGTGATGTGTGGCTGATGGAATCCTAAAGAATTTTCAGCCAAAGCTTTCATAATGGTGGAGTTTGGATATTGATAAAAAGATGTTCTGTAGTCTGCCTGTCTAAATGCTTTGTTGTGATAACTGCTTACTGCTCTTTTCATCAAAACACCTCAATGTATGTCAAGCCAAGCTACAACCCAAACACAAACTTAGATATGCGTCTAAGCAAGGACCTACTTAATGAGGTTCACATATCAATCATATCATACTGATCATAGCTGTTTAGAACTCAGTCATCTTCATGGTTAATGGAATTTATTCATACTTAGTGATGAATGGTGAGATACCATTCTTCTCCAGCCTGGTGTTTCCCAGATGCATTGAACTTCAATTCACTAAAATTCCTAGGTGGCATGAACAATGGTAATGTTATGTGCTTAAGTAAAATCTCACAGAGCTCTATAGATGTAGTCAGCCTTGCAGTATGATACGTTTCCTGGTTTACTATTCTCAGCCAGTTTATTTGCTTACAGTGAAACAGCCTTTTTTCTAGTCACCAAGTTTGTCCTATGAGATTTGTTTAAGTAAATATGCAAAGAATAAAAAAAATATGCACAAGTAAACTTAGTTGGGTTACAGCAAATGCCACAGCATTCCAGAGGAGCATTTTACTTTATTTCTATATAATACCGAAATCTAGCAGTTAAGGTATTCTTAAACAGGCTTTTAATTATCTAAATAATATTGAATAAATCAAAGATTAATAAGTGATTTCATACTAAATTAATTCCAGTTTATAGCAATTCCAGTCTAATTTCAGTCATTTATTCATAGTGCTGCTTTCCATTGTTCCTAATAAACCAAGATCTTCTTTCAAATGAAGATAAATCTTTTGAAGTGAACCCTGGTTTGGGCAGAATCCAGTGCCTGTCCATTCATATACTGTATGTGAAGTTTCTTTTTTTCCTGAAGACACTAGTTTGATTTCACAAATGTCTATAGGAGAACAAAGCCACTTAAGCAACCAACAAGGAAGATGCTTACCTGGACTGTAAAGCATATACAGGTAGTCCTTGACTTATGACCACAATTGAGCCCAAAATTATGTTGCTAAATGAGACATTTGTTGAGTGAGTTTTGCCCCATTTTATGACCTTTCTTGCCACAGTTGTTAAAGTGAATCACTGCAGTTGTTAAATTAGTAACTTGGTTGTTAAATCAGTCTGGCTTCCGCACTCATTTTGCTTGTCAGAAGGTCGCAAAAGGGGATCACATGACCCCAGGACACTGCAATCATCATAAATATGAGTTGGTTGCCAATGGTCTGAATTTTGACCTCATGGCCATGAGGATGCTGCAATGGTTGTAAGTGATGAAAAAAAATTCAGTGATCCTTTTTCAGTGATGTTCTAACTTTGAAAGGTCACTAAATGAACTATTGTAAGTCAAAGATTACCTGTTAAGATTTCACGGGATTCCAGAGCTGTAAAAGTGAAATGAATTATTTAGGCATCGAGTTTCACCCCTTTTGGTGCAGAGATTCAGAACAAACCATTGGTTGCCCATCTTTTGCTTGAAGACCTTCAGTGAAGGATCTAGCTCATCATCATGCCTGCTGTTTGACTAAGGTGTTTGTTATTTGTTATATTGCAGTGTCTGTCCTGCTGATCAGTGACTCTAATAAGAAACTGAACTGAACTCATTACTGTATCCCCATATTGTAGTGAGAAATTTGGCACTGCAGCCATATCCAAACTCGTTTACTCAGAAAATTGTTCCTTTGGCCCCAGCAGGAATGTGCTGACTATAATCTGACTGAGGTCACAGATCAGGGAATTCCTCATTTCATCGACATAATTAGCCCAAAGACACAGGACTGCACATGTTCTTAGCAATTTGTGTTTAAAACTGTCTAATGCAAATTATTGTTTTATCATTTCATGATTTTTGTAAATAAGGGACTTCCAAGATAGGAAATAAGACTTGCCACAAACACCGACATATTATTTCTACAATACTTTCAGTTGAACAAACTCAGCATGCCTTCTTGTTGACTGCCAAGATGGAAAAGTCATAAGGCTGAAAAGTTTTGGAAAAGTGAGCATGATGAGACTGCAATATTTTCTGCTGGGAACATGCAAGGGTACAACAATGACTGGCAATGACAATCTGGGAGCTGAGGCCTGGTAGAATAAAACTTCTATATCAACTTTTGATAACTTCAATATCTAAGTCCCCAGCCCACTGCCACCAATGAGCCACAGTGGTGCAGTGGTTAGAGTGCAGTACTGCAGGCTACTTCTGCTGCCTGCCAGCTGCCTGCAATTTGGCAGTTCGAATCTCACCAGGAACAAGGTTGACTCAGCCTTCCATCCTTCTGAGGTGGGTAAAATGAGCACCCAGATTGTTGAGGGCAATACGCTGACTCTGTAAACCACTTAGAGAGGGCTATAAAGCACTGTGAAGTGGTATATAAGTCTAAGCACTATTGCTATTAGGTATAGATGTGATTGAACCTTATCTTCCATAGATCCAGCCATAATGTTAAAATAACAGACTCATCTTTCCCTCCAAGTGTCATTTCCAAAGCACTTTTTGTTTTTGTTTCAGGCCATTCTTGGAAGTTATATATATTCCTAATCATAAGATTGAGAACCAGTTTAACATAGCAGTTAAGGCATCAAGCTAGAAACTGGGAGATTATGAGTTCTAGTCCCGCCTTAGATACAAATTCAGCTAGATGACTTGAGCCAGTGATTCTTTTAGCCCTAGGAAGCAGGCAATAGCAAGCTAATTCTGAAAAAATGTTACCAAGAAAATTGCACGAACTTTTCTAATCTCTGAGAATTGGACATGATTGAACAGAAGGAAGGTACATAGGTACCACTTCATCAGCCTAATTTTAAAGCATAGATAAGGAGGAAGAGATTGTCAATTTTCTTTGTAAATCCAAAATGGACCCCACAAGTTGCTCCCATGTCCTTGAATACCTCTGCAGTCTTTTCTAATGGGCTGCATTTCACACGGAACTTACAGAACCAAGGCAATTATATCAAAAAGAAACCATCTGAAAGATCTGATCTATTTATAACTAGAACATTTTAAAAGCCTAATAATTAACCTCAAAGGAGACAAAATTGAAGGACCTGATCACTGCTAGATAATCTTGTAAGAATGGCCCTATCCAACTGTTATATTAAAGATACTGCATCTTGACAATTTTCTTTCTTTTGCCAAGAACAGATTGTTTCCTTGCTTCCGGAAGAAACTGTGTTGTGGTCCCATAGGATTTCAGAATGAGAATAAAGCTTTGGTGCAACACAATTAAAATAAGTAATCTTAAAATAAATTAAAATATACCTATTTATAAAGTAGGACACATAGTTTGCAATGCCACCAACGATAATAAAGCAAGGTCGTGGAAAGACAACTGGCTGTTGAAGTTTTAATAATGCAGGAGCTTCTAAAGAAGGAAAATGACAAATGCTGGTTTTGATGCAATAATTCTAGCTTTTGAGAAATAATCTAGGAAGGTGTAGGCAGGTGTATTGCCATTTTAAGCCAGTTATCTATGACTCTACTATTTTTATTTTTCTGCTTCAAGAAAAATCACGATTGCACTTCACCAACAAATTGCGCCTCTTACCATTTCATCCTAACTGTATCTGTCAGCTGTTCGTCCGATATTGAGGGGGTGAACAATAAGATACCAACTCACTCATGTAGCTTCAGTGAAGTTTTTATTCATCTCCCACACCACAACAACAGGTAACAGCGATCAAATTATGTTTAAAGTCAGCTCTGGTTTTCGTTGCAACCCAGAGCTGTATTTATACATGTTATTCCTTGGATAATAACATAATTACGATAACCACCTTCCGGCCGCCTTCGCTGCCTAACATCTGACATCTTAAATTAAAGAAACGCGGTAACTGCACCTTTCCCGTTAGATGAGTCCATGCACCCCCATGACAATTCACCCCATCCCCCATTTTCCCCGCACCATTATTACAACACCACCCCCTTGACATCCAGCCATGAATCATCATTATTGCACCACTTCTTGTCAGGAAGTCGATGTCAGTCATTTGAGGAATTTTTATCATAACGCCAACATTGTAACACAATTAATGTAAGGTAAGTAAAAGACTAGGGTCGTATCACATCTCAACTGTCTCGGCTCCAGTCCGTTTTTCATTGGAGTCGTGACCGTATCAGTATTTTCAAAGAAGTTTCTCTACAAGTATAATCAATGGAAAATTAATAGAGAATATACAGTGCACTCAGAAAGTATCCAGTTCCCCCCTTCACTTTTGTTAATTTTGGTCTGCTGTAGCCTGACTCTGTAGTTGTTGAAATTCATTTTTTCCATTAATCTACACTCAGTACCCCATAATGACGACATGAAAACAGAATTTTAGAAATGTCTGTAAATGTATTAAAAAGAAAAAATTGAAATATCACATTGGCATAACTATTCAGACTCTTTGCAACAACATTTTATCTCCGGAGCCTCCCGTTTCTCTTTATCGTTGCTGACATGTTTCTACACCTTGATTGGAATCCATCTGTGGTAAATTAAATTGTTGGACATGATTTGGAAAGGGTCACACCTCTCTATAGAAGGCTTCACAGCTGACAATGCCTACTGTAGCAGAGCAAAAGCCATGAAGTCAAAGGAATTGCCTGCAGAGCTCAGAGACAGGATTATTGCAAGGCATAGATCTGGGGAAGGCTACAATAAAATTTCTGCTGCACTGAAGGTTCCTAAGAGCAGAGTGGCCTCCATAATTCCCAAATGGAAGAAGATTGGCACAACCAAGACTCTTCCAAGAGCTGGTCGCCTGGTCAAACTAAGCAATCAGGGGAGAAGGGCCTTAGTAAGAAAGGTGACCAAGAACCTGACTGAATTCCAGAGATCCTGTGTGGAGATGAGACAGAGTTCTAGAAGGACAACCATCACTGCAGTTCTCCACCAATCTGGGCTTTATGGCAGAGTGGTTAGACAGAAGTCTCTCCTGAGGGCAAAATCCAGGAAAGCCCACTTGGAGTTTGCAAAAAAGCACCTGAAAAACTCTCAGACTGTGAGAAACAAGATTCTCTGGTCTGATGAAACCAAGATGGAACTCTTTGGCCTCAATTCTAAACATTATGTCTGGAGGAAACCAGGCATTGCTTATCACCTGCCAATATCATCCCAACAGTGAAGCACAGTGGTGGCAGCATCATGCAGGGGGTATTTTTCAGCAACAGGGGCTGGGAGACTGGTCAGGGTTGAGGGAAAGCTGAATGGAACAAAGTACAGGGATATTCTCAATGAAAACCTGCTCCACTGTGCTGAGGACCACAGACTGGGCCAAAGATTCACTTTCCAACATTCTAAGCACATAGCCAAGACAACACAGGAATGGCTTAAAGACAATTCTGTGGATGTCGTAGAGCGTGGCCCAGTGAGAACCCTGATTTTGAGGCCTATTGAACATCTTTGGAGGGATCTGAAAATGGCTGTCTATTGATAGTTGTCATCCAACCTGACTGAGCTTGAGAGGATTTGCAAGGAAGAATGGCAGAAAATCCTCCAATCCAGATGTGCAAAGCTTGTTGTGTCATACCCAGAAAGATTCAAGGCTGTAATTGCTACCAAAGTACTATACTGAGTGAAGGGTCTGAATACTTATGCCAATGTGGTATTTCAGTTTTTTTTTCTTTTTAATAAATTTACAGACATTTCTAAAATTCTGTTTTCACCTTGTCATTATGGGGTACTTAAGAAAAACTGAATTTCAGTAACTGCAGCATAACAAAATTGATAAAGAGTGAAGGGGATCTAAATACTTTCTGAATATACTGTGTGTAACTCAGGATTGAAACGTGTGATCCTTGGTGCTCTCTGAGCTTAGCTGTTTGCTTGCAGATGTTTCATTATGCAACTATCATTGGTGCTAGTATTATCTAGTTGGATAATGAAACATCTGCAAGAAAAGAACCAAGCTCAGAGATTACCAAGGACCCACAATGGAAAATTCCACTGAAAGAGTAGCATATTTTAGGTTTCTCAGGCAGGGGCACTCCTCTCACAAGAGAACTCAAGTGGTGTGAGTTTTTTTAAGCCTAACTGCAGCATCCAAAGCAACTTCAAAACAGAAGCAGTGCTTAAGTCTAACAGATGCACTGGAAGCAAACCTGCAGGTTGAGTAGGTGCATGCTAGATTCAGATTCATTTACCACTGGAATTCATCCCCTAGAATGCAGCTTGGAATTTTGGGAAACCCCTCCCCCCAAGAAGAATGAAATATTTTGGGGAATATCAAAAAGACAGGATATAATATTTCCCCTAAAGGAGAAATGGGAGGGGGACCTTAAGGGAGGCAGAAACCAGCCCGTTTCTGCCATCCCAGAAATATAGATTTGGTAATCCATTCAGAAAGACTGAGCAAGACAGAAACTATAGATTAGCTCAGACAAACACCTAGGATTTCAATTTCTAATTTTGCCTAAAGAGTCAGCCATGACCATAGGAATCTGACAACAGCCATTAAAAGAATATGAAAGGACATGTTCTTGCACAAGAACAGGAAGCTCAAATACAAAGCCTAAAGAAGGTATAAAAACCCACCCACCTCAACTCCATTTTGTCAGCTGTCCCAGAATCACATGTGGTTGGTGGTTCTGCTTCATCAATAAAGGGAACCTTTCTTTCCAATCAGCCTCCAGCTTCTATTTTATTTCCAGTGCCTTTCTCCCAACTTGGAACTGAACCAGATGGATTTTTCTTCCAACAGAAGAATGGGACTAGGTTCCTCATTACTGACCCAATCTGCTTTCTTCTCATAGTATAATCTTCCTTTCTTATACTTTAACTAACAGAAAGTTCATTGGGACTGGAGTGAGTCAGCTTTCTTCAAAGGAATCTTCACAATAGGAAGGAGCCAGGGGTATTCACAATTTAAAAGCATATTAGATGACACAACCAAATCCTTCAATATTTTCCCTTTGATTGCTATTTCTGTTTCTATCTGTTTCTTTCTTATTCCACTGAAACCATATTTTCTTTTTTGTTCTTTTCTATAATCCATTTTGTTACAATGCTTTTTAAGATAGAGCCATTCCATCCAGCACTTGAAAAAAGGATATAACGTTATAAAATCTTTATGATATTATACAAGAAAATTTAAAACTTCATACCAGCATATCAGAGTGTTCATTTTTTTATTGTAATATGTTTAGAATCACTGCACTTTATTAGTTCCAATTTCAGGCCAGAAAGATTATAATACATGGTTACTAGGACATGATATTTTCTGTTTGCAATCATTAAAGTGAGAGTAAAGTGAATTAGCATTACTTATATATAGTCCTATCAATGACATGCTATAATAGTAATCAACTGAAGAATTAACCATGAACAAAATCATTTAAAAGTTTTAGCCTCTACAAAGTCTTAGACTTTCTGTCACTTTGGATTATCCATTTCCTGATTTATATTGAAACTGTATGCTAAAAAAAAGAGTGCAACTAAAACTTAATGATAAAAAATCCAAAATTATATCTGGAATTGGGCAACAGTGCACGCCAAGGGTACCAAGTCAGTGAAACAAAATATTCCATTAAAGCAGGGGTGTCAATTAATGACCTGGGCCCCAGATCCAGCCCACAGGGTGCTTAGATCTGGCCTGCAGGGCTGCCCTGGAAATAGCAAAGTGCCTCTGCCTGCAGCGCCTCTGCCAACAAAAATGAAGCTCACGAGGGCTGCACATGGCCCTCCCAAGCTCCATTTTGGCTGGCAGTGTTGCAGTAGGCTGTCGCAGCCAAAAAATGGAGCTTGGGAGCCTGTCTACACTGGCAGAGCTCTCGGGCCACAGGTGCCCCCCCAACACAAGTGACATCATGCTGACCACGCCCACCCTGGCCACACCCACCCCAGCCCCACAACGTCAAACACAAACCTGATGTGGCCTTCAATAAAATTGAGTTTGACACCCCTGAATTAAATGCTCAGAACATAACAAATTAATTCAGTTTGAGAGAAGAAACTAAGCACAACCAGAAATAGAAAAGGAATGGAATCTCTGGCATGTTTGACTTCAACTTTTTAACATTTGTTATAACTAATATATACCAACACAAGTATTTTTAACCATCAAAAACAACAAACATTCAATTGTACAAAAAATATGCAGAGTGTTTCAGCTGTAGAAGTCTGAAGGTCTTCGTTTAAAGGCTAACACAATTGTTTATAATTCACCTGAGATACATGACTTGTAAAAAAAAGAATTGGGGGAGAAAAGCTGAAGAGCAGACATAATGCAGGAATGATCAGAGTTTCTCCATCCGTGGTTCGAAGGTCCATGTATCATATAATAGTACAGCCACACTTTTTAGGATAATCCTCCACATACACCTTGTGCTCATTCCCATAGACATAATAGGAGTAGGATTTCCTATGCCATTCATATTCCACTTTGGTAAGAAATACCAGCTCAATGGTTTGTCTCTGCCAAAAGACAAAAGGTATAATTGTCATCCTTCGAACGGCCAACTCTTAAGAAACAGATTGGTATAGTTTTGCAACTATTATTTAGGGATGATCAATTACCAGAAATCCAGCTGGTGATCTCCCCTTGGGGAGAGGATCTCTTTCCCTTCCCATCCCTTTGTTTTTACTCTGAGCACCCCCTTTTTATCAGGTGATCATCAGGGAAGGAATCCTTACACCAGGGGTCTTCAAACTTGACAGCTTTAAGACTTGTGGACTTCAATTCCCAGAATTCCTCCTCCAGTCATATAAGCTTAGGAATTTTGGGAGTTGAAGTCCTCACGTCTTAAACTTGCCAAGTTTGAAGACCCTTGCCTTACACTATATTGATCCTCAGCGGCTCAGAGAATTTTTGAAAGCAAACTGAAGAGGGTCCATAAGTAAGAGGTTTAAAGAGAGGCTCAAATTCCCTTATAATTGTTGAGTGTCCTGCATTACCTTGGGCCAGTCATTCATCCTGTACTCTAAGGCCAGTTTTGGGCACAAAATAAGAGGAGATTCCCCACCACTACTGTGAGCCTGCCACCTTAGAGAAGAGGTAGAATAAAAATGCATGCATAGATAATGACACCTGAATATAAAGTAACCAAACTAACAATGGCCTGCTGCTATAATTTACTTGTTTTCTTAATCTTTCTGGCTTCTTTGAACACTTGTTTGTTTATAATTTCAATGTCTAAGACTGACCCTTATGCTGTATATAACTGGAATATATATTCCCTTGCATCCATCCAAACAATGATTTATTTCACTTGTATCCCTCCTTTGTGTGTGTGTGTGTGTGTGTGTGTGTGTGTGTGTGTGAGAGAGAGAGAGAGAGAGAGAGAGAGAGAGAGAGAGAGAGAGAGAGAGAGAGCCATGGTGGTGGTGCACTGGTTAGAATGCAGTATTGCAGGCTACTTCTGCTGACTGCCAGCAGTTCAGTAGTTTGAGTCTCACTAGCTCAAGGTTGACTCAAGCCTTCCATCCTTCCGAGGTCAGTAAATGAGGACCTAGATTGTTGGGCGCAATAGGCTGATTCTGTAAAACGCTTAGAAAGGGCTTAGTAAAGCACTGTGAAGTGGTATATAAGTCTAAGTGCTATTGGTATTAAGGCAGTATATGTGTTGTCTCTCTACCTCCTTCATATCAATCACTGTTTATCACTCAGGAAGTTGCAGCTACTGGAAATAATTCTGCAATATTCTTTTAAAATATCTCATTCATTTATTCTTTTAATTAATTAAATTAAAACATTTATTTTATGTAGAAGACTGCATCTCTGGACTCTCTGTACTTCCTAGTACATCCATCAGGGTGTCCATACAGACAATTTCTTGTAATTTAAGCTTTTTCTGCATCTTTTTGTTTTCTTTCCCACTCAAGCATAATGAATACGCTGTATATTTTTTAAGATATATGGATTAGTTTTTAATCATGTTATTAAAGTGTAAATTGCTTTGAGATGTGGCTACATGGGAAATAGTACCAAAGTATATTAAAAAGGAAGTCTTGGCACTGAATCTTCCTTTTGACAGAGACATTAATACTAGCAAAGAACAAGAAACTGCTCGAGGTGTTTATTGCAATCTAGGTTTTTTGTCCTCACAAGAAGAATAACACTGCAATTTGTGGCTCACTTGCAGTAAAAACAGTGGTCCTAGATTTATAATTCCAGTAAATAAGCATTTTGGACAATATATTAAAGTTTCAATGTAGGTCAAAATCTCTCTACCTCTTGTACCCCTTGATTCCTATCAACTTTGTTTTGAAATGATAGAAATGACAAGGTGACAAATACTTAAGCCCCTCACCCAACCCAGCTCCTCTGCCCATAATCATAGATGTTTTATCCTTAAAAAGAATATGCAGAAGCTTCACAGTCCTAGAGTTGTCTCCATCCCTAATTGATATAAATCTAACATGAAACACAAAAAGGAATTGGAAAACAAGAATAGATTGTAGGAACTAGAAGAGTCCCTAGTAGTAAGTTTTGGAGTTGAGACTGTATCACCTCTTTGAATAATAGGCCACAAGCTGCATTTTAAAAGGCAGCCGGATAAATTTAAATTATAAAAATTAAATAATTAATTTTAGTTTAATACAATTAGTAAATTTTTAATTCTATTTCCTTAAGTTTTAATTTGCATGCGGCTTTAACAGGAGACCTAAGAACCACATATTTGGGGTATAGATACATCATGCACAATTACATCATGCACAATTTGCTCAGCGACACAAGGGCAACTAATTAATAACACACATTAAAAGATTTTATTATGGCCTCCTGTGAGAATGGAATAGCTCCATGCTGAGATATTTCCCTTTGAGGGTGGAGGTTCGTTCTCCGAGCCTGTGAGTTGGTCTCCGAACGTGGCTTCTCCACAAGCTGGGAGAACGAACCTCCACCCTCATCCTATAGCCGAGCTACAGATATTTGCCACCATCACATATTTTCCTTTTCTTTATACTCCTTATCAGAAGGGAGTATAAATCAGTTAATCCATAGTACTGTGGTGGAACCTCACTATTACAAAAAAAGTTTTGCCAATCTCTGTTGCTCTCACCTGTCTCAATATCCGTGTGGTGGATCCAAACTGAGCTTGATGTTGTTCAATGGCATTTCGGGAAGCTTGATTAACAGCACTGATAGGGAAATTTGTCACTGGATGAACCTAGGAAAACAACATTTTTAGGAGATACAAAACTTTAGAGTAATAAAAAGAAGGGATGACTAATGTTATTGCCCTACACTAATAGAAACATAACTCATCATCTTCTTCTAATGACTCCATAATCTCTTGCAGGGTAGAGTCTGGGTCACTGAATGTTTTTACTGGCTGGATGCTTTTCCTGCAGTGTGCTCTATACAAGGCTGCCCTGGGAAGCTAATGCTAGTCCTGAACACAGCAGTGCAAGTAGATATAGGGGTGTCTCAATACATCCATGTAACGCTATAACTGTGTGAACTTCACTGGTTGCCAATACAAGGTACTGATTCAAGGTACTGATTGACATCCGTAATGTCCTACACAGCCCAGAGCTGAATATTCGAGGGACTGTAATGATTTCTGCCTATCGTACAACATACAACAGGACTGGCATAATCCAGGTCCTACCAATTAAATAGTATATCATCTGATGGTATCCAGAAGGCACCTTTCTCTTTTGCAGTCCCTGCTCTAAAAAAAGGCCCCTCTCTGATTTCTTCATCCTTCCAGCCTTTAAGAAAGCCTCAAAGACTTGATTCTTGCCCCAGGCACTGGGTCAGGTGAACATATAAGCTCACTGTAAATGTACGTATTTGAGAATCATGCTTTGTCACAAATACATTACATTTTTTTTATTTTTCAACCGTTGCTTTCGTGCTGTGATATTTTTAACACTGTTAAGTCCCCAGACCACCATACAAATTAAAATAAGCAAATTAAGTAACTAAGAAAGTAAGCAGAGACAGGAGGAAAACACATCCATGGGATGATGTGGATGGACATTCAATGAAACAATAAATTAACCCCAAAAATGAAAACTGGGATAAAAGCTACCTTTGGTTTGGTATTTTTCAGATGCACTGGACAACAGTTAAGTATTTATAATATCTAATTTGGGTTAGTCATTGGGACCAGAGTTTTTTACTCTTCTGAGCTTTCGGACTCGTGCTGCAGCTCATCTTCAGGGAACATTCTCTCAAATGGAATATGTGCTTTGGGCTGCTCTATGCATCATATTTATGTGGTGCCTTCCTATTGGTTGATTGATGTGTTGATGGCCGGTGATTCTGTTTACAATGAAGAAAGGGACTGCTGAGATCAGTACCATTAAAGAAGGATATATACTAAATCAGGGGTCTTCTAACTTGACAGCTTTAAGACTTGTGGACTTCAACTCCCAGAATTCCTCCTCCAGTCATGTTAGCTCAGGAATTCTGGGAGTTGAAGTCCACAAGTCTTAAACTTGCCAAGTTCGAAGACCCTTGTACTAAATAGTGGGCTGGATCTTCATAAACAACATTCATGAAGATAAGTAGAATATAGAATAACAGAGTTGGAAGGTCTTCTTTCCAAACCTTCTTTCCTGCCAAAGCAGGAGACCCTATACCATTCTGGACAAATGGCTGTCCACTCTCTTCTTCAAAACCTCCACTGTTGGAGCATTCACAACTTTTGAAGGCAAGCCATACCACTGATTGATTGCTCTCAGTGTCAGGAAATTTCTCCTTATTTCTAAATTGGTTCTCTCTTTGATAAGTTTCCATCCAGTGCCGGATAGACTGATAGGTCCACGGATAAATGGACGAAGGTATATTGCTGGAGTTTATTTATTTATTTTTCATTCATTCATTGGATTTATATGACTGGCCATCTCAACAAGTGGTTCTAGGAAGTGAACAAAATTAAAATAAAGGTGTTTTTTTTTTTAAAAATAACAAATGTTATAAAAATTAAAATACACAGCAGCCAAGAAACATCATAGCCCAAACTACTAATAGAACCAAGAAACCTGCCCCTGCACATACTCAGGGACTCCACCTTGGGCACAGAATCAAGTCTGAAGACCTTACAAAAGTCCAGCAGGGTCAAAGCCATCCTAATCTCCAGAGGAAGGATGTTTTTTAAGATGGACACTATAGCAGAAAGGGCACAATACGGGAAGTTCTTGACTTACCACTTAACAGAACTTGTCCATTATTGTTGTAAGTCTTGACAATCATAAAGAGGATCATCACATGACTACCTGTTTTATGACCCTTTTTTTCAGTAGTCATTAAGCAAATGCAGTAGCTGTTAAGCGAACTTTGCTATGGGGCATTTTTGCAAAAAAAAAAAAAAACGTGAAGTAAATGCTAATTTTCAGCCATTTTTTTTTGTAAATTATGGTTATGTAATTGTCAGAAACTGCAAACAAGTTATAAATGTGAGCCAATTGCTGTCTGCCTGAAATGCAGTCACGTGATTGGAGGGGGCCTTCAGAATTTTGGAACTGGTTCATAAGTACCTTTTGGGAGGGATCCATTATAACTTTGAACAGTTTCTAAACAACCAGTCATAATCAAGGACTACTGATATTTATATTGTGCTATTTTTAATTGTTATAAGTTGCCCTGAGTGTCTGTGCAACATACACATATATATATATATTCACGCATGCATAAGTGTGTAAATACATGCATTCAAATTGCTTTTTTCAATCCTGCCACAGGGTAAGCCCTCCTGCTTGTACCATAAATATTTCATTACCAAGTATTGCTCATCCACAAATAGCTTCTTCCCTTTAACTGCTTTGAACAGTTCAGTAGGAAACCCAGTTCTTTCATCCACCACGTATTCAAATATGTTATTTTTCCTGTGAAGGCAAACAACACTGTTTACAAAGTGCATGCTCTATTTTCACAGCAAATTAGATTCAGAAAAACTCTGTGTCGGAAGAATAAGGTCAACTGCTTCTAATATAGATCAGCAATGAGGCAGCCATATACAGATACAGATAATCAGAGTTGGAAGGGACCTTGTAGGTCATCTAGTCCAACCCCCTGCCCAAGCGGGAGACCCTACACCATTTCTGACAAATGGCAGTCCAATCTCTTCTTGAAAATCTCAACTGATGGCATTCCCACAACTTCCGAGGGCAAGCTGTTCCATTGGTTGATTGTTCTCACTGTCAGAAAGTTTCTCCTTGTTTCCAGGTTAAATCTCTCCTTGTTCAGTTGCCATCCATTATTCCTTGTCTGGCCTACAGGAGCTTTAGAAAATAGCTTGACCCCTTCCTCCCTGTGGCAGCCCCTCAAATATTGGAAGACCGCTATCATGTCTCCCCTGTCCTTCTCTTTACTAGACTAGCCAAGCCCAGTTCCTGCAACCGTTCGTTGTATGTTTTAGCCATGATTATGTTGTATTATGTGAAAGAGATAAAATGAAGTGAAACCCCTGCATTGCTTCTAAAAGGATAGTTAATGGTGGCTCTGAAATACAGGTCAATGCCTTAATCTAGTCTTGTACTGCCAAGTTAAGCAACAAAAGATTGAAGTCCAATTTTCAAGATTTTAACTATTATAACTGTTTTTGACATGAATTGGAGGTCTTCCATTTGTAGAGGCTCCACAAAATTCCAAATGGTCACACTGAAATGCTTCCTTAGAGGAATGATAGCTTAAATTATGGGAGTTTTCATCAACAGCCCAAATAACTTCATACATGTGAAACAAGCCTTATGTTATAATCTAACCTAGATATTGTTCATGGAGTACAATTTTATACACAGCTTTCTGTCACATTCAAGACTTGGGCCCACTAAAACTAACTATGATTGCTTATGATATATCTGTCTGTCCGTCTGTCCGTCCATCCATCCATCCATCCATCCATCCATCCATCTATCTATCTATGAGAGAGAATGAAATCTACAATATCTCACAATTAACCTATTGTTTGATTTTAGTAATAATGCAATGTAATATAAGTTTTGAAAATGGTAAAATCTACATTTTTTTGTCTTGTCTGACATATATGTAAGAATAAAACTGAGATGTTTCTTCCAATTGAATGGTTTTCCCCCTTTCTTTTAATTTTACTTCATTTTGCTTTAGAAACATTTCTAAATCATGCCTACAATTTGTAATTCCTATGCATTTCGCTTTTTTTTCTTCTCTTTGTAAACTGTAAATAAATAACTGAGCAACCAAACCAATAAATAACCCAGCAACCAACCCACTGCATAAATATGGCTTGCAAATTGGATGTCTCTGAAAGAAAGTGGATTAAAAAATTCTTTCAGGACAGGTCTATCAAAAACTACCAAGACTTGATGCCTCCATGTTACTTCCGGGCTGGGAACAGTGTGGATCCAAATTTGCAAGGAAGAGTGAAAAGGAGAACTGCAGGAGACTGTTATGTCTCTATCTCCTACTTGGGAAACACCCAAAGGAATCTTTGGACCTCTGTGAGAAACAAAAGGCTGGAATGAGAAAGGCTGTTCTTCAGTCTATAAGCTGGCAGAACTTGCCATTCAACTTGCAGCTCAATGTATGTCAGCAACTTTCCTGTTCCTCCACAGTCTGTACAAGCAGTTGTCCCCAGGCCAGAACAGTCATTGCACCTATGAAGGAAATGAGACAAGAAGACATTTTCAGAGAGTGGAAATAACAGCAGGATCCATGCAGCAGTTAGGCTGGAGAAATCTAACAAGAATGAACCTTTTAAGTTATTTTAAGGCTTAAAACCCACTAGCACTTCCTTAAAGAAACGTCAGTTTATTTCTTTTTGATGTACAGTAGTTTCATCCCATCTTCTTCTATAGTAAATTACTTAACTAAGCCACTAGAGGAAGTTAATTTCTCTTTCCATCTTTCCCTGCCAATTTCAGGGATATTTTCCCCTTAATTTCTAGATTCTAAGATGAGCCAGTGGACCAAAAAGACTGCTTTTAAAGAGGCAGAAAGAACCCCTTTCAGAATTCTTGTGAGGAACACAAATTGTTTTGCATCTAAATTTTTTTTAAAAAGCACCACAAATAGCAGGAAAAGGGTATGCCTGTTCAATTTCAGGATGTTTTCCTCAGGATACTGTACCCTCAGGTTGCCTACAATTCATATTTTACATGGAACTAGGTCAAAACGACTCAATAAATGATGACATTTGGCAAAAGCCAGGATGCATTGAGCTTGGGCTGTACAACCTGTGAAAGGTCTAAAGCTGTAAGATGGCTGGTGAATCTTCTCCATCTCAAGACTTTCATTGAATTTCTGAAGTCATTTTCCTAATAAGGAAGATGATCCCTGGACAGACTGGGTTACTGAGATGTACATGTGGAACATGCAGGTGTGTGTGGATGGGACAAAGGGACATTATTGATTGCATCAATCATTACATTTAATTCTTATCTTTCCTCTGGGGCCTTCTGTAGTCTTGCCAAGAAAATCACCAGAGTCAATTTTGCTAAAAGACTGTTTCTTTTTATGTTAAGACTGTTTCTTAATACTTTCTTCTGGGAATTCAAGGGTCGTTCATGTGTGTGTCAACTCATTATATGTACACTACAAACTAAGAGAGAATACAGGTAGTCTTCAACTTACAACTACAATTGAGCCCAAATTATCTGTTGCTAAGCGAGACAGTTGTTAATTTTGCCCCATTTTATGACCGGTCTTGCCACAGTTATTAAGTGAACCACTTAGCAGTTAAGTGAATCACTGCAGCTGCTAAGTTAGTAACACAATTAAGTGAACCGGGCTTCCCCATTGATTTTGTTTGTCAGAAGGTCTCAAAGGTGATCAGATGACCCTAGAACCCTAAATAAATGTAACTCAGTTGCCAAATGTCTGAAGTTTGATCATGCAACCACGTAGATGTTACAACGGTTGTAAGTATGAAAAACGGTCAAAAGTCACTTTTTTCAGTGCCGCTGTAACTTAAAACAGTCACTAAATGAACTGTTGTAAATCAATGATTACCTGTAGTCCAAAGCTATCCAGAGTTGTAAGTGCAAACTTCAACCTGGATCTCTTAATTGCAGCTTCACAATTAAACCATCATACCACATTAGTGACCTTACATCTATTTCCTGGTCAATATCCTTGGAAGAGAGACTAGTCTTTTGTATTATACATTTCCTGTACTATTTAATGTTTCGTATTATTTATGTATTTAATATTTTATATAACTTTCTAATGTATCCTGAGAACTCTGGTAATATGGGTGGATCAAAAGTACAATAATGATGAAAGTAATATATTTCTTCATCTATTCTAGCAAGAAACTAATTAACAATGAATTCCAGCAGCTACATAGAATAAAATCGGTTGATATGAAGTTTTATTTATGAATCAAGAAGCCTAGAAGCCTTTGGGTTTCCCAAATGAGTGATAGACAAGTGAAAAAATTGCCTGTAATAACATAATGCAAAAATACGACAGTCTATGTACTGTCTCCAAAATACAGGAAAAATAAACAGAATTGGCAAAAGAAAACTTTTAAATGTCCAAGGTATAATTTCACAAGTATCTAAGTTCCTTCTTACTTCTTTTTTCCAATGGCTTAGATATTAGATAATAATAGCAATTCCTTCCTTTATGGGATGAAATTATCTATAGGAATTCAAGAATAAATAAATAAATACAGCTCCCTTTTTTGTTCGGCTATTCTGCTGGGTAATGGCACCATCTGCTGGATCTGGTAGGTGTTAGAATAAAACTTTTTAGTTAGGATAAACTAAATACTGACTCATTCCAGACAGGTATTTCTGACTGCTATCATTGTTGCCAACTGGGAAACTCAGGAATTAGCAGATTTTGGAGGTGGATGATACTGTATACCATCACAGGTATCAATCAAAGCCTTCATACTGGACAAATCTACAGTACATTCAAGGACTCCTGGCTATAGAAAACTGCATTATATTCATGGAAACCAGCTCTACATTGACAACTCCAGTGCAACTTTAAAGAACCAGTGGGGCTGCTCATCATAGCTCACATGGTCACTTCCATACTTGTTTATAAGGCCCAAACAGAACTGGAGGAGACACACAATCCAAGCAAGGATCTTTTCTTGATTCACTAGAGATGTATTCGATTTCCATGCTGGTGTAGCTTCTGAAAGCCACTAAATGTTTATTTGAAATGCAGAGCAGAACAAAAGAGACTTATTTTTCTCTTTCTGGTTTCTCAGACAGCTGTATATCAAAATGAGGGCTGTTTTTCAAGCTACATTTCAATTAGCTCAGGATTCTGGTTCTTTCAACAAAAGTAACATTAGCATTTCTATTGCACCTTCTTATGCTGTTTCCTTAATGTGTTCTTATTTCTCTAAGGACATTCAAAATTATGCTTCCTCTTTATGTTGCTCCTCTTTATCTTCCTCTATTAGACAATCTTAGTAAGTTCAATTTAAGAGTGAGATCTGAAACCAGGAAGCTCCGTGTCTATTGCTTCAAGTCCACATGGTGATGTGACAGATAAATAACCTATTTTGCATGCATACTTACTCAGGAGATCCATGCAAAGCCTCATAGGGACCTGTTGCTTTGAATGAGGCCTCTCCAATGCAGTTCCACAAAGCGATACAAGTTCCTTCTAGACCAGGGGTGTCAAACTCAAGGCCCACGGGCCAGATCTGGCCCACGGGGTGCTTAGATCTGGTCCTTGGGGCCGCCCTGGAAACAGCGAAGGACTGGCCTCTGCCAGCAAAAGCGGACCTCCCTGAGCTTCCTTTTCACTGGCAGAGGGCTGCAGGAGGCTGTTGTGGCTGAAAACGGAGCCCAGGTGGGCCACGCGCAGCTCCCCTGAGCTCCGTTTTTGCTGGCAGAGGGCTGCAGGAGGACGTCGTGGCCAAAAACAGAGCCTCAAGTGAGGTTGAGCTGGCCAGGGCCTTCCAGGCACGTCCCCCAGCCTCCCAAGATCAAACACAACCCTGATGTGGCCCTCAATGAAATCAAGTTTGACAGCCCTGTTCGAGACAATATGTTCCCAACATCACATGCACAGAAGACAGCTATGCTGCAAAGTAGCAAGGTGAAGTGGCCCACTTCAGGGCTTTCAACTGAAGCCAACATCAGGTATCTTATTTTTCAATGAGGCATCACTCCAAAGCAGATTACTTCAGTGATTGGGGATGAAGCAGCTAAACAAACTGAAGTAATATGTGGCCTCACATAGCAATAGTAGTCAGTATGTACAGGTAGGAAATCCACCTGTTTTTATGTCCACAAAAGAGACCTAAAACAAGACGGACCCACAACATCAGCAAGTATTGCAGGCCCAGTTGATAAACGAAAGCTCAAGATCGTATTGGCTGGAAACATGCAGAAGATAAACAATGTGGATAAACAATGACTAGAATGATGATGATGCAGCAACAGCAATAGCACTGAAGAGTTATATACCTCTCCGTAGTGTTTTATAGCACTCTGAGTGGTTTACAAATTCAGCACATTTCCCCCAACAATCTCCGTCCTCATTTTACCAACCTCAGAAGGATGAAAGGCTGAGTCAATCTTGAGCCAAAGTCCTGGCTGTGGGCAGAGTCAGCCTCCAATACTGCATTCTAATCATTGCACCACCACAGTTCTGTGTAAATGTTATTCCAATATTTGAACACACGCATGTGGGTCAAAAAGTAACTTGAGGAACAGGAGGAAAAGCCACAACCAATATTAGATAAAAGAAATCTGAGTCCAAAGCAGAAACGTCATAGAAGCATCTTAGGATGATTTAGACAGGACCCTCACAGTTCTCACCAAAATTAAAGGAGGGAAGGGGGAAGGTATATTCAAACTTACATGATTTTATTGCTGTAACCTTATAATAAAAGTAGAATTAGCATCATAACCTTGGTTTCCTCGTCTCAGTCTAGCTTAAAGGTTTGGCATCATGTAGGACAATCCATTATTACATTATTTACTCACATGCAAGCCTAGAGTGCAAATAAATCATTTTCTCACATTCAAGCCTAGAGTGCAAATAAAAAAATAGTACACGAACTCACGTACATCATTGTTCCCGTTCCAGAACAAGAAGAACACCTCTGATTAGTGAACTGGGATCCTGTTCCATTACAGACCCAACATTGCTTCTGTTGACATATAACATCAAATGAAAGAGCATCAAATTAACTGGATTTCCACCAACAAACTTTTCATTAGTCAAAAGCAGACCTTTGTGCTCCTCTTTAAAAAAAAAACAGCACTCTATCGAGTGGCTTTAAGATTGGGTAGGACTGTGAAAGTGACTAGGAAGATGCCTCATTATGAAATTCCTTCCCTCTAAAAATTCTTACTTCCATGGAAACTGTCATCACTTTGTAAAGCTCCACTCTTGATGGTTGATAGAATAATAAATAAGATAGTCTGAGCTGTCGGTAATGAGGAGATGGCCCTACCATCACAGTCATCGTTCTTTCTGTAAATAAATTCACACTGAAAGCTGTGCAGCCAGGTGCTATTGACAATAGTGGCAATCGTTGTTAAATAGCTCCTCTGTGTCTTCAGGAGGCACAGAACATGCATCATTGCTTACAATGGAACCAGAAGTACCGCTGCATAACACTGCATGGCAGATCCTTATTCCTATATAGAGTGTATGATGTGATGGTCTTTGTAAAATCCAGGCAGTCGACTGAAACTTTTTCCCCAAAGTGTCTATGGAGATTCTTCTCAGTCATCCAGGTCATGGTTGTCCCAAAGGTGCTTTTTTCAAGAGGCAACTGGACTTTCTGGTTTTTCTTTGAAGACGTTTCGCTTCTCAACCAAGAAGCTTCTTCAGCTCTGACTGGATGGTGGGGAATGGAAGGGTTTATACTCCTTGCAGACAGCTGATCATTTGAATTCTTTTAGAAAGAAGAGTCAAAGAGGCCATCTATGTCAAAATTGAACAGCCCTCTCTCAACAGAGTGGGGTGGATAAGACATTATCTATCTCCAGTCTACAACACAGTCCTTTCAACAATTCCAAGAAGCTCCACACTGTTTGCACCATTCAGGTGACCCTGATGACATTGATAAACCTCCAGATGGACTTAACGACTCACTAAAAGAGAGTATCTTAACTTACTGCACGTCTGTATGGTTTGCCAATTGCACAGTGGCAGATAGGAAAGCACTCCAGAGGGTTAACGTCCAGAAGATCATTGGTTGCCCTCTCCCCTCTTTGGAAGAGCTTTATAGCTCTTGCTGCCTTAAGAAAGTTCAAAACATTCTTAAAGATCCATCTCATCCTGGGCACCCTTTTTTTGATCTATTAGCATCTGGCAGACAGTACAGAATAATAAAAACAAGGACAAATGGGCTGAAAAACAGCTTCTATCCCAGGGCAGTAGCTCTTTTGAATTCTGCTGTATAGTGCAGTGTTGGTGTGGTGTCGGGGGTTTCCGGTTCAAGGTGTGAAGGGTGAAGGATGTGTGTTTGTGCTTATTTTCATGTCATGATGTGCACTGAAGATGGTGTTTGATTTCATTGTACAAGGTGCAATGACAATAAAGTTAACTAACTAACTAACTAACTAACTAACTAACTAACTAACTAACAAATGTTCAGCTGTCTGCAAGGAGTATAAATCCTTCCATTCCCCATCATCCAGTCAGAGCTGAAGAAGGTTCTTGGCAACAAAGATAACGATAGAGGGAGAATTGACCGATTCTATTGACATAAGAAAAGGAACAAGACAAGGCTGCCCATTGTCACCTCTGTTGTTTGTGTTAACTTTGGAAGTGCTAAATAGAAATATTAGAGAAGAAAAGGATATAAAAGGGATGAAAATTAAAAAGGAAGAATTTAAATTGCAAGCATTTGTGGATGATCTGGTTTTCATTTTAGAAGATCCATTAGAAACAGCATCAAAACTGATAGAAAAGATAGAGGTATATGGAAAGGTAGCTGGTCTGAAAATAAATAAAGATAAGACAAAGATTTTGACAAAGAATATGTTATTAAGACAAAAGTAAGAATTGGCAGACGTTTGGAAAATTCAGGTCACAAATAAGATCAAGTATTTGGGGGTATATTTGACAGCAAGATGTAGCACACTTAAAGAGAATAATTATATTAAACTCAAGCAATAGATAGCGACAGATTTGACGAAATGGGAAAACTTATCATTAATAAGGAGAATATCAACAATCAAGATGAATATATTACCCAGAATTTTATACTTGTTTCAAACAATTCCAATTAAGCTAGGGAAAGATTACTTTGAAGATTTAAATAAAATTGTGTTGAAATATATATGGCAGGGTAAGAAAGCGAGAATAAAACTAAAACTTTTGCAAGAAGCTAGAATAAGAGGAGGATTTGGTTTGCCTAATTGGGAATTGTACTATCAAGCTACAAATCTGATGTGGGTTAAAGAATTGATAACATTAAGAAATACTAGATTGCTGACATTAGAAAGACATGATTTGTTGTTGGGGTGGCATGCCTTCCTATGGTACAAGGGAACTAAAACACATGGGTACTTTAGAAGACATTATGTACGGGAGGCTCTGTGGTTAAATGGGGAGAAGACTAAAAGGCAATGTTATTTGAAAATTCCAGTCTGGTTATCGACTATTGAAGCATTTTCTTATCCTATAATATATAAAAAGGAACAAACAGTTAGATATGGTGAAATATTGAATGGAAAGGGTGAACCTAAATCTATACAAAAACTAGAGGAACAAGGTATAAAGATGAATTGGTTTTCATATGCGCAGATACGTTCTAGATATGATAAAGATTCTAAAACAGAAGGTTTCTATTATAAATTGACTGATTTAGATAAGATCTTGACAGGTACTGATGAAAAGGTAATTAAAAAATTGTATGGATATTTATTATAAATTAAGCTAGAAGAAGAACAAGTCAAAGAAACAATGATTGCTTGAGGGAAAAATTTTGGATATGGGATTGATTTAGAGAAATGGCAAAAATTGTGGTCGCAAAATTATAAAATGACAATGTCAACAGCATATAAAGAAAATCTGTATAAGATGTTTTATGGGTGGCATCTACCCCCAACAAAAATAGCAAGAATGTTCAAGAACAAATCTGAAAAATGTTGGAAATGTCATCAGATACGTGGCTCATATTATCACATGTGGTGGACGTGCGCAGATGCTAAAAGATATTGGACTAAAATCCACACATGGTTGGAAAAAAATGACAAAAAAAACACATAGACTTGAAACCAGAGATATTTTTATTGGGAATTTTACTTGAAATATACAGTAAAGAATTGAAATATTTGATTGTAAATGTATTAACAGCAGCTAGGATGGTATTTGCTAAAAACTGGAAAAATGAGAAAATACCAACACAGGAGGAAGTTATCAAGAAAATAATAGAATGTGCTGAAATGAGTAGATTGACATTTGAAATCAGAGAACAAGAAAGTAAGCAATTTTATAAGATTTGGGATTTATTTTATCAATGGTTAAACAATAAAACATGGCAATGAAATATGTAGATTTTTAGAATATAAAGAACATATAAAGATGTATTATCTTTATTATAATCATAATATAATTATGGAATAGATTTGGGGTGATAATATGAATTGTCATAAAATAAATCAATTAAAATATGGATTATCTTGCAAAACATGAATGAATAATAGTATAGTCAAATGATTGATTAATAATGATATCAATGTATTTAGGAATATTTGATAGATAATATGAGAACATATACAAGTAATTGTAAGTGATGACTATGAAGTGGATGCACAAAACAATTTGTAAACCAACCGACACACTGTATGTACATATCTGGAAGATGGCTTGATGTTTTTATGTTGTGTTTCTCTATGTTTGTCTAAAAAAGTAATAAAAAAAATTTCAAAAAAAAAAAAAAGAAGTTTCTTGGATGGGAAGTGAAACATCTTCAAAGAAAAACCAGAAAATCCAGTTGCCTCTTGAAAAAGAATTTTTGGGATTTTTCCCAAAGGATTTATTAAAGTAATTACCACTAGATGGCAAAAAGTTCTTTAAAAAAGTCTTAACTGCAAAAGAATGGACACCTGGATTTGTGCAGCTGAGATAAATCTGCTGCTAAGTCTTCTTGCAGATGGAATTCAAGAAAGGGATTTGGTGAGTGTGTAAGAAACACATCCAATTGTGGGGTGCACCTGAGTTCATTCACCTCGTTTCTCAAAATGGCTGGCTGACCACTAGATAGTCAATACAGGAGTCTGAGAAACACTTTGATCCCTGTGTCAAATTACAGCAAATCATAGTTCCCATCCCCTCAAAGAGAAGGAGAGGCAAAATATGGTTCCACGCTGAAGCTACTTCTGTGCCAGGTTTCATTCTATGGTAGAATGTTCTTTTCTAAAAAGAGGGGCACGGAAGGAAGTCACTAGGAATTCCCTGCCCAATGCCCTATAGAAATATAAGACCCCAGTCATTTCAATTACAATTTCAGACAATTTCAGAGCCTCGCAGTTTCCAGGGCAACCAGTATGGAAGCTGGGTTTGCAATCTCCCTCACAATCAAAACAGCACTGTACAAAGCGGATAGAACTCGTGAGCCAGTTGTAATAAAGCAGATGTTTACCCTACCCAGCTCACCTTGAACTTCCTCCACGTACCACGGACTCTCCAAGTGGGAGAGCTTCTCCCATTTCCTGTGAAAAACATTCCTCTCTCCATGTTGGAATGCCTTGAACAGGCTTCAGTCTGCTTCCCCAGGAGACTATCAGTGAGATGGAGGCTTTGTTTGGGAGGGTACATCCTCAAATAATGATAAGTAGGGCTGGATGAATGACCCATCAGAGAACCAATAAGACTTTCTAGAAAGCAGGCTTTTCAACCATAATATTTTCATTAGCACTACTGCTTGCTTTTTATCATTTATATCAGTGCAAACTGCTCCTAGGATGTCAACTTTTTTAATCTTTTTTTTTTTTAATTCTTAGTGGGACAAACTCTTTCCACATGAAGCAAGACGGACTTAGAAGTACATACCCTTGTGAGGCCATGGCACTGGGTGCAGGGTCGTCTACCAGAACAGCCACATATCGGACATCCCTTCAAATAAAAAGAGGCAGCCTTTCACTTTTACTGCAACTGGCTCAGTTTTGACAAGAAATGTAAAATGATTTATCAGCATCAGAAAGATATTTTTCTTTTTCACTTTCCCCGGGGTGTTCCCAACATCTCCACCAAAGTTACCTTATTCTCATACTGCAATCGTCTTCCTAAACCTCCTTCACTTCAGACATTAACTGATAAATTCTGCACAATTTTCAATTGTGTGTGTGCGTGCATGCGTACACACGCGCGCGCGCGCACACACACACACACACACACACAAAACTTCTAAACAGCACTGTCCCTCTTCAATGCTCTGTCCATGCTCCAGAGTGTCCTCTTGAAAATCCTTTCCACAGCAACAAAATAAAATAAAAATAAAAATCAGAGTTGGTAATAATTGCTTCATAGAGTAAAGAAATTTATGATTCTTATAACTATAGCAACAGTTCCTTTGGGGGAGGGCAAAGGTTTGCACCAGTAAATAAAAGAAATGGTGTACTAAATTTAGTTTTTTAATGTTCTAAATGTATACACGATCATTTAGTTAAATGGATCTCACAACAATCATCCTCAGTTTCCCAAGGATTTTTTTTTGGGGGGGGGGGATTTTTCTACTGTGCTTTTTGTTTTTCTTTGAATAGCAAAAAATTCCAAATATTAAGAATTCTATAAATAAAATATTACCCAGTTATATATGCAAGAGAATAGACTTGCTTTCCCAGAAAATATTTTCTTCAAAAACCAATCCCAGTTGGTTTAATTGCTTAAGTCATCAGTGATCCATCTTCCTGTCACATATTCTATCCAGATGAGGATCAATCTGACAACTACTTATCACAATCTAACAGTGAGGAGAAAACAAGGCAGTTTGTACATTGTGTTTAAGCCTCAAACATGTCCACCTCTGCCTATTGGCATCTCCCATGAACAGCATGTCTACTACATCTCATCCCTCGGGATTTGTTTAATATGAAGCATATCTGAATGCAGAACTTGGATGACTTTAACCCCCTGCCTCTTTTGTAAGATAAAAAAAAAAATGGGCTGGCCATTTAGGCAAAATGGCTATCCAAGCACCATCAGCACTCCCAAACAAATCCCAGGCTCCTCATAGGAAAGGTGGACAAGCTTGCTCCAACTACTTTCTTCAGTCCAACCCAAAGAAATCTCCATTAATGTTCCACAGTGATAAAAGTCTGAACTAGAGTGCATAGTCGGTGATCGCTATTGACCTTCCAGAGAAGCAGCAGAAGACTGAGAATTAAGGCTGCAATTCTGTGCACACATGCACCTCCCAAACCAAGCTCTACACAATGCAATGCAGTTTATATATTCTCAATGAATAAATAATGTAAAGCACAGAGTTGTACTGAGAAGGAAGGAAGGAAGGAAGGAAGGAAGGAAGGAAGGAAAGAAGGAAGGAAGGAAGGAAGGAAGGAAGGAAGGAAGGAAGGAAGGAAGGAAGGAAGGAAGGAAGGAAGGAAGGAAGGAAGGAAGGAAGGAAGGAAGGAAGGAAGGAAAAGGGGAAGGGAAGGGGTAAGTAGGTCTTGGCAACTAGAACTTTATCCTATTTTGCTTTCTGTACCTTTACTGTTGATGTGTGAGGCACTTTAATTCTTACGATGTTGTTTTTGAATATTTCAGGAACTTCTACTATCATGTCCCAGGGAGAAGGAGCTGCACCATACATAGCAGAATCAACAGGTTCTCCTGATCGAAGGCAAGGATGATTGGACAATGTCATAATATTATATCTTGTGCACGAACATTTCAGTAGCATAGCTTGGGACATGCATATTTAATTTCAATGAAAGCGAATACTCAGGGATGAATTGTGGAATCCTTAGTGCTCTCTGAGCTTGGTTATTCACTTTCAAATATTTCATTACCCAACTAGATAACCGGTTAACTACATTTTTAACCTGGACCCTCTCCATTTGTGGACTTCAACTCCCAAACTTATCATGTTGGTTAGAAAATTCTGAGAGTTGAAATTCTCACCTTTTACACTGTTTATTTTCTTAGAATAGTTCCCTATGGCTGAAAGGCAGGATATAAAATAGTAGTAATAGCAAAAAGAAGTCCATTTTTCTCAGAAAGCAGATCAAGCCTGAATGTTATGCAGTTCATGTATTTCATCCTATCTATATAAGTGAATTAATATTTAAGTATTAAAAAGCTCCCTTCCAAGGAACTCAACAAATTATACAGTTCATTATACTAGTGGAATTCTTAAGCAGCTCTTTCAATGTAATGCAATCACAAAATGCATTATCATGTCCAAATTAATAAATTCTTATAGTGATATAAATAGATCATTAATTTTCTAAACTCACATTAATCCTGAACTGGTGCTGTAAAGCCACATCTATCATCCTTTCTCTTGGCAAAAGTTCACTACTAAAGTTTGAAAGTGAGGACAAGTATACTAGCTTCATCCTATGATTTGGTTATCCTCATATCCTCCTCAAACTGAGGTAAAAGACTCTTATAAACATGGTTTCCCAGTGTACTGAATCAAGCATAAGGCCCTAGAATACAGAAGACTCCATGGATACAGAAACTATCCTCACACTTATAACTTATAGGGTGAAGCATGTCTCTGCTGCCCACATTGCTGCTACTAAAAGAAGAATGTATAAATAGGTCTGAATATTAGAACAAAATTGAATGTGGCATGACACAATGAAAATTGATGATGGGCAAGCAAGATGTCTCCAGTATGAAATCTGAATCCCATATGAAGCTTAATACAATCCAATGCCATCCCTATGACTTCCCCAACAACCACCAGGAGGAATACAAATTTGAAGACAAACGTACAATATATTGGAGCAGCAAAATCAAAGTTCTACTATAGCATAGCAACACTTACCTCTATATGGTATGGTTTTCCATAATGAAGACCTTGATTCAGTGAAAGTCTCCAAGAAATACTAAAAAAAATTCAATAAAAATATAAATAAGTTTTTGAAAATTTATAAATATAAATAAATACAAAAACTGCAGCTTAGTCTCAAAAAATAGCAGGTTAACAGAAATCTCTTATCAAAGGCAGCCATGGAGTGCAGAGAAGACCAATATCTTTATACAGTACATAATAAAGAAACAACTTATGAAATAATCGAAACTGCCAGTTAAGATTGCTTTAACTAAAGTTTTATTCTGCTTAGTCCACATAACTAGGATATTGGAAGCTATTGATGCTGGTTTCTTGGGGCTTTGTGAGTTCCCACATTTCATTACAAGGCTAGGTAATATCAATGTAAGGGAGGGTAGGTTTTACTGTTTGTTTATACATATCACGTTTCCCCGAAAATAAGCCATATCCCAAAAATAAACCCTAGCATGTTTTTATGTACCTAATATAAGACTTATCCCCAAAATAACTCCTACTTAAGAGGCTCCACAGCTGGCTGGCCACCCATTCTGTCTAGTTGCTCGTGGTGCCACAACCACAAGGTGAGATGAGGGTGTGATGTAGCTGCCCATGTGCCCCACGCTGACTTCCTCAGGGCCCCCACAGCCAGGCCATCCATGCCCCAACACCTGCCTTGCAGGGGCAGCACTGGTAGCGATGTGCAGCAGGAGCCCACGTGGCCACCAGCCCACTTCTGCTTGCTCGCAGCTGCAATGGAGCAAAAGGTTGATTGGCATACCGGTGCTGCAGCCACAAGGTGAGGCAGGTGTCGGGGTATGTGAGCAATTCCATTCTCCCCTGCCTCACAGCGGCATTATCACACCATGCAGCCTCCTGCCCTGCCACAAACAAGCAGAAGTCGGCCTTCTGTACATGGAAAAATAATAAGACACACACCCCTCCCAAAAAATAAGCCCTAGTGCTTATTTTGGGGCCCAGTCTTATTTTCAGGGAAACACAGGTAGGAGTTTGCCCTGCCAGCTAGAGTATTGTTTCTTCTGTGTTTTCCTAGTGCAATTTCCTCTTCATGTGGACTTAGAGAGGTGTTCTAGGCTGTTAGTTTCCTTCCCCGACTTGTGATTGTATCTTTAACATAGTATGTAAAGGGAATTTATCTCAATGTGTCTATTGATGGTTGATTTGTCTGGATGCCAAACTTCCAGGAATTTCCAAGCATTTTAGCACAATATAATATTAATTATGGTAGTTGCTGACAAGGAAGATTGTCTAGCATTATGACTTGTTACTGTTGTTGTTACTGTTACGATTTAGGATGAATGTGGCCCATATCCACTGACTTCAATTCAAGCCACCAATCAGGATCCACAAGATGAAAGCTATGTTCTATATTATAAAGTCATAAATAAAATTTATCCAAACTTGAACTCGTTACAAAGTGCCAGCAAGTCAACTGATTTTATGAAGTTTGTGTTCCTCTTTCCTTCCAATCTCTTAAAACATACAATTCTGTACATAAGACATTGAGCAACAGATGACTTTCTCAGTCCAACTGGACATCATGTTATGTGTTTGTGTCCCCACAGTGAATTATCAAGCTGTCAATTTCTATTCTCTTTCCAATCACTTATTTCCTGGTTGGAAGGTTCTTTCTTCACCACTGATATTTTATTGAAAAAAACCAAATGGGTAAGGAAAGGAACAAGGAGAAAAAAAAGGAAAAAAAGCAGCCAGCCACAAAAGAAACACAAACCATATCTGAACAGAAGTGACAGTCTACTTAACATTCTCCCCACTCCTCCAGTTTTTTTTTTACAGTCATCACTACAGTAAGCATTATTCTTCCAGGGTTAGATAGGTGTCCATTTCTTTCCATGATGCCAAAATGACAAAAATGTGCAATGTAACATAGTGTTTGTACTTGCCTATGTTTTGTCACACCTTGGATTCAGATCAGAAGATGGAAGTTAAAGAATGGTCTCATCTAAGACCACTGAATACATTTGTGGAAAATGAAACTTCTCATCAATTGCTACCTCTTGGTTGAATATACACAAATTGTATATTATAAATATCGTAATCCTCCCTAGATTTGAGTCAGCCATGCTGTTCTCAAAAGGTGAATAGTAACTGGAGAAAGAATCTACTCTGTTATAGCTCCTGATTTAATTATCCTCCAGTTGGATTCACTTCAGGTACACTATTGAAAACCCCTGGCACCTTGAAATAGAGAAGCCTATATACTTCCCATATTTTCTACATGCCCTTTCTTAAGCCACTTTATCCTGAAATTGCATATTGTTTTGTACGAACTGCTGATGTTATTGTACTTTTAAATATTCAGTGTGAATTGCCTTACACTCTTGACAAAAGCCAGAAAACTGCAAATCTTTCTGAACATGTTCAGATCAATAGGCACAATATAAACATTTGCAAGAAAACTGCATGTAATAAAATCAAGAACGTCAGGGGGCTTCTTGGTTCACAGATTCATAAACAGGTCAATTTGTTTTATTGCGGAACAACTGACGGGCAATGGCTCTTCAAAGCTTTTCCATGAATATATTAGAAATATTCCAATCTTATTGGAAAAAGTTGGGGCTGAAGTCATGAGTTTACCTACAGATGTAAAGCACTCTTCTTGTACCAATTGTTCACTATTTAATTATTTAAGCTTGTGACCTACATTTCTAACCAAAGTCTTTATGCAGCATATAGTCCAAATATAATATAGGTAGTCTCAAATTTTTGTTGCTAAGCAACACTGTTCTTAAGTGAGTTTTGTCCCATTTTATAGCCTTCCTGCCACAAGGTGTTAAGTGAATCACTGCAGTTGTTAAGTTGATAACAAAGTTATAAAGTGAATCTGGCTTTGTCACTGACTTTGTGTCAGGACTCCGACAATATACCCACATTCATATCATGAGTCTCTAGCCGCATCTCTGAGTTTAAAAAAATCATTTATTAGGAGTGAACATGTTGGCGTGACCTGGGTGCAGCCGACACAGAGACACATCATTCATCTCACCCTTGACCCTGGTTTTCCCCCACCTCCTGGATGTATATTCTCCAATGGGACATATCCATAGCCAAGAGTCATCAATCATGCTCTCCAGTAATAATCTTGCGCGTTGGCCGCCTAGCAATTATCTAAGGTATGCATTACTCCCCCCACTCCCTTTCTGCTGATAATTCGAAAAGACAAGAAAAATATTTTTGAGCTGACACTTTGCTTGTCTGAAGGTCACAAAAAGGGATTACAAGTCCCCGGGACACTGCAACTGTCATGAACACATGCCAGTTGCCAAATTTCCAAATTCTGATCACATGATACTGCAACGGTCGTAAACGAGAAAAATAGTCATGTCACTTTTTTCAGTGCTGAGGTAACTTCAAACAGTCACTAAACAAATGGTTGTAAGTCAAGGACTAGCTGTGCATGACTTTATATACAGTTTGTGCATGCACACACATGTTAATGCTACATTCTGCTTACTCTGTAGGTATTCAGTGCTAGGAGATCCTGAAACACCAAGTCTCTGGCTGGAGCTTTGCTGTAGCAACATTTGCTTGCAGCATACTCGATAAAAGCTTCTTTGGCTTCATCTTCTGAAATAGCAGGAATACTGTGGCAAGCAAAAAAAATGTAGACAGTGAGCATAAATCACAGGGCTAGCTTCAAATAATCCTCCAGGACAGGGACATGCTACTTTTTGAGTTGCTGGCCATGGTCAGAATTTTTAGAGCATCTATGGATTCTCCCACAAAATGAAAAGCGCTGGTGGGCACACCTGGTAGTAGAGCCTCATTTATCAGGTGACAAAATGGAGAGGCTGCTATTGACTTAGGATTCTCGTCGGCTCTCTCAATGACTTTGGGTTTTAGTATTTTAGTTTTTTTTCTTCTTCTGGCCAAATGGGCATGTCCCCCCCCTCCCCAAAGCAACCACCCATCATTTTTACTTTCAAAGAAAACTTTGAGGAAAGAACAGCGATGCTGGAAACAAGTAAATGAAAGCCACATGAACTATAGGCCTAGTGGATGCTGAGGAAACCATGTTTATATCAGGAGTGTCAAACTCAATTTCATTGAGGGCCACATCAGGAATGTGTTTGACCTCAGGGGGCTGGGGTGGGTGTGGCCAGCTTGACATCACTCATGCCGGGGGCGGCCCAAGCGCTCTGCCAGTGAAAGCAGGCTCCTGAGCTTCATTTTCTGCTGCATTTGCCTCCTGCAACCCTCTGCCAGTGAAAACAGAGCTCAGCCCTCCTGAGCTTCGTTTTTGCTGGCAGAAACACCGGGGGCCGATCCTTCGCAGTTTCCAGGTGGCCCCACGGGTTTAAGCACCCTGTGAGTTTAACACCCCTGTTTATAAGAAACATAACCTTCCTTCAACAGAAGCAGCTTGTCATGCCCCAGTTGGAATCTGACTCCAAGGGAAAAATGGAACAGCTAACAGGGAGTGGGAGTGTGGCTCCGGTTGTGGAGGAAACTGGGGAAGGGCACAGGCCAGATGGGCATTCAGAGGAAGACCCAGGCCCATCTCCTCTTCATCCTAGGGCACGCAGGGAGGAATGGATAAAGGAGAAACGTGAATGGCATGGTCTACGGGGGAGGAAGGGGCCCTGATCCCCTTCATGGGCTACAGCTAGGAGGACTGTTTAAAAGGATAAACTGTGCGTGGCAAAGTTGCTGGAAGCATAGCATGCATTATTTTTGTTGGAGCTTATTTGTTTTTTGACTTCCTCCCAACTGTGGTTGCTGTGTTATCTGGTAGAAGTCTGCTATTAATCATCCTTGCCTGCCGTAGTAATTCCTTCAGTGTGGTTTGTGTTGAGTTTTTATTTCGAATTAACTTTACATTGGGTGCGGACTGCATTTACTCCCTCCATAAACTGTTTTAAGAGTTTGATATCCAGCTGAGGATAATTGGACATTGGGGCCAAGTTGGAGGCATTAAAGGGACTTTATTCTATTTTTGTGACTTGGTTATTTTTGTGTCATGCCCCGGGTCATCACACAGCATTTATCTCCTGCTTGATCTACTTCACTTTACAGGTAGTCCTTGACTTACAACCTTTAATTTAGTGACTGTTCAAAGTTACAATGGCAATGTAAAAAAGTGATTTATGACCATGTTTCACATTTACCACCATTGTGGCATCCCCATGGTCACTTGATCAAAATTTAGACATTTGGCAACTGGCTCAAATTTATGATGGTTGCAGCATCCTGAGATCATGTGATCAACTTTTGTGAGCTTCTGACAAGCAAAGTCAATGGGGAAGCCAGATTCACTTAACAACCATGGTACTAACTTAACCACTGCAGTTTTTCACTTAACAACTGTGGCAAGAAAAGTCATAAAATAGGGCCAAACTCACTGAACAACTGTCTCATTTAGCCACAGAAATATTGGGCTCAATTGTGGTTGCAAGTCAAGGGCTACCTGTGTTATCTATTGCACTTTCATTTTTCTCTTCCTCCAGATAAGCAGCAGATAACCACTTAGTTTGAGGCAAAGGCAAAATTAAAATAGATTCTTAGAAGATTTAAAAGGACAGTATCCAACTTACTTCCAGTTTGTCTGAGCTGGCATTGGCTCACTTTCCCAATAAGGAAGCGAATCAGGTGGAGGAGGGAAATACTTCCCTGCTGTAAAAAAAGGGAGTAAAGATGAGAAAAGAGGTTGCCGGTTAAACAGTGGCCAATGGTCTGTGGTCGAAGGAGTAGTGAGAGTGGCTTATCCTATTGTAAGTTGTCCTAAATTCAAGGTTCTTATTCTCCAGTAAGTATCCTGCTATGCTCAGGATGCATCTGTTTACAGTGTAATCTGTAATTTGTTTACTTACAGAATGTTACCAAATACAAGCAACGGATGATGGTTGGCAGCTGGCCAATGGATCATTTGGGTAGAGAAAACAGACCTCTATTTTTTGTCCTTCTGTTTGCAAAAAAGGAAACCTATGACTTTCTCCTCCATTGTAAGTCACACTGTGTTCAGTGGTTCTCTCCACTATGTAAGTCAGTACGCTTAAGATGTTAAGTCCTGCACAAACAGGACTGATCTCTCGATGTCCCCCATGTTGGGGATGAAAATCTGCAAGGGAATACCTTTCACGGAGATGCTGTATATGATTGATTTGAGGGTGCTCACTCTCTGGGAGACTTTACATGGTGGACTTTCACTCTCTCCACCTGCATTTTTAGATTATTTATTAAATTTATATGCCACCAATCTCACTACCCAGAGCGACTTCAAGTAGTAAGAGCAGGACAGGATGAGAAAACTTGTCCGTGTTTCCCTCAAAGCAATGGGAGCAACCACTCCTCTCTCTGCTCCAGCCAGTTAGTCATTATTTGTTTCCACACCCTTCTCATTCACTCTTTTTCTACACCTCCATCTGCCACTTTTGCCACACCCCACAAATATAAGTTGATCTGCTGTTTGCAGATCAAACAAGAGCGATGGTGGCAAAGTAGTTAGCAGTATTGCCGGCTAACTCTACTGACAGCCAGCAGTTCAATCTTGACCAGCTCAAGGTTGACTCAGCCTTCCATCCTTTTGAGATTAGTAAAATGAGAACCCAGATTGTTGGGGCAATATGTCGACTCTGTAAACCAGAAAGGCCTTCAAAGCACAGTGAAACGGTGTACAAGTCTAAATGCTATTGCTATTGCAATGTAATTATTGGGGTGGGGGGGAATCTTCCTTTCAGATAAATATGGTAATTCCCCCAAGGCAGCAAATTTAATTGCCATGAAATCAACACAAGAGCCTTGTGACACTTTAGTATTCAATATATTATCACGTGGATGTCATCATTTGTATCAGTTCTACACCAAACTTACTGTCCCCAACTGTAGTGCCTTCGTAGCCAGACACGTTGTTTACATCAAAGGCAGGAGGAGCAGAAGGTCCTTCAGCTGTCATAACAGGAGGTGTGATCCCTAAAACATGCAATGGAGAAACATTAATACTATAAGCATACAAGCATTTAACAAAGCATATGAAACATAGCATCTAATATATTCTCCTTCTGTCAAAAGTCGTATGATACATACATTGGAAGAAAAGTCTAAGAGAAAAGTCTAAAGATGGTCACTTGATACAACCATTAATTTATGCATCTCAATATGGACCTTGTCTTCAGAAAACTTTAAGACAAGAGGTGGACAATCTATGGCTAATGAGTCACAGGTAGTTTCCCCAGCACCCCATTTGCAGCTCTCAGATTCCCACAGCCCAATATTTCAGATCTATCATTTCAATTGGAAGAACATTTTTATGAAGGCTTAAGGTATCTTTCAGCAATCATGGCAACCTGAGAATACTGAATTACGTTTTCCCCCTTTTGGGGGGCTTTTCAGAGGAAAAAAATGAACAAAATATTTGAAAGCTTAAAATATTCATTTTGCTCCTTACACTCTCTCAAAAGATAGCGGGGGTGGGTTTGAGAAATTGGGTGTTTTCAAACCTTTAGCAATGCCACACCAGGCATTAAATCAACTCTTTATTCCTTGGCAACTTTAAACTGTATGAACTTTAAACCTAAGAGCTGAAGCCCACATATCTTAAAGCCTTTCCAAAACACTGCTGTAACCTGTGTTCTTTTGTCCTGAAGTACAATCAACTCCAGATTACAATTCTTGATACTGAAACTACTAATACTGACAGCAGAAAATGGCATAAAGCCAGTTTAATGTACTATATGAGATAGTTGAATGCAACAAAATTTGATTTTAATGTATGCTGATTAGTGTACATTTAAAGTGACAATAAAGATTCTATTCTATTCTATTCTATTCTATTCTATTCTATTCTATTCTATTCTGCATTCTATTCTATTCTATTCTATTCTATTCTATTCTGTATTCTATTCTTACAGTGCTTAACTGGAACACAGCCTGTTCTAGATGATATCTGTATTTCATAATCCTGTACAAGCTAACTGCACAAAAAATAGTTGTTTTTATTAAAAAATATAGCATGTACATCCCAAGATTCGGATCAAAGAATCTTCTTGATAACTATTTATATAATACTAAAAGGTTATATTATTATTCAATTTATATCACCTGTCAATGAAATGTAATAAGACGGAGAAATACAACTTCATATTTCTCTCTGCTGCAAAATCCAATGGGATGAACTTTGACTCATAATCATCTTTCAATCGAACTTACCCCAAAGGGATAATGCGAGAATTCAATGGGAAATGAATGATACAAAGAGCTTTTTAGAGAAAAAGTGAATAAAATACAAAGAGATAAATTGATATTAATATTTTAGCAGGTCACTTTGCTTACAGCTGGAATGTTAAGGTCTATTTTCTCCCATTCTTTATAGGATAATAATAAAGATAGATTGTCAGTGTATATTGGGAGTGTAAAAGAACAGGGGATGATAAGGAATCTATTTACCCTAGAAGTCAAAAGTAGGATTTTATATAGTAGTAAAATTTATTATCTAAGACCAGAACCATGGCAAGAAGGCAATTTAAGTCCAGAACCTTAACATTAAAATAAAATGCTTAAGTCATTTTAATGACCTAACTGTGGGTCTAGTGCTGCTTATTCTAATAATTAGAGGCTACAAGCTTTGTGAACAGCATAGAACAGAGGTCTCTAAACTTGGCAACTTTAAGACTTGTGGACTTCAACACTCCACAAGTCTTAAAGTTTGGGGACCCCTGGCATAGAACCTGGAAGGTTATGATAACTGGCAACCTTGTATGGAACTGCTGTCTCTGCAATTCTTCTCACATCATACATAAACAACATCAAACTGTCATGCAAGTAGGAAATCTTCGTGACACCAGCAAGACCCACATTCCTTACTATCTAGTCTAAATGCACGTCAGATGCCCTCTGGTGATGCTGGTTTACTCAAGGATAAAGATAAAGACAATAAATCCATGCAGGCTTTCCTGCATTTAGAACACAAGAAGAGTCCAACATACAATGATCAGAAAGGGCTATTTGCAGGGTCTGCCTCTAGTAAGGTAATGACTATGACTATGTGAAGTGATCCCTCTTCCCCAGACAAGCAGATGCTCCCTCTTTCAAAGATAGCATCTTCTACATCCTTATCTTGATGACTATAAAGTAATAAATCAGCCAACATTTCTGGCAATTGCATGAAAATTTTGTAAGCCAATTAGATATAGTGGTGAAGGCACCAGCTAGGAAACAAGAGACCATGAATTCTAGTTCCACCTTAAGCCCAAAATCAGTTGGATGACTTTGGGTCACTCACGCTCTCTCACTCCTAGTAAGAAGGCAATGGCAAACACTTCTGAGAAACCGTACCAAGAAAACAGCAGGGACTTATTTAGGCAGTTGTCAGGAGTCAACACTAATGCCAAGGAATGTTGCATGCATGCAATAAATAAACAAATAAATAATCAATGTTAACATTGTGTATAGATGAACATAACTCCTGCTTTAAAAAAATTATAGACTCAGATCAGGGGACTCAGATGACTTTTCATGCACCATCCTCATCATACTTTTCCTGGACATCAACCAGACGCAGCTAAGCTAGAGTACCTGGCCTTTGCCTATCCATTAGCTTAAGACTCCTCAGCCAGTAACAGGGTCTTCTCCAGATGGCAAGCACTAGTAATGGCACTTAGACTTTTATACCACTTCACAATGCTTTACAGCCCTCTCTAAGTGGTTTACAGAGTCAGTGTATTTCCCCAACAATCTCATTGGCCTCGTTTTACCAACCTCAGAAGGATGGAAGATTGAGTCAACTTTGAGCCCATGAGAATTGAATCTGTGACACCAGCAAGAATTAGTCTGCAATACTGCATTCTAACCATTCTAATTCTACATTATAATTCTGTGCCACTGTAGCTCTTTCCCTGATTCTCCATTTTCATTTTTTGCACTCCTTATTCCTTTTCGCTTTAGCAAAGGGTTTTTCTAAGCTGTGTTCCATGGAACCTTAGTGTTCCCCAAGAACTCGATGGAGTTCTGTGACAAAAGGCAAAACCAAAAAAGTTCATTTGACCAAGCCAGAAGCATCCATAGCGAATGGAAGGAATGTGTGGGAAGGAGGGGGTTTCTACTGTGAAAAAAAAAAAGAACCACAGTTGCCATTTTGTGGATTGAAATTCTGGGATTTTTAAAAAATAAAGCAGGTTCCATGGCCTGAAACAGACAGAGGAATATGGTCAGACATTTTCATTGATGATGATTAGGAAGGAAAGGGTAACCATTGCTCTATGACCGGTAACAGAGGCATGGCTTTCTATATTTAATTTGGGATTTTTTTGGGGGTTTGTTTTTTGGCTCATTTTTAATTTTTGGTGCTTTCAAGTCAGTCTTGACTTCTGAGGACTGCCTAAACTAATCCCTGCCATTTTTTTCTTGGCAACATTTTTGGAAGTGATTTGCCTACTTCTTCCTAGAACGTCACCCTGCTGGCTTTCATATCTAAGGAAGGAATAGCATTCCTGGTTTTAAGCTTGATTCCTTAAATCACTATGTCAAAGTGACTCTGTTCCATGACCTTTAGCTAGTTTAAAGCATTTCCCAAATGATTTCAACGTAATTAAAAGTAGCTTGTATATGTAACCGAAGCAAGTTTATTATAGGCACAAAGATGGAAGAGTACTGAAATTCTTACAGTGAAGGAAATAAATCATAAACATGTCAGAACTAGTGGAAATTGCGAACCTGACCACTCTGGTCAGGTAGAAAACAAGTATTTTTAAAAAAGGGTCTGGAAACTTTTTATAGACTTTTCACTAAAAGAAGAAGAAAGTGAGATGATTATTTATGGATTTAATTATTGAAACAGATGAGAATTCAATAAGGGGTTGAAGGGATTTCTGGAAGAATTAAGAGGGAGGGAATAGTAGGTTTGTGAATATCTGTCAAAGAGAACATTGGAAGTCATTATATTTCTTAACTTTAGGTTTTTTTTTTTAATTGTCTTGCTGTTCCTTCCTATTTGTTTCTTTATCTTTTACCTTTTTTTTATCTTTGCCTTATACTCTACGGCCCACCACGGCACTAACCTTAACTGATCCTTTATTTCCGGTGGTGGTATTCTCAAGCTCGACTGCTTTAGGATCACGGAGCAACCGCGGGGTTTTGCTTCCGTGGCACAGCGGATTGCCGTGCGTCAGCTGTTTAACACACAGGGAGATTGCAGGAGGTCAGTAGCAAACCCTCTGCACATGCATGCTCAATGAACCGATTGTTACCCCGGATGAATCACACCCCTGAGCCACGCCCACCAAGCCACACCCACATAACCGGTAGTAAACATGTTTGAATCCCACCACTGGTGTGATGACCCGGGGTGTGGCACAAAGGCAACACAGTCACATAAGTGAGAAAAGTCCCTTTAATACCTCCAACTTTGCCCCCAGTGTCCAGTTACTTTCGGCTGGAGAAAAACATATCCCAAGAACAGTCTTTAAGTGAAGGAAATTCAGTCCGAAAACAAAGTACATATAAACTGTAAATAAAAATCATGCTGCAGCAATTAACTGGACAAGGCAGGATAAGGAATTGCAGACTTCAAAGGCCAACAAAACACACACAGTTGGGAAGATGCCAGGAACCCAGATAAGCCAAAACAAGATAATACACCATTTGCTTCCAACAAGTTGCTGTGCACAAACTCCCTTTTTAAACACTGTGTTCCCAGCTGCAGCTAATGAAGGGAATTAGGGCCCTTTCCTTCCCTGTAAGCCACGCAATTCACGTTGTTCCCTTCTCCGTTCCTCCCTGCGTGCCCTAGGATGGAGAGGGGGTGGGCCTGGATCTTCCTCTGAATTCTCTCTGCCTTGCTCTACCTCTCCCCTGCTCTGCCCAGCCGGACTTTGCCCTTTCCCAGTTTCTTCCACAGCCAACGGAGCCACACTCCCACTCCCTGTCAGCTGCTCGGCCTCCCCCTCAGAATTAGATTCCGACAGGGGCATGGCAACTGGTTACAACAGCACTGAAAAAAGTGAGTTATGACCATTTTTCACACTTATGCAATTGCAGCATCCCCATGGTCATGTGATTTACATTCGGATGCTTGGTAACTGATTCATATATATCCATGGTTGCAGTGTCCCAGGATCGTGTGATCACCTTTTGGGACCTTTTCTGACAAGCAAAGTCAATGGGGAAGCTAGTTTCACTTAACAACCCATGTTACTAATTTAACAACTGCAGTGATTCACTTAACAACCGTGGCAAGAAAAGTCATAAAATGGGGCAAAACTCATTTCACAAATTTCTCACTTAGCACCATAAACGTTGGGCTCAGCTGTGGTCGTCTGTGGAGTACTACCTGTATAAGAATTCTTTAAAAACTCCAGTTTAATCAAAGTAACATTTATGATTAATCAGTGTCCACCATGGACCAAGGTGAATACCATCGAGTACAGGTAGTCCTCGACTTATGACCATGGTCGAGCCCCAAATTTATGTTGCTAAGTGAAACATTTAAGTGAATTTTGTCCCATTTTACCCCCTTTCTTGCCACAGCTGTTAAGTGAATCACTGCAATTGTTAAGTAATAACATGGTTGTTAAGTGTTGTTAACATGGTTGTTAAGTGAATCTGATTTTTCCATTGGCTTTGCTTGTCAGAAGGTTGCACAAGGGGAGCACATGACTGTGGGATACTGCAACCATCATAAACATGAACCAGTTGCAACAGTCGTATGCGTGAAAAATGGTCATAAGTCACCTTTTTTCAGTGCTGTTATAACTCTGAACTCAAGGAACCGTTGTAAGTCTAGGACTTCCTGTAATAGGGATAAAATGCCTGACAAATCGACGCATGTTACTCAGAATAAGTTGGCCCTTCCCAGAAAGGGAGAGTCAAAATGGCGTGTGATGATTTTTATTTCTTTTTACAGAACTCTTAATTTTAATCTACTTCTGATGAAGAATATCCTGTCTGACTTTTTATGTTCTAAAACTTTCAAGATATTTTGCAACTCAAGTCCTTTGTTGCACAACCCAAGACTATTGCTGGGCTCCAGTTTAGGAAATCCAATGACAAGCCAAAAATTAGTCATCTGTGATTAAAAGCCAAAAAAAGGTTATTTATTTATTTATTTTATTTATTTGATTTGCCAATTGTTTACAAGATAATAAGTATAAGTGTATACATAGTTGTGAATACATGAAATGGGTACATATAAGAAAAATAAAAGAAGAATAAGAGAAACAATAGGACAGGGACGGTAGGCACGTTGGTACGCTTATGCACGCCCCTACAGGCCTCTTAGGAAAGGGGTGAGGTCAATAGTAGACAGTCTAAGGTTAAAGTTTTTGGGGTTTGGGGAAGAAACTACAGAGTCGGGTAGAGTATTCCAGACATTGACCACTCTATTGCTGAAGTCGTATTTCCTGCAATCAAGTTTGGTGCGGTTTACTTTGAGTTTGTATCTATTGTGTGCTCTTGTGTTGTTATGGTTGAAGCTGAAGTATTCATTGACAGGTAGGACATTGCAATGTATGATTTTATATACCATGCTTAAGTCAGACCGAAGACGGCGTAATTCAAGGTTTTCTAGTTCTAGAATTTCAAGTCTGGTGGCATAAGGTATTCTATGAAAACCAGCCACTTTATACTTCTTTTAATTTTGCAGTCATGCTATAATCTATTTTTTTTTGGTACAACTTAGTGATTTTATTATTAAAAAGGAGGCTATTTATTACTGTTGTTGTTGTGTAGGATTGCAGTCTAAGAAGAATTTAGCCAGTCTATTGAAAGAACCTGTTTCATTATTCTGATATGTTTACTATCATTTTGTATATGGCCAGAACTCTCCATGAAGGAGTATGCATACCTGTGTGAAGCACATTTCCTCTGTTTGAGAAAGCTTTTTGCTCAGCTACTCTTGTAGAGCTGATTTCCATACTTGTTCAGGGGGGAAAGCTCACTGAATTTAATGGGACTTACTTCTGAGCTAGCCTGTCTGATAGGTACTGGAAATCTTTCTTGACTAGTGACGTCATTTTGAATTCAGAGGACCAAAGAAATAGCTGCCGTGGAAGCTATTCATAAAATGATTTTTTTTTCTTTTCACGAATCTTTAATCCTTTCATTTGGAGTGGAACCAGGGTGACTGGACGGAGCTGAGCGTTTACTGGGTGCATACCATTCCCTTTCCTGGTGCCTATGTGGAGTTCACAGCAGATATTTTCTCTTCGCACCCTGATAGAGAAAAACAGCTGCAGAGGATTGAACTCTCAACCTTCCAAGTGGGAGGTAAGCATCTTCACCTCTAGGCCACAGCATCACTCTGTTCATAAAATGAATATTCCCTTAAATACCAGTTCTTCGTTATTACAAGGCAAAAAGTCATTAGGTAGCAATTAGGCCAATTAAAAATCTTTATTAAAAAAAAAAAGCCAGGTCATTTTTATAGCATGGGACAAAGATGAAGGAATCTCCTTCTATTCTTGAAGCCATTATGGGAAGGGAGCTCCATCAGTCTACTATGGTTCCAAATAGAGTCTGGTAGTAACTTTCCCAACTAACAATTTTATCAAAAGGCAGAACCCTTCATGAGCAGCAGCTACTTTCATGAGATGTAAGCAGCTTCCCAAAGTTTTTCTGAAAATGCTTTAGTTAGAAGGCAGATACCTGATTTTCACATTCCTGTGCCAATGTGTTGTTGTTGTTTTTAGAAAAAGCAAAACAAGAAAAACCAAGAGCTAGGATTGTAAAGAAAAAAAGGGAAGAGAATAAAGGAAGAGCAGTGGAAGGGAAGAAGGGGAAAGAAAAACAAGATAGGGGAAGCAAACAAATAGGTACCAGTCTGGAAGATCTGAAACTGCAAGCAACAGATCCATCTGTGATTTGTGGAACAGCAGGATAACCTTCCTTCCTGCTGGTCTCATCACCATAAAGGAGCAACTAAGCAAGGAATCTTTCTCAATTCTCTAGATCTGATTTCTTTTTTTCAACCCAGAAAATGACACCAAAACAAGGGCCTATGGAACAGCCCAGCTCCTTTCCTCATTTGATCTTATTCATCCCCAGATATGGTCAAAGATTAGGAAGAGTCATCAAGACAAGGGGCAGAAGAGATGTGACTAGTAACAGAGAAAGTGGAGGAAATGGAAAGCTATGTGGAGCTGCTTCTGGATCTCTGCCTTGGCACTTTGTCTCTCACCCAACAAAGCAAAACCCCTTCCCTCCTTCTTCCTGCAGATTCAAACCACACCCGCTTCGCAAATCCCCATTGTTCCTGGCACTCTAGTTTTCAGTTTGCAGCGTATTAGGCTGCAGTCATACATGGAGGAAAAATGACTTGCAACAAGTCAACTTTGTTTTTTCCTCCAGGGATGAATTTCGAATTCACACCTGCTGAATGCAGTGGAAGAGTGTCCTTTTATCTGCTACTGTGAAAGAGTCCAGTCCAATTTGTGCTGGATGTGGGAGAATCTTGCAAGCGTTGTCTGGAGAATGATCCCAACACCAACCACAGGCCGAGGAGGGATTCATCAAAAACACTGTATGTTACAGCTCAATGTACTATAAGCAGACAATCAACGTAAAATGGTGTTTCCTAGCCTTAGCAACTTTTAAGCTTCCACTCCCAGAATTTCTCAACCAGGATTGCTGGCTGGAGAATTATAGAAATCAAAGTCCCTCCAGCTTAAAATTGCTAAGGTTGAGAAACGCTGCTATAAAGTCTACAACTACATTTCCTCTCCCCCGGTACAAGGGCCTCTCCCACTGGCTTTCTCTCCCCTAAAAGACCATACTTTGGGGGTCTTTTTGTAGGCTTCCTCTCCTTAAATTCAGCTTACCTTTCTGCCAGTTATCTGAATTCCCCAGGCGTTTCAAAGCTGTTTGTTCTTCCCGGCCAAGTGCTTTGTTGCATACCGATGAATTTACATCCGGTTAGTTTCTTCCCCCTCCACCCTCCCAATGAGCTTACTAATACGAGGGCCGAGCTAGACGTGGAGCAGAAGCCCTCTGTTGTTACTTCCCCCAAACAAGTTTCATTTTTGCATCAAAACTGTTTTAGCTCTTATCTGCAGCAGCAGGCTTCCAGCTGCAAAACTCATAACGAACACACAGCACAAAAGACTCACTGGTTTCTGTATCTCTTTCCTTGACATCTCCTAGATCTTTTTGGTCCAGATTAGGTAGCCCTATAGCAAATAACTCCTGTGTTTGTGTCTCTAAGTCTGCATTTGGGACAGGTAAAATTGACCACCACCTGCTAAAGGGCTTTGTCTATGTCTGCTTGGATGGAGAAGGATCAAGGAGATTGGGGAGGCAACTGCTAAAGGAAAACGCTCTGCTGGTGCCAAAGAACTGGTACTTGTGGACAGAATGTGCCAACTTAAAATTTACAGGGTAACATTAAGAAGTAGACTGGGAGGAGAAAGAGCAAAAATCCTGTGCCTGCAGTTCTTCAGTTTTAAGGGTGGCAAGCTATGTTTAAATAACATTTGAAATATCCTTCAGCAAAAAAAAAAAAACCCCACACACACATAAAACCCACAAGATGTCACAATTTATATTTTGGAGTGAAATGATAAATCCTGTCAAAAATGGGAAGGGGTAGGGATGGAGGTAAATGCTGGAACTATTCAAGAAAATAATTCTTGAGAAAATACATGTATTATATGTCACAATTTTCCTATTTATGGGTAATATAAGTGTCTGTGTCCCAAATAATTTGAAGAAGAAACTCCCACAGTGCCTAAATTGGACTATTCTACTGCAGTGAAAGGAAGATTATTGGCTGTTAAGGGGGGGAAAGGCCGCTAGAATCTGTTTCAGTCTCTATGGTGTTGAAGTTATTGGTTATGGTGAGAACCACAGCTTGCCAACTCCAGCTGTTTCCTGGAAGGTATTAAAGCTTCCTGTTGCTAATAATTGACAAGCAGGGATTTGCAGGGCTTTGAATCTGAATCTGAGAAGTTGAGTGTCAGAGCTGTGAGCATCTCCCTATGGAAGCCATATAGAAGCTCTCAGGAACAAAAAAAAACACGTTTGAATTAAAGATGATTAAAGACACGTGTCTTCCTGAGGATTGTGCAGATTACCACACAAGGCTAGGAAAAGATCCAGCTTCTGTAAGATGTTGATCATATTTAGCATATCCTGAAGCTGCTTTTTGGCTTCAGATCCAATGTGCTTCTAACATATTTTTAGAAGCAAGGCAGGTGCAGTTACCTTAGCCAATCTGATCTGGAGTTCTCATGGGCTCTAAAGAGCATACAGGAAGTCCCGCTAAATACACTGGGGTTGCATGTTAAAGGAATAAATTACAGAAGCTCAAGTGATGCAGCCACAATCATTTTTTATCTGATTGAACTTAACCTATCTTAAGCAGGGTTGATGGCCATAACATCTCCATTTATTATGTTGCAGGGTTCACTTGCAATATTTAGAATACTTGCTGTTAGTGATGGCTTAAATCTCATACCAAAAGTCTCCGGAGCAGGATCAATAGTTCCATAATATTTATGATTTGAAGTATTGCTATAGGAGAGAAAGAGAAGATGTAACATAGCACACACCACTTTATTTCCTTTTTTTCCTCTCTCTTGAAAATGCCTTTCACTTGATCCTCATTAACAATTTTATCAGGAGGCTGGACTGAAAAAGACTAACTTGTCCAAAGTCTCTCAGCCAGCTCCAGGTTCACATGGAGACATGAAGCCCGATTTTCCTGGTCCAAATGTAGTTTCTTTACCATTGTACTACAAAGCTGAACTTTTATAGATAAAAGTCGAGGATAAGCGTCTGCCCTTTTCAGTATCCTGAGACATTGAAATCATTCTCATGCATCCAATATTTAACACTAAGGAAAACATAGCCAATTAACCATTCAAATATAATCAGGCTAGGCCTAATAAATCGGGACTCAGATGACAAAAAGAGACATCTTGAAAACTCTCTTTGTGGTTTTCTAATAGTTGTCTGTATTTTTGTTGTCCAGATACGATTTGTGATAAATGAGGCTAAATTCCTGTGACCATTAGCTTTTCTTGTCTCAAAGCAATGAGCAATCTTCTTATTTTTTCCAAAACATGTGGTTAATTTGAAATGAACGGGGACACAGACAAAAGGTAAATAAATTATGCTGAAAGGAAAGCCAACTTCCCCCAGGAGTTATAACTGTACCACACACAATCCTGAGTCAATAAATTAACTAGTTTATTGCAGGGGTGGACAATTTTTTGATGGCCACAGCGCACACTGATAATTTTTGAAAGGCTGAGGGCCCACAATCTGGTTTGGTCTAGATTAGAATTTGGTTCTGATAAATTAGAGGTTTTATGCATACCCCAACTCACATCTGCAAAAGGGGCTATGATTTTCAGTATTCATGGTCAGAGAAATCTCCAAGAGTCACAAAAAGACCTCTTGCAATCCTGAGGCCACAAGCTGACCATCACAACTCCATAAAGATTGCTTGTAAATCACAATGAGTATGTAACATCTCATACAATACTTATACAACTAATGTATTGTAAGAATGCAGTCATAATGTGGCTGGTTACTGCATACCCATGAACCCAGTTTGTAAACTAGAGGTTATTAGCATGTTGGGTGAACTCAGATAATGGTGTGACTCAGGTAATTTATTCAATAAACCATGCTTAAGCAAACTATGAGCAAAGCCTGAGGCCACTATGCATACAAGATTAAATGAGCAGCCTCATGATTCAATGTTAAGCCCTAAGTCAGGGGTCCCCAAACTTCCAGAATCCTGGGAGTTGAAGGTCCACAAACTTGGCAACTTTAAGACTTGTGGACTTCAACTTCCAGAATCCTGGGAGTCTTAAAGTCTTAAAGTTGCCAAGTTTGGAGACCTCTGCCCTAAATTCTTAACAAAAAATCGGGGTGGGGGGGTTTCATAGGTTTTCTTCTATGTTCTCCAGAGTTGCTGCAAATACTGCGTTTCCTAAGTCAATTGTGTTTCCTCTTTTCAGAAGAAAAGGGCAGTTCCGTTTTTTGTTTTGTTCTTTTTGAATCAACCCGTATAAACAACCGAGCGGGTTGGGCGAACCGGGTTTCTGTGATTTTCACCGTGAGAATCTATATTCTGGACAATCCGATTCGATCCGTAAACTGTGGTTTCTGAGGACTGATTAGGTGGGGCTGGCTTCGTCACATCGCATTCTCAGTCTCCAGAAAGAGGGAAGTGATGGCGCGTGTTTTACAACCTGCAGTCAGATCCGCTCGAACTCCACCTTTTCCCCCCTAGTTGCAGACCGTCACTGAAATACTTAAAGAAGGGGGTTTTTTTGGGCGGGGGGGTATTGCCGGGGAAGCGGGAGGGTAAGAGGCTCTCACCGGATTGCTCGGTTTGCTTGGGCCATGGCTGCGTAGAACTCTGGAAGATAGAAGCGAAGCACAAGCTCCTGACTTTCACTTTCGTTTCTCTTTAACTCGAAAGTTTGGCCCCAGACTTTCCGCCCGAAGAGCGAACTTCCCGGTTTATGAAAGTCTCCGGATTGGATTCCGGAAGGGAAAACGCGCAAGAGGGGAGGGTTTCTGTAGGGCTCGCGCTCAGCAGGATGAGCGGCCAAAACAAGGAATGGGGGGGAGGGAGGGAAGGAAGGAAGAGGGAGGGGTTCTCGCTCACGAATGTTTTGGGAATCGAGGCTGGAGATGCTTTTGTGCCTCCTGGAGTTTGCCGAGTTATGTCGCGCCCGCTCGGGGGGGTGGATATGCTGCATTACCTTGGCAAACTCCTGGAGGCACAAAAACATCTCCAGCCTCGATCCCAAATCGTTTGTGATCGAGAACACCTCCCACTCCACCACCCATTTTGGCCGCTCATCCTGCAGAGCTCGAGCGCGCCAAAAAACAAAAACAAAGCCCTAAATACATTTGGGAGTGCTGTAATCGGTTTGGGAAGACAAAAAACAACCCCGAAGATTCCGGAGCAAAATAGCCCACGCGCGTTTGCCGAGTGGAGGTCTTAATTTCTAACTCCGGGATTTTTTGATGGGCTCCAGTCCAAGTACTAACGAGGTCCTTCCCTGCCCAACTGGCTTTTGGATCGCCCTAAGTTAAGTCAGTGCTATAAATACGTTTACTAAGAACTGAATTCAAAGAGATATTTCCCCACTGTAGAAAGTTAGCACCCAACCCCTCTCCCTAGAAGAATGAAATATTCTAGGAAATATTAAAAAGGCAGAATATTTTATTTCCCTGGATGAGAAAAGGGAGACATGTTTAAAGATAAAGCAGCTCTCTACCACCACCACCCCACTTCAGCTCCACGGTGATGGGATTGTAACATGGCCCTTAGGACATGATAGGATTAGCCCTTTACCCATCTAACAGTAGGGCTCAGTACATTGCAAAATCACCTGGGGACATTACACCACCCAGCAAGATTCAACCAAGCCTGGGATTCAAGACAACCTACAAAGTTACCCCTGCATGGCCCCATGGGAGTCTGACAACCAATCAGAATATATTTCTTTCACAGGCACAGGAAGCAAGTTCAAAGCCCCTCCCTCTCTCCCTCCCCCTCTTTTGCTCTCCTTCTCCCCACCTACCTACCTACCTCTCCCCCTCTCTCTCAAGAACCTTTTTTGGCTGACAAACCTTAATGGTACTACAACTATATGGAGGGAAGGAAATGGGGTACCACAAGATCTATCTTAGGCCCAGTACTCTTCAACATCTTCAAAAGCAACTTAGATGAGGGAATAGAAGGGGAACTTATCAAATTTGCAGATGATACTAAAGTGGCCAGGAATAGCCAACACCTTAGATGATAGGTTCAAGATCCAGATGGATCTTGACAAGACTTGAACACTGGGCCCTATCTAACAAAATGAAATTCAGTGTAGACAAAAGTAGTTTACACTTAGGTAAGAAAAACCAAAAAGCACACATATAGACTGGGTGAAACCAGGCTTAATAGCAGTAATTGTGAGAGGGATCTTGGAGTCTTAGTGGACAACCAATTAAATATGAGTCAACAGTGCATTAACAGGGATACAATCAAGATCAAGTGAGGTACTAATACCACTCTATAAAGCCTTAGTAAGACCACCCCTATAATACTGCATCCAGTTTTGGTCATCACACTATAAAAAAGATGTTGAGACTCTAGAAAAAGAAGAGAAGAGTAACCAAGAGGATTAGGGGACTGGAGGCTAAAACATTCGATGAACGTGTGCAGGAACCAGGCATGGCTAGTCTAGTGAAGAGAAGAACCAGGGGAGACATGATAGCAGTGTTCCAGTATTTGAGGGGCTGCCACAGAGGAAGGGATCAATCTGTTTTCCAAAGCACTGAAGACCAGACAAGGTATAATGGATGGAAACTAATCAAGGAGAGATTGAACGTAGAAATAAGGATAAATGTTCTGACTGAGAGCAATCAACCAATGGAATAGCTTGCCTTCAGAAGTTGTGGGAGAAGAGACTGGACTACCATCTGTCAGAAATGGTGTAGGGTCTCTTGCTTGGGTAGGGGGTTGGACTAGAATACCTACAAGATCCTTTCCGACTCTATTAATCTGTTACTAAATATCACAACTCCTGTCTGCAATGGTAAATGGATTTGTTTTATATTACCATACAGCAGAGTGTTTTCCAGATTTCCATAATGTCTGTATTATACAAATGGTTACAATAGTGATGGCCCAGATTCAAAAATCTCAGTCCCTGAAACTAATCAGTCAACCTGGACAAATTACTACCTCTCTGCCTAAATTATCTCATTGTTTTATTATAAGAACCAATAGTGAAAGAAGAAGCCATAGACACTATACCAGACTCCTGAAAATTTGTTCAATAAATGTGGAGGAAGGTACATTTAAGCATGTAATTTTCCACGAACTGGTGAACAGCACATAGGCATGCTAAATTTATGTGACCTTTCAGTTTAAGGAGAAAGAGAATGTGTATGTGAGTCATTCCCAAAGTGGCTGCAGTGAGAGGATGGATAGTGTTCATTGTTGACCTTATGCCCTACTTGTGATCTCAAAGTCTCTGCTTTGTGGCTAGACCTTTGAGTTCATTTAACATGGTTCCCTTTAGTCATTTGAGCAAATAAACCCTTCTACCAAGCAATGTAGACAGTCTGAGTACAAATTACTCCAGAAAAAAAAGCTTAAAAAGAATTGTCAAATGTGCCTGACCACTTAACCCTCTAAAGAATAACCAACACAACCTATTTATTTCATTTATTAATCAAATTTATATAACTTCCCATCTCACAAGACGATGAAAAGGATAGCATTGCCATATATTAAAAACATCTCAGAAACAACCATCAAACTCTTAGAGCCACATGGTATCATCATAGCATACAAACCTTCTGAAATATATTAAGTAAACCAAAAGACTCAGAAGCGCTAGAAGAAAAAATAGGACTCATCTACAACAATATAGTATAAGGACTGTAACAGCCACTACCTAGGCCAGACAAATTGAAGACTTGCAGAGTATATCCATATACACTAACTAGCAGTCAGAAGACACAATGAAAAACATTTAATTGTACAATACATGGACAGACTCAAATATAGTTCAAATGGGACCTCTGAACATCCTAGACTAAGCGAATTCCAGAAATGCTAAGGAATTCCTGGAAGTTTGGAAGTCAGACAAATCAGCCATCTATAGACACATAGAGATAAACCACATTTATGGACCATTCAAAAGAAATGATAAAAAGCTACAAAGAAGCAAAAAGATCAGAACATATCCTTTCCAGCAGCCAAGACAGAGGTGGTATTCAGCAGGTTCTACTCAATTTTGGAGAACCGTTAGCAGAAATTTTGAGTAGTTCGGAGAACCAGCAAATACCACCTCTGACTAGAGATTTTACAGTATCCTTTCCCTGCCACACCCACCAAGCCACGCCCACAGAACCAGTAATAAAAAAATTGAATCCCATCACTGAGCCAAGACCTAGATAAACTGGGATTAACACCAAACAAGTTGGGGAATAAAATGTCGGCAAACAACCAAGCTCACAGAGCATCAAGCATTCAACGATTGGATTACATTCACAAAGGATTCTGTTTCAAACAAGTTTCCTCTTTTCCTAAAACACTTTCTTGTGTTAAACTGATAGGCAAACATCTCATATTCCATAGATCAATGTTCCCCAACTTGATATTTTCCAAATAGCAATTTCCAAGGTCCCAATGGATATGGAAATCCTGGGAAATGCATCCCCTGGACATGGATGGGGCCAGATTGATAAGCAATGCCTAAACAGGGTGAGGGATCTATTATTTCATATTTTGATATCTGTATTTGCAGCTCTGTATTCCTTTGCAATACAGTTCTAGCTCTGTTTTTTATACACATGAATACATTAACTGAGAAGTGGGTTTATAGGTTTCACCAGATTCTCAAAGGAGTGAATGGCCCAAAAGATAGACTTGATCTATTCTAAACCATTAATCTTAGCTGGTGAACCAGTCTTCATTATGGATCACAATTTAACCCAACATGGTATCAAAATACAGTAGCACTGCTAGAATCCTAATAAACAAAAGGTATATTTGTCTAAATATGGATACCAGGTCTGAAAAAGTAATTTGTGTTAAGATCTTTCAGGGGGAGAAATGAATAAACCTATAAGGAAAAAAGCAAAGCAACCTTCTGTTTGTTTGATTAGACAATATGTAAAACGTGCTTAAATGTGTGCCGAGCTAAATAAAAGAAAGTAAAAGAAGGGTGAGACAATTCAAAATTAAAAATCTGATTCAGATACAAAATAAAATGAAAAGCTGCCATGACTAAAGTGCTCTGCATGGCAACCAAATAAGGCCAGAGAACATCTAAAGTTTTCCCATGGGTTGTTAACAGGTATTGTATCTTTGCTTTCAAGGGCCCTTATGAAAATTATAATATTACAGCAAAATAAAAAGTGACAAACTATGAATACATTAACTGAGAAGTGAGTTTATAGGTTTCACCAGATTCTCAAAGAAGTGAATGGAGTTTCAGCTGTTTGCCTTTTTATCAGATGACCAAAAGTTACCAGAAAACTGTTGAACTGACTGGCACCTTTTAGCAACCTCTGCTGATGTTCTGCTTTCTGTACCATAAAATTTCTTCAACAAATTCAACTTTTGGTAACTTCATGTCCAGGGAGTCTTCTTGGCAATATCATTGAAATGGTTTGCCACTAATTTCCTCTGGTGTGTTTCCATTTTGTTTCCACATTAGCTAGCAGTTCTGGTGTCTCCCAAATATTTTTATAAGTTTGATTCTGCTTAGTTTCTTGAGAGCCATCATATAAATGTATCTTACCTCAACACTTCAGAGCAAACCTGGATTTATGCATTTCAGTTCTCCAAGATAAGCAGCATTGATGTTATCGAGCCAACTCGTTCCTTGCTTGTCCTTTCTTCTTATTCCACTCTTAGCATCATTGACTTATGAATGAATTTGCATGCATGATATGGCATGCAAAGTAAATCAAACTTAATATTGTGACTTTCACAAGTACAGTGTCTCTTATATATATCCCACATTAATATCTCTCAATCCTTTTGGAATCCAAGCTATTATAAATGGGACTATCCTCTCACACTCCAATAACAATCCTATGAGATAGATTGGTTGGGTTGAAAGAAAGTGACTGCAATGATCTCATGAAGTGTGCAGATGATGGAGTTTTAAATCTGTCCAAGTCTGCTTTGTTAATTGAAGAGCATAAGTATAGAGTATAACATTTACACATTGATTTTTGTACAGGTTTTGCCCTGGAGCAGTCAGTTTGGTAAGACACTGCTTTTGGTTCTGGGAAGTGAAGAAAGCTGAAGCCAGGAACTGCTACTGCTTTTCAGGAGGCACCATCAGCCCCAGGGAAGATCAAGCCAACCCTCCCCATGATGGCATTCAGGAAGGTGCTGAAAAAGCCAGCTGTTCCCACAAAGCATTCGAGTAAATTTTGGCCATCTTTGTCTTTGGTTTTACATTATTTATTTGGTTTTTGTAATTCTTCATTTTAAATGGTTTTTTAAATCTTATTATGGAAGCTTTATCCAGCAGCAAGGTGGATAAGAGTCAGTTACAGAAGTGGTAATTGCATTATTGGAATTGCTGTAGAACCTGGTTAGAGTCAGATCTAATTGTAGAGATAATCTAAATGGTTGCTAAGAGTGGGCAGTGGCTTGATGGCACACCTTCATCTTCATCATGCTGCTAAGAGTTTCTGAATTGTAGTGGAATACAAACTGAAAGAATGAGTTTGTGTTGTTTTTCCTCACTCCCCTTTATTTAATAAATTACATTTGTAGAGCTTGGTTGCTATGCTTTTCATTTTATGTTATGAAAGTTATTGGCTTAATCCATTTTGTTGTACTTATGTGAAATGGGTAGCTATATAAATCAAATAAAGTAGCAAATAAGATTATTAACTTCTACCGTGCATGGAACTCTATGGGAAATCTCCAATTCTTCCTCCAAACATATTGGAGTAGAATTGAGAGAAAGAGAGCCTAGGAATCTGTGATCTGTAATATATATTTGCAGATAGTTCTATTGTGGAGCTCAGCCATCCAGTGGCACTGATCAAAACAATGTCTGGAGAGGGTTCTTGAGTTAATTCAAGATTGTCATGAAATATTTTTTGGAACATGGAATAACTAGGCCAAGCAAACCCGGAATGTAACACTATATGTACACCAAAATGAGTATATTGGTCAAAAAGAACTGTACAAGACTAGCAATGTATAAACAGTATATGTTATTTGTCTTTTATTTTAGTGTGTATGGCAGAGGAAATGCCAGTATGGTCACATTGTGATTGATATTTCTATATGTTTTATTTATACACACACACACACACACACACACACACACACATACACATACACATACACATACACACATACATATACATATATGAAAAATATTTTGTTACAGGAGCCTCAGCATAAGATGGCTCACTATTCCTCTGCATGTAGCCGTTGAATGTGTCAGCGGTTGGATCTTCAGCCCTGTTCACTTGATGGTGTCATTCATTAACTACTTAAGGCTGCAAGCAAATTCAGGGGCTTGGAATGAGTATTATGGCATTCACTGCTCAATGAAGGGTTTAGCAAGAAGAACCAGTAGGCAAAGCTACCCTCTGCCATCTGGGACAGTTTCCTGCTATTGCCCAATAGTAGGGCTAGCTCTGTCTGTTTACATGTGCTCTAAATTTTCCATGATTGTATAAGGCTGCTTCACACATATCTTCTTCACACTAAAACAAAATAATGGAGATCCTGTCTCAGAGGTTCATGAGAAATGTTTAAATGTCAGCAGACCTATCTTAAATTTCTTGCAGCTAGACAGATTTGTGTGTGTGTGTGTGTGAGAAATGTAATTAAAATGTCATGACTCCTTTAAAAACTGGTGAAAATATTTTACTATGTTTATAATGATCAAGGCACCACCATGTGGTTAGAACTGTGAATTGTTAACCTCCGGAAGCCCTGTTGTCTTCTTCATTAATTATTATGGTTTAAAATAAATACTCACTAGCTGTCATTCCTGCATAAATTAGAAAATCATTTCATAACTAGATATTTGAACTTCATTATTATTTTCATTTTGAGTTGCTAAATATATTCTGCCATTATTTGCCTTTACAGCATAAATAACCAACTAATCAACTGCCACCTTTGTAAATCAAAATACTGCCTCTGACTAATTATACCCTTTAAAATGTATTGCTGGTTTAATGGAAATTTAATAAAAGAGTTTCTGTAAGCATGTATTGATTATATTCTGTGGTAAAACTTTAGTTTAATAAGATCTGTGACTCTATGTAAAAACAAAAGTTGGGGATATTTTCTCTAAATGTAGTCTAACATTCTAAACCCACCAGAAAATAATAACATTGAATCAAATGACAATTATTCCCAGGCAGACAATTATGGGGACTTCAAACATTAGGCCAGAGGTCTCCAAACTTGGCATCCCCATCTTCAAAAAGGGAGACCCCAGTCTAGTTGAAAATTACAGACCAATCTCTTTATGCTGCGTCACCTGTAAAGTCATGGAATCAATTATTAACTAATCCATTATCCTCCACTTAGAGACAAACAACCTACTCTCTAATAAACAATTTGGTTTCAGAAAAAAACTATCCTGTAATCTGCAACTCTTACACTGCAAAAACATATGGACTACACAACTCGATCTGGGCAAAGCAATAGACACAATCTACATAGACTTCGATTCAGTGGTACATGACAAACTACTCCTAAAACAGTATCTCTGGACACCTGCATAACTGGATAGAAGAATTCCTGTCAAACAGACAACAAATGGTCAAAATTGGGAGCATCTTATCAAATTCTGTACCTATCAACAGTGGAGTCCCCCAAGGCAGTGTTCTAGGACCAACTTTTCTGCCTGCCCTGTACAAATACTGTACAAAGGCAGAATGGTAGGAAGATATTAATCTTGATTCCTGGATAAAGATAAAGACAAAGATATTTTGAAGCCAGGAGTAAATGTGCACGCTATTCTTTTGTTCCTCAAACCTAGCATCGTGTTGGCAGGAAGGGGCAAATTCACTCCCCTTTTCTCTTCAGCGAAAGAAGTGCTATGTCTCAAATTACAACTCCTAACTCAAAAAGAACCAATTTGTAAAACAAAGAGAGGGGCAAGAATTCCCCCACCTTCTCCTTTTACGCAAGAGACTTTCAAACATCCTATTCTCTGGCTTAATCTGCATCTTCCCATTGTTGGCCAAAGTAATGAAACAGTTTGAGTGGGACTTGAAAATGTTTCCTCTGTTCAAGTTTTAAAACCTGCGTAACTTTTCTGGATCCTTCTTGTGCCCTCTGACAAAGAAATTGCATTTCTCCAGCTCAGAGGCAATAAGAGAAGCCTCTCCAGCTATTTTTACAACCACTCTGGCCATTTTATTGGGGGTCGTAATTCATTACTGACAGACCATCTTCAAAGCAAAGAAGCCCATTCCGTCCCCCCAAGACACAAGGCTACTTCAAGCAGCATTTTAAAAAGGAACAATTTCTCTTTCTGCTCAAAAAACTTAGGGGAACTTGAAGAAGTTTTAAGTTTTTTGAGCAGAAAGAGAAATTGTTCCTTTTTAAAATGCTGCTTGAAGTAGCCTTGTGTCTTTACTAAACAATTTTTAACAGTATAACTCTGCATGCAAACCTTCGGAGTGTTCTATTTGATTGATAGATTTTTCTTCCAGCGAGGAAACAATAAATTCCTCTGGGGTTCACCCCACCCCCAGACTTAAGCAAAGCAGCCCACAGCACCATCTGGTGGTCTAGGAGAAATTTCCCAGAGAATTCAAAGACTTGTCTGCCAATTTTTATAAGAACTACAGGGACTTTCCCAAATTTAACCAATGAAAATTCCTTTTTTAAAAATTATTGTGGTAACATTAAGCAACTTAATGCAAGGTTCCAGTACTACCTGCAGCCTAACCTGTGCTTAGCAACAATGTCTTCCAGACCTAGCAAGCAAAGCTAACAGGCAAACCTGCGTTTTGCTGTCATGTCTCCAGACTCAGCGACACCTCGCTTTGTGCCCATTTGTGTAGCAAGCAACACTAATAGGCAAACCTGCATTTTGCTGTCACATCTTCAGACTCAGCAATAACGCCTCCTTTTGTGCCCATTTGTGTAGCAAGCATGCAACGCACCCTAAAAGCAGCCATATTGTGCACCGCCACCAATGTGCTCAAGTACTAAATTTTCCAAAATTCACCTTTGCCAATTTGAGGCATGGCAACTTCTTCAGCCATGACAGATGTCCCTGAAGTACCAGAGGACTCGAACTCTCACCCACCCTAGATGTAAACGTGGAGCCTGGTTCCCCAAATCCTCATCCAGACATCCAAACTTCCAAAGACATGTGATACCTCAGAAAGCCTACAACCTCAGATGGCATAGGAAGCTTACCTCACCCATGGTGGCACGCTTCAAAGAGGATTGGGCCAGGCAGTATCGCTGTCATGCAGACGCATGGATGGACCTGGTAAGGATCTGCAATACCCCCAAAAGCAAGTTGCCCCTCAAGAGCCTCCTACTAATGCAAAAAGAGATAGAGGAGCATCTTGCATGGTGGAGAGACAGTGAAAATAAGCTTAAGTACATACAGTCGAACCTGGAAGACCCAGAGCTCCAAGAACTCATTCAATGCTTCGAGGAGGCGAACAAAGAACGCAAAGACTGCATCCGGAAAGAGAAAAACTCCCTCCAGGCCACGCTCTTCGATGCGCTACAGGAGGCACAAATACTGAGGGAGAAGGCCACATCCGACATAGGTCTTCAATCACTAGCAGCTTCTTCCCACTATTCAAAGAGAGCCTCCTCCCTCCATCCCAAGCCCACTAGATCTCCAGCAGGTTCCAGTGTCTCACACCAATTCTCTGCTGCCGGCTCTCACCATCCTTCCAGAGCATCCTCCCATTGAAGTAGTGCATCCAAAGCAGCAAGTTATGCCAACCGAGCTGCAGAAGCTGAGGTAGAAGCTGCTGTAGCAAATGCAAATCTACGTGCACAGAGGAGGTAACACGTCAGAAGGCAGGAATAGTGGCTCAACAGGCAGAAGTAGTGGCTCAACAAGCAGAAATGGCCAAAGCCCAGGCCAAATTGGAGTTAGCCAAATGGCAAAGAGACTCCACAACAAAGATGGCATGGGCCACAGCATGGCAGAAGATGGCCAACAACGCCTCCTTCAATTTCAACCTTGAAGACTTGGGAGAAGAGAGCCCAGACACACGGGTCAAGGCCTCTGTGGATGAGCAGCACTTTCTACAAAATGAGCAGATGGAACCATCTCAGTTGCCTAGCAGTCTCCCACAACCAGGGAAGCACAGGGATGAATCTCAACCACAGACTCTAAACGTCAGTTATGCAACTGACATTGTATGACCTAAAATTCGAGATTCACTTCCCACCAACAGCAAACCTTCCCCAACTGATGTACAAATCAGCAACCCTACTCCAACGTCTCATGACCTGCCGGGTGAGCAAATTAGCCCACCATTGATCACGACGACTTCTCGACAAGTAGACATGCAACCAATGATACCTGCCACACTCAATCCACAGGCAGTACCATTCCAGCCACAACCTCCACACTACCCGAGCTCACAGGTACAACAAGATAACCACAGCCAGCCTACACAGCAGTGTGAAGCTCATCTCTGGAATGGCAGGACGACATCCTCCGTAAGCACTGGGAGGAACATTATGACCCATCATTGACATAAAACCCAAACCCACCCTCTACATCAATGCCCCTTACCCAAACCACCTTGATAGGTGATGCAGACTACTGGAGAGAGTTGGCCATCAGGAGAGGAAAGTTAGATTTGGCCACCTATGGGGTATACAAATTCTCTGATGAGCCAGGTGGCGAATATCTCTTCTGGAAGAAAATTTTCCTACGCATCATTCAGGATGCACGCCTGAAACCCAATGAAGTACTCGTACACTTGATAACATGGCTAAGGCCACGATCTGCTAAAGCAACTAAGGCACTTTATGCCTCCCACTTAGACAACCCAGACGCTGCCCTACGGTTGGCATGGAAAAGACTTGACAAACTGTACAGCACTCCCATAGCAGTAGAATCAATGCTTTTGGACAGCCTCAACAGATTTCCTAAAATTCCTATCAACAAGCCTCACCTTGGTCACAGACCTCTCTAATATATTTATTCAGCTGAAAGCGGCACAACAGGATCCCCGGTTACTGGGACTCGTTTGTCTTGACCACGTCAACATGCAAACCAAAATCATTCGAAAACTCCCGCAGGTGCTAATTGAACAGTGGCTCCAGTTGTCTGATGCCTTCATGGCCAAGGGTCACCACAACTATATACCTTTTACCCTTCTCGATGAATTCATGGCCCACTAGGCAACAGTGTGCAACACCCCCAGGGCCTGCGGACTCAGAGCTGTTAGTCCTCCCAATGAAAAATGATACAACAGCAACCATAGCCCACAGGCCCTATGCCCACTGCAAGGGGAAACCATAGCCCACAGGCCCTATGCCCACTGCAAGGGGAAAACCCTTCATTGTTTTCCATAAAACCGAGATCAACTCCTCATCCATACACAGTTTGGGAGAGAACTCATCAGATACAACCCAATTTAGATCTCCTACTCCAAAGAGAAGCCAGTTTTGTCCTTTGCACCACACTTGACACTCGCTGAACAGGTGCCAGGGGTTTGCAGCTAAATCCCTGACCAAAAGGAAAGAATTGATAAAAGAGCTCCAATTCTGCAACAAGTGTTGCGAATCCAAACACTCACCCAAATACTGCACAGCCAAAGTGCAATGTCATATCTGCAAAAGTGACATGCACCCGACCACGCTACATCCAGACGCTGATCCACCACTGCAGACATCTCGTAGCGCTCCTTTGAACAAGGAGCTTCAATGTGCTACAGCACACCCAGAGCCAGTGGTGAGTGTCCATTGCATAGCGGTGTGCAATGGCACATCAGCCCCTCGGTCATGTCATCAGGTCTGCTTAGCCAAAGTCTGCCCAGATGGATGCCCAGAAGAAACAGTGAAGATGTATGTAATACTGGATCCTCAGAGTGATCGCTCACTAGCCAGGTCTGCATTCTTCGACCTCTTTGATGTTCAGAAGGAAGAAGTGCACTTCATGATATCAACGTACACTGCACCAAGACGCACGGAGGGGAGGGAAGCTACTGGACTCTGTATAGAGTCATTAGATGGAAGTTCCCAGTTCCTACTGCTGCCTGTGCTGGAATGGAATGGGATACCAGATGACCGCAGCCACATTGCAACACCAGAGGTAGCTAGCAACATACCTCACCTGAAGCATATGGCTCATCTATTTCCCACCCTAGATCCTGAAGCCAAGATTTTGCTCTTGCTGGGATTCGATGCCCCTGACGCCTTAGCACACACTGAAGTAGTCAGAGGCCCAAGATACTCACCCTTTGCCTTCAAGACAGACGTGGGTTGGGGAATCTCAGGAATTGCCAGTGTCAATCGGATGCAGGCCCCAACCCAGGCAGATGCCTTAGCACCATCCATTCCAACAGCTTTCCGACACCCTTTAGCACCATAGAAAACAAGAATGCCGTTCCATCCTAAAAGGCCGCCGGCGACCAGTACACTTTTGCTAGGACACCCTAAATGGCCGCCAGCAACCACCAGACGTCCACTAAGACACTCTACATGGGCATATGCCTCCGCAACACCCTTTCTGACAGCTTCCAGATGCCCTTTGACACTGTGGAAGCAAGAGTACTGCTCCAACCCTAAAAGGCCACCAGAAGTGACCACCAGACTTTCACCATTGGCACTAAGGTGATTAAAGGCCTGGAGACTAAAACACATGAAGAACAGTTGCAGGAATTGGATTTGGCTAGTCTATAAAAAAAAGGAGGACTGGGGTGACATGAAATGGAAGGAACGAAGTCACAGGAATGCACCAAAATTTTGTACATCAGCAAAGGATAACTTAAACAGCCTTTATCATTGGAGTCACTAGGAGTTAGCTGTGACTTGACAGAAGATAAGGGTAAAAAATTGTCATTTACATAGACAAATAACTAGACATTGGAATAGATCATAAGACAATTTTACATGGAGCTGAAACAGCAGCACATAGAGCAGTATTAGATCTTCAAAATCAGGATATAGCATCATGGATGAAAGGTGAAGGAATGAAAGAAGATAAATTAACTTCGGGTTCTCTTATAAACCATTGGCTACATCATGTATATATTTTTAATAACCACCTGATATGCAATAATAGCTAAATACCATGAGTTGTCATTTTCTGCACGTTTTCTGGTTTTGCCATAGTTTAATAGCTAACAATAAAATAATTTCTATTTGTTTATTTATTCAGACTGCAGAACTGTCTGGGGAAGAGACAGGATTGCAGACAGCTGCAATGTTTGCCACTTTGAATATTTCTTTTTTTGCCTTTAAACCTGAAGCATTGCTTCAGCTGGTAGTTTACACTATTCATGTTCCACAATTTCATTTAAAGAATCTCAAAGTAAAAGTACAATTTAGTTAAATTACTGATTTCACTGAACTAAAACAATAAAAATGTTATTAGTCTAAAAGCCTATGAAGGCAGAAAACAATAACTGTCTAGACAGAAACACAAAAGCACGCCGTTTTACCAAAGACCTTGTCCCCTCCACCCCTGTATTTTTAGAGGGAAGAAATGTTACAGACAAGACCTGTATATCAAAATGCCTCCTTCAGATCATCATCGCATAGCAAATCCTCAGCAGATGCAACATTCTCCAGAGGTTTTCCCCACTACTTTAGTGGATGGGCAGATACACAATGGAGCAGGTCTTTCTCTAGATCATTTTATTACTTTTATGAGTCCCATTTTCTAAATTCACCTAGTTCTGCTTCTCAGCTCTCAAACTTTGCTCCTCACCCTTACTGATTGCTGGATTCTTTATGCTATTAAAGTCACATTCCTTCCTTAAAAATGACTGTTCAGAAGAAGAAGAGGCATGTAGACAAGAACCTCCATTTCATTTTGTTTCAACAATTAGAGTTTCTTCCAACAATTAGTGAAATGGTACATTACCTTGCTATCTACATATATTTAGTTTAGCATATTTGGTGCTCTCTCAGTTTGGTTGTTTTCCTGCAAATGTTTTTGTCAGGTTTCCAAGTAGTGAAATCCATGTTAAAAGAAAAATAACAAAGTCCATTTTCAAAAAGATTTCTTTTATTTAGGAAAACATCAAATTGGCAAAGTCCATGGTAATTCCGGATCTGACCCAACCCGGAATTACCCCACAATATTAGAAGTTAGGAACAACTTCCATAAGTCACATTCTCCAATAGAAGTATTACAACGTTGATTGATGTCATAAATCTCCACCTCCAGGGCCCCAAGCCCGGACAACTCATTTCCCACGGGAAAGAAGATCACCTAGCCATAACACTCTCTTTATCTTCACTCCTCCCACCTTAGGAATGTGTCAAGCCCACAACTTTTCCCCCCATAACTACCACAGGAAAAATAAGAAAAAGAATATATATTAAGACAAACTAAAATAGCTACACTTATGATTGTTTCGGACTTGACAGTTTTATTACCCAACTAAGTAACATCATCAGTGCTCTCTATAGCTCTTTAATTGGTACATTTATTTTAATAACAGCCTTTATCTTTGCCAGAGTCTAGAAAGATTGGATTCTATTCAAACAATCTGTATAGTTCAAGAACAGCTGAATCCTGAACTTGGTGGCATTTGTTGCTTGTTATTTTCCTCCCAAATTCCCATTAATCATCAATAAAGCAATATGTGATAGAACAAATACAATGAGACCAAGCAGAAGTTTAGGAAAGGAAATTACAGATCAAGGAGAAGAGTTTTAAGTTATCCAGTAACTTTAAAACCACCATAAAACTTCATTAAGGTGCCTGAAAAAATGGCTGTGAGAATTAATGTTGTTCAAAACTACAACCTCCTGTGTTTCTAAATAATTTTAGCATTCCATTCTTTTAAAAAAGCTATGCAATAATTTTAATAATTATGCTAAGCTAAATAAAGATTATTCTCAACCCTAGAAAATAGTATGGCAATGTATGATATGAAAGCAATCCAAAACTTCTTAGCTGATATGTCTAGTTATGCCACATGGATGTTGATAGATTAATGTGCCATTAAGTTGTTGTTGATTCTTAGTAATCACATAGGTAATTTTTTCCAGTTTTTCAAGCATGCACTCATTGCCAGTGTTACCAGAGTCCATCCCTCTTGCTCCCCATCGTATTCTTCTCTTTCTTTCCACATTTCCTAGTGTTAATTTAGTTTTTTAGTTTACTTTATTGTCATTGCACTTCATACAATGAAATCAAACACCATCTTCAGTGCATATCATGACCATGAAAATAAACACAAACACATATCCTTCACCCTCCACACCCTAAAAATTAGGGCCTTTTCTAGAAATCTAGGTCTTCACTTAATATATCCAAAGTAGGATAATTTGAGCCCTGGTCTTGGGTGAGAACTCTGAATTGATTTGTTCATTGATTCATTTGGCTGATTCCATGTATTCTGAACAATACTTTCCAACGCCTAATTTCAACAGCATCAACATTTGTCCTCTCTTGTTTCTTCAAAGGTCAATTTTCACTTCCATAGAGCATAACAGGGAATACTATGGCTTACATTATTCTGGTCTTTGTAGGGTTGTCATTAGTCTGAATATTTAATTTTAGTCCCACTTTTTTTCACTGTACTCTTCAATTTTTTTATTACTAGAACTTGCAGATGGGAGTGTCATCAGCATAGTTGAATAATGGATAATTTGTTGCATACAGACACAGTAACAAATGTGGTTTGTTGATGATTAGTAATAACATTTCAGACCTCCTTTGATTCTGGGAAGGAAAAAAGAAAGAAAGAAAGAAAGAAAGAAAGAAAGAAAGAGAAAGAAAGAAAGAAAGAAAGAAAGAAAGAAAGAAAGAAAGAAAGAAAGAAAGAAAGAAAGGAAAGAAAAGAAAGAAAGGAAAGAAGAAAAAGAGGGGGAGGGAGGGAGGGAGGGAGGGAAGGGGGAGGGAGGGAGGGAGGGAGGGAGGGGAGGGAAAGGAAAGGAAAGAAAAGAAAAGAAAAAGAAAAGAAAAGAAAAAGAAAAAGAAAGGAAATACATGTGAGTTTAAGACTCAAAGCTCTTTATCCCATAATTCAGATCAAAGTTTTCTGCTACTTTTTAACGTAGTTACTCCCTTTGACATTAAAGACATTGAAATAATTAACATAAAATGGTTTGGATGTAACTATGTCATGATGAGCACATGTGCATGTGATTTTGGCTATGAAGAATTTAATGTAATTATTATATTAATTCCATTTACTAATACTAATTATATATCTACTTACAGTCCTCATATATACTAATAGTAAATCTTGTTTTCTTACTTGCTTGTACTTAGTTACTATCAATTTAGCATAATAGGAAGAAAACATATTTGAAGGAACACCAATTTTAATAGCCACTTAACTTTCACCTCCCTGAGGGATTTTCAAACTTTGGATGCTATAATTCCCTAAAATAATATGTGAAATTATATGACAACTCATTCTCTCTCTCTCTCTCTCTCTCTCTCTCTCTCTCTTTCTCTCTCTCTCCTCCCCCTCCCTCCCTCTCTCTCCCTCCCTCCCCCCCTCTCTCTCTCATATACACACACACAAATCTAATATATCTTTTTACTTTTACGAAATATATTGCATCAATGCTCTACACAGTTCATCTTCTTCATGTATGGGTTTTTACATGACTTCTGTACACTCCTCTTGTGATGTCTGTGTATATGTGTGTATGCGTGTGTGTGTGTTATATTTATATATTCTGTATATCCTGTTGATATTTTAATTACAGTGACCACCAGGGGACACATGTCATAGATATGCCACATGCCATAATGCCATAATATAACATAATATGATGCCATATGACATAACACAACATCTGTACCTCTGATGGTCTGTATTCTGAGAGCCTTTCTAGATATTCTATAACCACTGAGTGCAAGGACCTCAATCACTCTTAAAGCTAATGTCCTGCATAGAATCATCTAAGTGTGAACTACCATGAATTAATTCATTTCCTGGTAAAGAATTTGAACTCCACAGAATGTCTGGTTATTCTCATCTGAGGAGTCCCAATGAAGACAAAACTGGTCATATGATGTGTCTTGGTGGTCAGTGAAATTGCAGGGATTTAATATGCAATGAAGTTGAAAGAACCTTTCAGGTCTCTGTAATCGTAGATCTTGTTCTACTTGCCATCTTCCTGGGCTCTTGTTAAATTAATCCTCATTTCCCTCCCCCTCCTCCCAGTCACATTAAGCTATCAGTCTCCAAAGTTTCTGTTAAAACATCAAAGGATGAATCATTAGCAGCTTCAAAGTGGCAATCAAATCTCTCATTTGCACGTCATTAGCCTCAGGTGCTTGAACAAAACACACACTGGGCTCAGTAATGATAATATCTAGCAGTCTATATTCCTTTTGTTTCCATCTTATAAAAATTTAAAGAAAGTAAATCACAAACTTTGTTTTGGTTTTGGTTTTTTACATCTTTAATTATCGCTATGGAATAATTGTTGCAATAACATTAGCAGTAGATTTTGTAGAAATCAGACTAGAGTTTGGGATGGAGTCAACATTCTGATTAAGATTCAGTTAAAGACCTTGTGAGATCTTTAGAGCCTTTGAAATCCAAATTACCAATTACAAATACTTTTAAAGCTGCTGATTGGCTGATCAGAAGCTCTTCTCTCCTCTCTATCTCTTTTACTTTGTTAACTGGCTACTTTGACAGCTTACATTTCTTAACTGTTTGTTGATTTGATTGCTCCCCCCCCCGCCCCCCAGTTACTGCTTTCATAGGATGATATAGAACAATTTATCTCAAAAACAAGCATGTGTTTTTTTAAAAAAAATTAAATTCCATTAAATGTGAATGCTTTTATTCACAGAGAAATATTTGTTGATTAATCGAACATGGAATCATAGAGCCTTCCTCTCCTCTCATTTCCCTAGCATCAGCACAGCAGAGTTGCCAATAAAGCTGCAACCTTGAAACAAATATGGGAGGAGACAAGAACATGAAAGTGCAGTGTGTTTTGCAGCCACCAGCAGAGTAAAGCAGCCAAATGAAAGGTGGCTTTTCAAAGAGCAAGCTGGCTGAGGAATTCTGGGAGTTGAATTCTGGGAGTTGAAGTCCACAAGTCTTAAAGTTCCCAAGGTTGGAGACCCCTGGTCTAGAAGAGGAAGAAGTATAATAAAGCACAATAAAGCAACACACAACATGGAAAGGTGAAGGATTTATAATGAAGGCAGAAGGATATAGCAGGACACTGCTATATAGTAGCAGTACAGTAGAAAGTAACACAATAACAGTAACACAAAACAAAATTAAAGTTACAAAACTCTGTTAGTGTAATCTACCCATAGAGAGTTTCCAATGGTATTTTATCAATCCCAAGTCATCCCAAAAGTTATAGCTTGTCCTGTGTCAAATATCCATGTTTGTTTCTTAACTACTCTTACCATCTCTTAACTACTTTGTCAATAATATAAGGTATAGAAGACAGTTCAACAATTTGCAAATATATTTAGTAGTTTAAAATTTTTGGGAAGGCCTGTTTTGCAAGGGGTGGGAACTAACGCTGTAGTAATATGTTAATCAGTATTCAAGTGGAGGGGATAATATGTGTATATGTGTTATTTTTTGATGTACCTTTTTAATGTTCTGATTGTTTTGTGATTTTTTTATTTTTGTTTGTTTTTTGGATTTTTTTTAGTTTTGTACAGGTATTTTAACCTTGGCTTGAACAACATATATTATACAATGTGCTGCAGTACAGAGGAAATATTTTAATAGTAATTTAATAGTAATAGAATACAGTAATTGTTATAGTAATTGTTATTAGCATAATGATTTTACAGGGATGAACTTAGAAGTGTCAATTTCCTACAGCCAGGCCCACTTTATTTTTGTAGCTATGCTATGATTAGCTGATGTTTGCCCCACTGTTGGGTGATATCATATGCAGAAAAGAATAGTGATACCATTTCTGAATTGCAGTTAATGTGGATTAGGTTTCTTGTGACATTTGCATTGCCGAGAAAAGAGAAGATTAATTGAAATGCAAATATAATATTTGCTCATTTAAATTGCAGGTGCAAGGAACCTGATTAAGAATAAGATTTCAGCAGGGAAAAAGTGTTGCAGGCCTGGTTCTTCCACTCTTCCACATTCAATAACACCTTATTGGATGGTTTCCTGAAATAAAAGCAAAACACAGTGCCGGAAAAATCTTAACATATGAATGAGCTCCAGCCACAGACATTACTTATCTCATATTGCCTTGTCTCTGATTGGCCACATCTTTGGTTACCTTAAAAATATCACTGCTGGTTTGGCCAGTTGGAATCTCAATGCCATAGAAATGGGGCCAAGAGAAGCAGAATTACAAGAAACAAAACAAAGGTCAGCTTGTGTTTAGCACCTTGTGTATTCTTGAAAGAATCAGTGGGGGTGAGGAGATTAAGAGCAATTTCTCAAAAATCGCTAACCTCCTTCTGGTAAAGTAACTTATTAAAGCTACTCAACAGAATCACTCAACCCATAGATTGGAACTACAGCTTACAAGAAAAGACTAAATTATACAACCTCAAATTGTCTCCTTTTCTATCCTGGACAAAGCCATTTAAATAATTTATTACGTTCAACAAAATATCACACAGAAGATTAATCTGGTACATATCATCTCCAAGGATCAGTTAAGCTGGGACTTCTTGAGATACTTGAATGTTTATGATGTCACAAATTTCATGCTTAAAACTTATTAGATTTTAAAGTAAAAAGAATGTATGGTTTTGAATGTGTTAAAGCTGAGTTTGAAAGAGAATTGTTTCAACCAGGGATGAACGTGTAATTGCTAAAATGTATAAACTTTTATTGAAATTTGAAACACAAGTGAAAGAAATGCATGATAAAATTTGGTTATAATCTACAGATGGAACAATGGAAAAATGTGACTGAAGGGACTGAAAATTAGATTGTTATAATCTTAGATAATTTTTATAAAATTTATAAAATGATGCACCATTGGTATATGTCACAAGAGAAATTGTCTAGAACAGGGGCCCCCAACCTTGGCAACTTTAAGACTTGTGGACTTCAACTCCCAGAATTCCTCAGCCAGCTTTGAAGTCCACAAGTCTTAAAGTTGCCAAGTTTGGAGACCTCTGGTCTAGAATGTAGAAAGATACCTTTTTAGTTTTTTATCCTGCTTTTATTATTTTTATAAAAAATTCAAGGCAACTAAAATGCATAATACTCCTTCCTCTTCTATGTTGGAAATATGAACAACAGACATTTTATCATAAGCAGAGTAAAAAAGCTAGAAAATCCAGATTCAAATACTTGTAGAGATTCAGAGGATTTTAAAGATTAATATATAACTAAGACCAAAAGTTTTGTTTTGGGGATTAATTTTATTTTTTCTATATGATAACTGCAGTAAGATTATTGTATGCACAAAAATTGAAAGATTCAACAATACCCACAATGGAGGAATGATAAGATGATGGAACTTGCTAAAATGGTAAAATTGATCTGTTTAATCAGAGAAAAGGCAATATCTGTCAAGTACCAGGCAGTTCAAATAAGTATGAAGATTTATTGCAAGCTTAATCTCTCTACAAAAATCTGACCTACTAACAGTCAAGGGAAATGAGTGAGAGATAAGAAGAAATTCAAAGTGGGCTGGACTTAGATCTCTTAGATCTCTTGTGGGTGCGCAGCAGAGGTGGTATTCAGCAGATTCTGACCAGTTCTGGAGAACCAGTAACGGAAATGTTGAGTAGTTTGGAGAACCGGCAAATACCACCTCTGACTGGAGATTTTAAAGTATCCTTCCCTTGCCATACCCACCAAGCCACACCCACAGAACCGGTAGTAAAAATAATTGAATCCCACCACTGGTGATCAGAGACTTATCACTAATGATGCATTTGCCCCCTTCCTTGGGCTCAGACTCATCATCTCCTACAATATTTACATTTACTGCTAACTGGAAATCTCTTAAAGGATTTTTATGTGAAACAGAAAAAAAATGACTGCATGATTTATAGTTTTGATGTAAGAGGTAAACCCGCTATAAAGAAGACAAGAAGATATTTCTTTGAGTCTTTTTTTCTTTATTTTCCATTTTTCTTTTACTTTTTTACTTTTTGCACTTTTTTCTTTTTCTTAATTTATATTAATTCATATTAGTTTGTAATCTTCCTTTAAAAATCTTTAACAACAATTATATAAAAAGTGTCATGCTTAAAATTCAAAAGTAGTAGATTTCAGGCAAATTATTAATAATTTTTAAACATCTTAATAACTTTTAAATATTAGCAGCTTCATCAATGTTTCTTTGAGCACCGCCGTATATTTATCCAGAATACTTGCAAATCTTTCCTCAATTTTAATTCCCTAGGAATTTGTACAAACAACCATACCAATCTGTGATATTGCTTTCCTTCAAAAGAAAAAAAAAAGGAAGGGTGTACATGTTTGGTTTCAAGATTTATGGTTTAATTGTGATAGTTTAAAAATGGCATTATTTTCTTGTCAAGTTATATGAAGAAAAGGTAATCATCTTCTTTTAATAACCCCATAATCTCTTACAGGGTGGAGTCTGGGCAGCTGAATGGAGCTGAGTGTTTACTGGATGGATGCCCTTCCTGTCACCAATGCAGAATTTTATTCAGCAGATCATATGAAGAAAAGGTAATATAGGAATTAAATAACTAGGGTTATATTCTTTTTCATGGTAGTCTGGCAATATTTTACAATATGCCTCATGATTCAGTAAGCAAAATACATTTAATCACTGTGATCTCAAAAAAAGAAAAAAGAAAATAGCCCGCCCACCCCCAAAAACACAAAACCAATCATTGCCAGTGTTTCACTTTCTTAAGAACTGCATATTTTTCTGGGACTCCTATATACATATATACAAGCCCATCATTTCCTTTTATTTAAGCAAAGAATTAAGCAAAGAACAGAAAGAGAATAGCACATAATGAGCAAAATAAATTAAATGAAAAAGAAGTGACCTAAGGAAATATATACCAACACCATTGTCTACACCATCACATACACACACTCACTGAATATTGTATGAACCATCCTACCACATCCATATGTCAAAGCTTTACATATTTTTTTTGCTCTTTCAACGTATTGCCTTTTTTCAGATCTCATGAAGTCCATGAAATTGCAGCTTCTCAACCTTCGCACTTCTCTTCATCCATTGATTCTTGGTTCATCCATTTTATTTGTGCATTCTCTCTATATGCTCAAACCACTTCAGAGTACTCCTTGTCCTGGATGGCCAATTTAGCATCCAATCCATGCTCATTCTGCTTCCATTCATTCTTGACTATACATGTCTTACAAAAACATTTGAGCAGCCACGGGATGGGGTGAGCTCCTGTCACATGCTCCAGCTCCTGCCAACCGAGCACTTCAGTAGGCCATCTAATGGGTAAGTGAAAGGAGATTCCAACTGGGCATCCCCCAGGCAATGGTATTATCACTGCTCAATCAACCTGGAAGTGCTTCAGCATTCCCACCATAACAATAGTAGTAGTAGTAGTAGTAGTAGTAGTAGTAGTAGTAGTAGTAGTAGTACACAAACATTCTGAATGCATTCAACTTATTTCTATGATCCTCATGCTGTATCAACTCTATAGCTACCTGGAACAAAGAAACAAACATTCATTCCTCACAGTGGTGGTATTCAAAAATTTTTACTACCAGATCTGTGGGTGTGGCTTGGTGGGCGTGGTGTGGCTTGGTGGGTGTAGTGTGGCTTGGTGGGTGTGGCTTGGTGGGTGTGGCAGGGGAAGGATATTGTAAAATCCCCATTCTCTCCCCACCCCACTAACCTGCTTTCCAGCTCCATTCTCCTTTGCAGGGCAACAAAAGAAGACCCAGCCGATCACCTGGGATGCCAATCAGCTGGGACTCTGATCAGCTAGGGCCTGTTTATCCATCCATTTTCCCATTCTTACTAAACCTACTATCAAAGTTTGTAAATTCACCTCTCTAATTCTTCGTCACATATTGGAGTGTGGTGGTGTTATATTTCTTCCCTTTCTTTTCTTTGTGGTCCTTGCATTTCAGTATTCATGTACAATGACTAAGCCAAAAGACAGGGCATCACATGTACCCAGTTCGTGCTTTAAGACCCATAACAAAAGAAGTAGAAAAATAACAGAATCTATAAAGCAATTATTGGGAATGTTAATTATATCAAGCAGAAGATATTGCTGAGATTGATTTGGAGGGCTGGACTGCATATAAAGGGAGGGGAAAATCCCTGAGTATTAGAGACCTCTCATCCTCCTTCCAGAATCATGGCAACTGAGTGCCTACCTGAATAATTAATTCCCTGTTTTTCTACTCAGAGAAGCCATAAGTCTTCTTGCTTAAATTGCCCTTCAAGGGACAAATTGAAAGCAGGTGTGTGAACTTCGAAATTTTGATCTGTGCTTTTGCCTTGTAAAAAGTCATCTCTCAACAGGAGGTCAATAAGTTCAATTGTCATTAGAGCCAGCCATTTCTTACTTTTTTTAAAAAAAGACACAGTACTCAGAAATCCAACATGATCGCCTTTTAAAGTGGGAGAGGGAACAGTGGGGTGAATAAATTTTGAGGATGCTTTATTTTGTAAAATGCCACCGTTCCTTAGGACTGCTGTGAAATGAACGTAGCTTACTGCTTTGAAATTGTCTTCAATACTTTTCTTTAAGGTCAGTGATAAAAAAAATCAAGAGGCTAAATAATAGACTGCTTTTCTCTTTGAGGTTCTACCAGATCTTTTAGAAATGTTCTTTAGAAATGTTCTGCTGTTTTCTTATGCAAATAATTTATTAATTCCTTTTTCTGGAACTATTTTTGGATATTGTCCTTATCTTCACCTTCCCTCTCTTTCTTTTCTTTTTAGCCTTGCAAATACACCAGTGGTGGGATTCAAAATTTTTTACTACCGGTTCTGTGGGCGTGGCTTGGTGGGCGTGGATTTTTTTTTGCAGCATTTTTTAGGCCTGCTGGGCCTCAGAGGAGCCTCTAGGGGGACATTTTTGCTCCCAGAAGGCTCCTCTGGGGCTCAGAAGAAAAAAAACAGAGCATGGGAGGGGCACGCAGCACCCCTCCACAGTGGTGGGATTCAATATTTTTTACTACCGGTTCTGTGGGCATGGCTTGGTGGGTGTGGCAGGAGAAGGATACTGTAAAATCTCCAGTCAGAGGTGGTATTTACTGGTTCTCTGAAGTACTCAAAATTTCCGCTACCAGTTCTCCAGAACTGGTCAGAACCTGCTGAATACCACCTCTGCCCTCCACGCTCCATTTGGGGACCTTCCTGGCCTCAGAAGAGCCTCTGGGGGGGGTGTTTTTTCTCCCAGAAGTCTCCTCTGGGGCCCAGGAAGGCAAAACATGGAAAGGGGGGCAGAGAAAGTGAGCCAGCTGCGACTAGGCAACCAGGTCAGGGGCGTGGCTAGCCAGAACTTACTACCAGTTTGGGGACCCACGCAAAATCCTTGCTACCAGTTCGCCCGATCCAGTGCGAACCGGCTGAATACCACCACTGAGATATATTACAGGTAGTCGTTGACTTACAATAGTTCATTTAGTGACCATTTGAAGTTACAACAGCACTGAATAATGTGTGTTATGATCATTTTTCATGCTTACGGCCCTTGTAGCAACTCCACAGTCCTGTGATCAGAAATTTTCCAGGTGATGAGTCCAAATGTCATGTATCAAGCAAAAGTGTGAACAATTCCAGGAGTGTGTGATTGCTTACTTTCAACATCATCGGCCAGTTTCAATTGTCTAGCATTCAATAAATGTTTGTGCAATTTTTCAACATTGTTCCAGCCAGTGGTAGGATTCAACTGGTGTTACTACCGGTTCAGTGACTATGTTTTGTGCGAACATGCCAGACCCGTGCTGTGCACACATGTAAAGAAATCTTTAGCTGTGCCACCCGGACAGCTGAAAAGCATTGTGCGCAGGTGTGCAGCATTTGAAAAGCCTCTATTTTCCTGCTTTTTCAACTTCAGCTGTGCTGCGCAAAGCAGCTGAGGTTGAAAAAACAGGAAATAAAGGACAGGTAAAAGCCCAGGCAGGCAGGTGGGCCAAACAGCAGCAAACACAGAACTGGTTCGGTGTCTGCTGCTCTTCAGAGCTACCAATTCTATAGAGCCAGGCAGAACTGGCAGCATCCCACCCCTGGCTGCAGCTAACCAACACTAACTGATTTTGAGAAAGCTAAGCAAAGTTAGAGTTGATTCATCCTTGCAATGGAGATCAGTATGAAATCCTAAGGCTAGGGACTACACTGGGAAGATGAAAACACAACCCAGAAGAAAGTCCCTTATATGTTTTACCAAGGAAACTCCATGGAAGTATTTTATTTCCATTTAATTAACCCTAACTGCTATAATTAACTAATATACACAGACTGCATTTTCTGAATATGGATGCACTGAATCCCTCTGCGTTAATTCCATTTTCCTGTCCAGAATGGAAGCAACACAACTAAGCAGCAGGAAAGCAAGTTTATTAGCAAATCTGGAGTGGGTTGTATGATGCAGCTGCCTGTAACGGTTCAGAAGGAGTCAGAATTTAAAATGCTTCTTGGATGAGAAGCGACATGTCTTGAAGGAAAAACAAAGCCTTTTGCAAAAGCACCTTTGGGACAACCATGACCTGGATGACTGAGAATCTCCATAGAATCTTTAGGAGGAAAATATGTTTTGAAAAGGTAAAAAGACCACAACATTCGAGATATTTTTTGCATGCAACATTTGGATGGATTTTTATTTGCTTTATTTTCTGTAAATATGGAGAGATCTGAATCTGTTCAAACAACATATGAAGTTCAGAAGTCTGGAAAATGATGACATACAAGCCTTGCAAAAAAAAAAAGGATTTTCACACAAAAGAAAATGACCTGAAGAACATCTCAAAGCACATTGATGAAGCTGATACACCTCTGCACTGAGTATATTAATAGAGTCATACTTGAGCATTGGTGGAAAGAATCCCCAGTGGAATGTAGTGTGACTCACAGTATAAATATCTTCTTTTGTCTCTTTATATGGTTCAAGGATAGATTTTGAATTCTGATGCCATTGTGTACCAACTATAAATAATTCAAGTATATTGTGATGGGTAGCCATTATACAAAATGAGATTATAAAGTATCCTGGGATTTGATTATATCATTGTTCTTTGATTCATATATGTTTATGTTTGATTTACAAAGTGCAGGTCTAGCAAAGAAATAGGATAGAGTAGTGAAAGAAGAAGAGAGTATAGAAAGGAAACAAAGATTAGAAATTATAGATAATTATTCACCTGGAAGAGAGAGAGAGAGAGAGAGATGTTCTGATCACTGGCACCTTCTTTAAAGTAGAAATCATGGGCAGAGTCAGTAAAAGTGAATTTTGTGCAATAGTTTTCTAAAGAAATTCTACATTGCACTGCCATTGGCAGATGGCAAAATCTGGAAGGAAAGCTGTATCTCACATCTGCATGTATTTACTACAATTTAATTGATTTCACTTAGGAATTTGCTTGTCTAGCTTCATTTATTTTGTACTGGATATTTTGTTGTTATTCTCAGTGTCTCTAAATATAATTGTTGGTAGTTTTGGTAAAGTTATTACAAAACCACCATTAAATACAATAAGCAAACCACAACACTCAGTATAGCATAATAATTCAGAAGGTGGGCCCAAAGCAGAAAGAAAAAGAATGTTTGAGTTGTATGTTCAAATGAAATTGAGAAGAGAAGGATCAACCACACTTCTCTAGGGAAAGAGTTTCATAATCTTCAGTGGAAAAGGTTGCATGGAAAATAAGATGTAGAAAACAGGAAGAAGAGTTTGAAGACCATGGGAAGAGACAAATAGTATGCAGAATCCAAGGGTTCTGCTTGTTAAACAGGAAGTCACAAAAATATTTTTTTGTTTTCAAGTTTTCAAAACACTAAGATTTCTTCACTATTAATTTTCACAATCATATGAGCTAGAAACTGGCCATATGTGTAAATGAAAACAGTTTATTGAGGCCCTGCTTTTGCTACTAAAATCTCAATTACACTTTATTTTTTTTATTTTTTAAAAACAAATTTTATTAATTTTCAAAGACAATACACAGACAAACAAAACATAAAACATAAGAACATAGAGCATCTTTTCTAAACACTGCTTAACAAAACAAATAAAACATCTTATTTAAATACAACATAATTCTAAATTATCACGTTTCCATACAAACACAATTTAATATGCATCTTATGTATTCAACTTCATATCTTATTACTCTTTTTCCAACTTCTCACTGTTTCTTCCTTTATTTCTGTTCAATTTTATTCATTAAACTTATACTTTCATCTATTTCATATTACTATATTTCGTATTATTACTGTTTCATATGTTCTTATCCAACATCATTAATCCTCAATAAACAAACATAAACAAACAAAATACATAACATAAAAACATAAAACTTCTTTTTAGAAAGCGGCTTAACCCCGGGTTACAACTTTTTGTACAGACATAAATCAAATTCATGCTCACCTTATATACTATTTCATATCTTATTTAACATTCTATATTTTCCATATGTCTTCTCCCCTCTTTTCACTCTCTTAATTCTATTTTATTTATTTAATCTCAATTTAAATCATTATACTTGTATCTTTTGTCTGTTCTTTTTCAATTATCTATTTATCTTTTCTCTTTAACACAAACTTTTTCCTGTAATCACTGGTTGAAGTATGACACCTTTCCATCTTTCCCCCAAATTTAACACTTAAAATAATACATAGTTTCTATTCTGATTCTGCTTAGTACATTCTACATAACATTTTAAAATATAAAACAGAATGAGCTTATAATATGTTAAAAATAATGTTCCATAACAAATTAATTAATTAAACTCTATTAATTAAATCTTAGACATTTTACACATTCCCTACAATATTCTATTAACACATATGTTATTCCAATTTTCTAACTCTATTTCAAATACAAATACTACAATACAATCTTATGTACTTTTGCAGAATCTCTTTTTAGATTATATTTTACCCTTTGTCTCTGAAAAAAACCTGTTTGTTAACATCTTGTTTTAAGCCTTTATAACTTCCCTTCACTTTTTCCCTTCCTTCCTTATCAAATCTAGCCTTTTTACCCCCCCCCCCCAATCTCCAGCCTTTTAGTCTCCCCTCTCTGTTGCATTCCTCTTTTCTGTTGCTTTCTGACATTATATCGATTTTTCACCTTATTTTTCCCTTTCTTGGTTGTTTTTTTAGAACTTAAATTCTCCATTTTGTTTTCCTTTTTACCCTTTTCTTTCTCAATTAAAATAATATGTCCATTAAAGATGGCTTCTTCTTCATCATCCCAGCCTTCTTGTTGTTGCATTTCCTGATAAGTAGAAATCACCATTTCTAAGAAGCGAAAAATAGATCCAAAAGAGCCCTTGCCTTCTTCTTCCTCTTCTTTTAACTTTTCAAATTGCATTTTCAGTTCTTCAACAGATACCATTGTGAAAAAAAAAAATAAACAATCCAAATGTTTTTTTAGTCTTTCAAAAGATAGTTCACAAAAGTCCCAAAGTCATCAAGCAATCAAAGTCAGCACAATCAGCACAGCCTGTTTCATTTAGCACTTTCTTCTACTTTCTCTTCCTGGGGTAGAATTCAATTACACAATTCCAAGATAATTTTTGGAAGTTTTATTGCAATTTAATCTCTGATCTTATAAAACTCCAAGCAATCTCCTTCAACAAATCTTGGTATAAATCATTTACCTCTCTTCCTTCCCACTTAAAGCAAAAAGATTTTAATTTTTAAATGTCAGTTTTTAGAAATCTAATGTCCCCTTGGCTTTAATTTTCAAAGTTAGTACCTTCTGCTGCCAAAGCGGGTATTTCCGATTTCCATCTGCTGTCTCCGTAGAGAAGGAAAGTGAGGAGGACAAAAAAGCTTTCCCTTTCGCTTTCAACCGCAGCTTTACGATCTTCTGGGAAACAATGTATCACTTAAAGAGCCAAAGTTCCAGGGTATTCAGATGTTGCTTGTCGTCCCGGTTCAGCCAAAGACTTTCACTTTCTTCACTTCCTCCTGCACAAAACTTGTCCGGCTGAGAGGTTCTTTGTGGTGGCCATTGCTGACCGCCACTCCACCGCCTTTGGAAAAGGGAGTTAAGCTGGCTGGTGAAGGGGGTTGCGATATCCCCAGACCCCTGCCCGGATCTCCCCTCTCTTCAGTTATCCCTACAGGATAACTATAGCCTCCCAATCCAATTGGATCGAAGGCACTCCGGCAGCAAGCGCGGCAGGGATCGCGCAGAAATGTGAATTCCTGCCACCTCTGAAGCCTGACAAACCGGAACTCCTCAATTACACTTTATAATGCCTTGGTAAGACCACACTTGGAATACTGTATCCAGTTTTGGTTGTCACAATATTAAAAATATGTTGGGATTTTAGGAAGAGTGCAGAGAAGAGCAACAAAGATGACTAGGGTGCTGGATGCAAAAATTTATGAAGAACGGTTGCAGGAATTGGTCTAGTTTAATGAAAAGAAGGACTAGGGATGATATGATAGAAGGGTTCCAATATTTGAGACACTACCACAAAGAAGAGGGGGTCAACTTATTTTCCAAAGCCCCAGAAGGCAAGACAAGGACAATGGATGGAAACTAATTAAGGAAAGAACCAACCTAGAACTAAGGAGAAATTTCCTGGTGGTTAGAACAATTAATCAGTGGAACAACTTGCCTCCAGAAGTTGTAGTTGCTCTAACACTGGAGGTTGTTAAGAAGAGATTGGACAACCATGTATCTGAAATAGTATAGAGTTTCCTGTGAGCAGGGGGTTGGACTATAACACAGATATCAAACTCTCTGTGAATCCATAACCTAGTTTAGGCTAAAACTACAATCTCTATAGAGGTTTACTAGAAATAATAGCAAATAGCAATAGCACTTAGACTTCTATACCACTTTATAGTGCTTTACAGCCCTCTCTAAGTGGTTTACAGAGTCGCATATTGCCCCCAACAACTTGGGTCCTCATTTTACCCACCTCAGCAGGATGGAAGGCTGAGTCAACCTTGAGTCTGGTGGGATTTGAACTGGCAAATTGCAGGCAGCTGGCTGCAGAGTTAGCTTGCAGTACTGCACTCTAACCACTGTGCCACATAGTGCCCCCTCCAAACACAATTTGATGCCCCCTCCAAACACAATTTGACTTACTTTTGGGAAAATATGACTGTAAGTTTCAGTAGTTTTATTGTCATTATCTTTGGAAGCTCTAAAGAACTACCAAAAAGCTACAGGTAGTCCTCAGCTTACAATTGAGACCAAAACTTACGTTGTTAAGCGAGAAGTTGTTAAGTTGATTTTGCTCCATTTTATGACCTGTCTTGCCACAGTTGTTAAGTGAATCACTGCAGTTGTTAAGTTAATAACATGCTTGTTAACTGAATCTGGCTTCCCCATTGATTTTACTTGTCAGAAGGTTAGAAAAGGTGCCCCAGGCCACTGCAACCATCATAAATATGAATCAATAGCTAAGCAACTGAATTTGGTCACATGACCAGGCAGCGATAGAGATGCTGCAATGGTCGTAAGTGTGAAAAATGATCATAAATTGCTTTTTTCAGTGTCATTTCCAGTGCCACTTCTAATTGTCACAAAATGTACTGTTGTAACTTGAGGACTACCTGTATTGCGTTCTAGTACAGCCCCTCATTTTATGCTAAACTTTACAATTCTGTTCTTTAACTTCTTAAGTGTAACAGAAATAGATTATTATTGGAACAGTTTCCAGATGAGGCTTTTATAATTCAAGTCCCACTCCATCACAAAAATTTATGTGAGGCCCAGGCAGCATTGTCTTCCATTTATAGCATATTTTGTGACTTACTGTTTTTTTTTAGAAAAAAAATGTTGAAGAGAAAAAGAAGACCTACATAAAATGTAATTGATAGCACTTTTTAACTGATAATGCCAACCAGAAGTAATCACTACCAACCATGATTAGAGGGATGAAATAGGGATGGGGAAATATGGATATTTGCTTTATTTACACAAAGATCATTTCTGGGATGTGAAAACTGCAGTCACCAAAGAAAAGAATATGGGACAAAGAGGTCAGGTCATCCAAGGAGAGGAAAAAGTAGCCAGAGGGAATGAATATCTATTGAGTTGGCATCTCATTGCTAATTTTATACATTTGTATCCTACCTCAAGCATATTGTAGCCACCATAGCAAAATTAATCCATTCTGAGCTTCCATTAGGAGAGAAACTGTATAATGGCAAATTAAACATCTAGTTCCCAAAAGCCTTGGAAAATTTGTCATGGAGATATTAATATTTGCTATGTTTTATTTAACAGTTTAAAAAGGAAACAATTACTTCATATAATGGTTTCCAGTTGTTCATGAGTTCTGGTTGTTTACTTTCCCAGGGACTTTTGAAAGAAATAGTTACCATCACTGAGATTTGCAAAGCACTTCCAATGCAATAGTCTACTGGCAGTTTGGTGTTTTCCAATACTTTTTGCAACAAAAATAAAACTACAATCAAGAATATTGTTCTTCTTTTAAACAACAATTCTTCTTACATACCTCACTCACATGCCTGATCATTAAGTGAAAATGGAAGAAGAAATAATCTCAGATATCTGTTGGGAAAAGAGAATCAGGGAAGAAAGTTTGACTTCAACATTAAAATTCACACCAAAAGTTGAGAAAAAGACAGTAAAGAATTTTATACTTTGGCTGGAAAGAGATCATGAGAAATCCCTTTTTTTTACCCCAGTTTAAATGGCAAGAACAAGATTGAAAGTCCCATCTCCAACCATGTTAAAATGTCTTCTTAACATTAAAGCTAATTTAATCCTTGTAATTAAAAAGAGAGCAATCAGCTTTAATGTACTTGACTTGTAACTGAGTTCTCATGCCACAAGTCCTCTTCATAAAGTGTCCAGGAAAATACTTAAGGCCACTAAAGTGTTGGCCTATTTGTAAGTTAAGTAATTTATTTAATGACTGCAGCATGTGAGAAAAACATAAATTTAATATACCCCCATAGGGACACTTCAAACGTCTTTTCCTTTACCTTAGAAATGGTACTGATTTTTTAAACTTTTCAGTAACTTTATTGTCTTCTGCAGAATCATTTTGTTTGTTTATCAGATGTAGAGATTGTGCATTTCATTCTCAGAGGAGCTCTGAGACAAGATAACAAAAAAGAATTTAGATCCAATATGTATGGTAGATATGCAAAACAAATGCAAGAGTCAGTGCATTTGCTTTGAAAAATATGTGCTATAGCCATTTTTAAGATTGCCCAGAATTGAATTTATTTATTTATTTGATTGGTCAATTGCTTACAAGATAATAGGTATAAGTATATACATAGTTATGAATACATGAAATGGGTACATATAAGAAAAATAAACAATAGGACAGGGACGGTAGGCACATTAGTGCGCTTATGCACGCCCCCTACAGTCCTCTTAGGAAAGAGGTGAGGTCAATAGTAGACAGTTTAAGGTTAAAGTTTTTGGGGTTTGGGGAAGAAACCACAGAGTCAGGTAGAGTATTCCAGACATTGACCACTCTGTTGCTGAAGTCGTATTTCCTACAATCAAGTTTGGTGTGGTTAACCTTGAGTTTGTATCTATTGTGTGCTCTTGTGTTGTTATGGTTGAAGCTGAAGTATTCATTGACAGGTAAGTCATTGCAATATATGATTTTATATACCATACTTAGATCAGACCAAAGACGGTGTAATTCAAGGTTTTCTAGGTCTAGAATTTCAAGTCTGGTGGCATAAGGTATTCTACAATGAGTAGAGGAGTGGAGAACTCTTCTTGTGAAATATTTCTGGACTTTCTCAACTGTGCTAATATCAGATACGTAATGTGGATTCCATACTGATGAGCTGTATTCGAGTATTGGTCTAGCAAATGTTTTGTATGCTGTAGTTAGTAGTGTGATATTACCAGAGAAAAAGCTGCGTAGGATTAGGTTAACAACACTTAATGCCTTTTTGGCAATGTACTTACAGTGGGCTCTAGCACTTAGATCATTAGAGATTAGTATTCCAAGGTCCTTTACAGAGCTTGGATCATCGACAAGGTCTTGACTATTCAGCTTGTATTTTATTTCCTTATTTTTTTTTTGCCAATATGTAAGACAGAGCATTTATTTGTTGAGATTTGAAGTTGCCATTTGTTTGACCATTCTGATACATAGTCAAGATCTTTTTGAAGGGTAGCAATATTGTCTGTGGTATTGAACAGCTTTACATCATCAGTGAAGAGAATGCATTTGCTCTTAATATGATCACAGAGGTCATTTATATAGAGTATGAAGAGAGTTGGTCTTAAAACACTGCCTTGGAGGACACCACTATTGACAGGTACAGAATTTGATAGGACACTCCCAATTTTGACCATTTGTTGTCTGGTTGACAGGAATGCTTCTATCCAGTTATGCAGTTGTCCAGAGATACCATAAGATTTTAGTTTTAGGAGTAGTTTGTCGTGTATCACTGAATCAAAGGCTTTACAGAAATCTATGTAGATTGCGTCTATTGTTTTGCCCTGGTCGAGTTGTGTAGTCCATATGTTTTTGCAGTGTAAGAGTTGCAGATTACATGATAGGTTTTTTTCTGAAACCAATTTTTTTATTGGAGAGTAGGTTGTTTGTCTCCAAGTGGAAAATAATGGAATGGTTAATAATTGATTCCATGACTTTACAGGTGACGCAGCAAATGGAGATTGGTCTGTAATTTTCAACTAGGCTGGGCTCTCCCTTTTTGAAGATGGGGATGACCGTCGCTTGTGATCATAGGTTAGGCAAGGAGCTGGTCCTAAAAGATTTTTCAAAGATTATGCTTAGAGGTTCTGCTATGGCAGTAGATAGCTTTTTTAAGAAGTAGGCACATATTCCGTCTGGTCCAATAGATAGAGATGGTTTTCGATTGCGTAGTGCTTTTTCAACATTGTCTTCTGTAAAATCGATATGTATTAGATCATTGTAGTTTTCTGTGGTTCGTCTAGGAAATACTGGGCATGATCCATTGCTGTTTACAAATACTGAGACGAAGAGTGCGTTAAAGGCACCATTAAAGGCTTTAATGGTGTTGTCGTTGCAGTCTTTACCATTAGGTCCTATCAGGGGTGGGATGGACCTTGAGTCTTTTAGTTTGTTGTTTACAAAATTGTAAAAAGCTCAGGTGGAATTGGTGTGTAGAAGGTTTTCCTCTTGTTTAATGTGATAATTGGTGCATTCAGTCTTTATCTGGTGGCATAAAGTTTTGTATCGGCTTTTGAAATTGGCAACGTGACCAGATTTGTTTTTCCGCCAGAATGATCTCTTTTTGGATTGAAGTTTCCTTATTGTTATGGGTAATCTGTTTTTTTGTTTGTTTGTTTGTTTTGGGAATTGTTATTGGTACATATAGTTTGATGACTCTTTTGACTTCAAGTAAAAATATGTTGTAATGGTCTTCAACAGTATTGCATCCAATGAATAGAGATTGCCAATCAAGGGGTGAGAGATCGTTGTCTATAAGATCATAGTTGCCTTTTTTGAAGTTATAATTGGGGATTACGTCATTGTGATGATTTTTGTGTGGGCATATGTTGAGACAAAAGTTATTCAATTCAAGTGGCTCTAGTAATTTGAGAGGGTCCTTGATGTACCCGAATACTTGCCATTAACAAGATTGCAGATGAGACTACAAAGAAAGTACATTATGCATGCATAAAAGCCATTCACCAGTAAAAACCACTGTTACATGAAATTTGTCATAGACCAAAAAGTCTGTATTTTCTAACTCGGCAAAATTTGGGGTACAGATAATAATGATAGTTTGGAACAGTGGTGGGATTCAAAATTTTTTACTACCAGTTCTGTGGGCATGGCTAAATGGGTGTGGTGTGGCTTGGTGGGTGTGGCAGGGGAAGGATACTGTAAAATCTCCATTCCCTCCCCATTCCTGGGGGAAGTTTACTGAAAAATCCCATTACCTCCCCACCCCACTAACCTGCTTTCCAGCTCTGTTCTCCTGTGCAGGGCAACAAAAGAAGACCCAGCTGATCAGCTGGGACTTGGGATACAGAGAATAGATGGGGGTGGGGCCAGTCAGAGGTCGTATTTGTTGGTTCTCTGAACTACTCAAAAATTCTGCTACTGGTTCTCCAGACCTGGTCAGAACCTGCTGAATACCACCTCTGGTTTGGAATTTCTTTTTCAAGATCTATTACTCTGTAAAAATCTAGCAGGCTGATTTTTTTTTAAAAAAGGTTCTCCTTACTCTTAACATGCTCATTTCCGGGGATCAAGGAATTCATTCCCTGGAGTATAAATTTAAATATTTAATCCTTTCTACTATATTCTGAAAAGATGCAGACCAGGAAATTAAATGTGATCCTAAAACCAAATAAATTAGCATGCAAGAAGATGCATGATGCATGAGATGACTTCAGGCAGAATCTGCTTTTATTATGAAGGCTGTTTATTGCAGCTATCTGTTCATGCCTTCCTGTGGAAATGACATCTACAAGGTAGTAGATATGTCATTCTTTCCCTGCCTGATTATTTCTCTATTTCTCAGCATCTTACCATCACCATGCATAAACTTACATCCAGCAAATAGATGATTTAGACATTTATTCTCAGAATTTCTGATTGGATGGCAGCCCATAATTCTGACAATCTTAAAAGGATGGGGGGTGGTAATAATGCTCAAGCTTGGTACAATTCAGTACCTCTGATGCAATTAATTTTAATTTTTTTACATTTTAGTTATATCCTGCCTTTATTATTTTTATGATCCACTAAAGATGGTGGACTTATCTAATGCTCCTTCTATTTTCCCCACAACAACAATCCTGTGTGGTGAGTTAGGTTGAGAGGCAGTGACTGGCCCAAGGTCATCCAGCTGGATTTCATGGCTAAGTGTTTTCTTCAGTAGGAGAAAATGATTCCTGAGAAATTTGCTCTTCCATATTCATTGAACTTCAGTGACTTATCAGAATAACAGGGTCAGAAAGGACCTTGGAGCAGAGGTGGTATTCAGCAGGTTCTGTCCAGTTCTGGAGAACTGGTAGCGGAAATTTTGAGTAGTTCGGAGAACCATCAAATCCCACCTCTGACTGGAGATTTTACAGTATCCTTCCCCTGCCACACCCACCAAGCCACACCCACAGAACCGGTAGTAAAAAAAATTGAACCCCACCACTGCCTTGGAGGTCTTCTAGTCTGCTCAAGGAGAGCCTATACCATTTCAAGGAATTCAAGTGGTTGTCCTATCTCTTGTTAAAAAACCTCCAGTGATGGAGCACACGCAACTCCTGAAGGCAAGTTGTTTCACTGGTTAATTTTTCACCTTATCTCAACGTTTCTCCTTGATTCCAGGTTGCTTCTCTCCTTGAGAACCTTTCATGTCCTGCTCTCTGGTGTTTTGGAAAATAAGTTCACCCCACTTCTTTGTGGCAACCCCTCAAATACTGGAAGACTGCTATCATGTCACCCCTAGTCCTTCTTTTCTCTAGACTAGCCAAATCCCTGCTCAAGGAGGACACCCTATACCATTTCAGACAAGTGTTTCTCCAATCTCTTCTTAAACACCTCCAGTGATGGAGCACACACAACTTCTGAAGGCAAATTGTGTCACTGATTAATTGTTTGTCAGGAAATTTCTCCTTATTTCTAGGTTTACCACCTTCCCTTGAAAACCGAGTTGTGCTAAGAGCTCCTCTCAACAGCATGCTTTTTAAGTTTTATCACCAATGCATTAATCTCTAGAGTATCACAAGAAGCATCCATAAGGCTGGTTTCTTTCAGGATTACATTTTGCCATAATTGCCCAGCTTTGAAGTTGCTTTTAAAAGCATTTGCATCACAAGGAAACAAAATTAATTCCAATTTACAATGGCTTTTGTTCCTAGGGACTCTATTTTATTTCCCCCTTCTTGTTTTGTCTTTGTGGCTTTATGCCAATGTATTCAGGTTTATAACATCAGAAATCAAAACAAAGGATGCCACTGAATGTCCTCCAAAGTTGTAAATTGAAATGTTTGAACTTGTTAATGCATTTGGTATGGTTATTCAGTATTCCAGTTTAACTGAATTGCATCTAAACTTTGGACAGGAATTCAATGACACCAGCTTGTATTTTTTTATATATATATACACAATGAATGCTGATATATTCACTCCCCCGTTTTTGTATACATGAACATGTAACACACAAATATATTATAAAATGTGTTAAGAAATGTATTAAAATATAAATTTACAAGAAAACTATAAAACCAGCCCAACAATTGGAATGTCTTAAAGGGAATCTGATTTAATGGGACAAAAAAAGTCAACATGGCAATTACAATGACAACCACACAATAAAATCCCTGTCCCTTTTTTATGTGCATTACACATGTAACAAAGAGCATGGTTTTGACTGTGCAATATAATTCACCAGCTAGGGTGGTTGAAATCACAAAGGGAAGGATGCAGATTTTTAATGAAGAAGATTGAGCATTTGATCACATCAATGGGATCACAACATTGAATTTCACTGCATTTATCACCAGAACCAACCTAATAGCCACAAAGATGCAAAAAAACCCAAAGAAAGCAAAAATGAAATGGCCTCCAAACCCGGGGAAAGCATTCCCTACTTAAGATGGCATCTCCTCAGGTCATAGGCAAATGCTGGTAAGGAGTTTCTTTGGATCATATTGTATGGACAAAGCATTCAGGAGATCATTAAGCCTTTACAAATCTGGATCGGAATTTCTGATCCAATTCTGATTGGCTTGGAATACCACTGTTTAGATTCCTTTAGGCAAATGTTTTCTGGATTAATGAGAAACTCCAAATATGTATTTTAAATTATAAATAGAGAAAAGTGATTTTGATTATTTCCTTTCCTTCCTTCCTTCCTTCCTTCCTTCCTTCCTTCCTTCCTTCCTTCCTTCCTTCCTTCCTTCCTTCCTTCCTTCTTTTGAAATATGATCTTCATGAAGACTGGAAGCACTGTGACTTCATGGGTGTTGCTTTTTTTTCACTTCCTTGCCTACTTTCCCAGCAAATGATGGAAGCTTGAACTTTATCTCAGACTTTATCATGGCTCAGCTTATTTATATCTCCTTGGGGTTTAGTTGGAAGCTAATTCAGCACAGCGCTATGATTTAATGTACTATTGCTCTGCAGCAGAACATTGCCACCAGATGGCTTTTCCCTCGTATAGAGCTCCTTCTACCACCTCCAAATAACACCTTCCCCATCTCCAAAGTTTTCTGCCTCTCCAACTTTTGTTCTGGCTTCTTTATGTCCACAACCACTGTGCTTTTCTGCCCACCTCAGCTCCAACTTTCTTCATTGCATAGAGAGAACACTTTTTAGCCAGGCTGGTCATCTCCATTTCTCCCATGACTTAGGACAGGAGTGTCATACTGGTGGCCAGTGGGCTGGATGGTCATGTGCAGGCCACGTCCACCCCAGCTCCATGAAGGGAAAAGTAATGTGATACATCATGTGACAGCAATGTGATGCCACGAGTTTGACACTAGTGGCTTAGGGGAATGCCACTAATTTTGGGGGTGTTGTATTGATAGCTGGGCCATACTATTCAACTCCCCCATAACCAGTAAGGCTTAAGTGGAGATTACAGTGATGCAATCTGCATTATTCTCATACACACATACCACCAGATTCCTAAACTCAGGGCCTTCTAAGAGGATTAATGACATCTATATCTGTTGTTGGGGAATGCAGATGTTGCCAATGAACTTCCTACAATCTAGAGCACGAGGGATGGATGTGTAATGTGATTCCATGTCAATTTTTCTCCAAATCTCTCATTCTTCTTTGATAGCAGCTGTTCTGGTACAGCTAGCTCTGGACAGTAATGACTTAGATGAGGGAATAGAAGGGGAACTGACCAAATTTACAGATGATACTAAGCTGGCAGAATAGGTAACACCCAAGAAGATAGACTCAAGATCCAGATGGATCTTGACAGACTAGAACACTGGGCCGTATCTAACAAAATGAAATTCAATGTAGAGAAAAGTAAAGTTCTACACTTAGGCAAGAAAAACCAAAAGTACACATATAGATTGGGTGAAACCAGGCTCAATAGCAGTAACTGTGAGAGGGATCTTGGAGTCCTAGTGGACAACCAGCTAAATATGAGCCAGCAGTGTGCAGCAGCAACCAAAAAAGCTAAAGCAATCCTAAGTTGTATTAACAGAGGGATACAATCAAAAACAAGGGAGGTACAATACCACTCTATAAAGCCTTAGTAAGACCACACCTAGAGTACTGCATCCAGTTTTGTTCACCACATTATAAAAAAGATGTTGAGACTCTAGAAAAAGTACAGAGAAGAGCAATCAGGATGATTAGGGGATTGGAGACTAAAACATATGAAGAATCGTTACAGGAACTGGGCTTGGCTAGTCTAGTGAAGAGAAGGACCAGGGGAGACATGATAGCGGTCTTCCAATATTTGAGGGGCTGCCACAGAGAGGAAAGTGTCAACTATTTTCTAAAGCACCCAAAGGCCAGACAAGGAATAATGGATGGAAACTGAACAAGGAGAGATTTAACCTGGAAACAAGGAGAAGCTTTCTGACAGTGAGAACACTCAACCAATGGAACAGCTTGCCCTTGGAAGTTGTGGGAGTGCCATCACTTGAGACTTTCAAGAAGAGATTGGACTGCCATTTGTCAGAAATGGTGTAGGGTCTCCCTCTTGGGCGGGGGGTTGGACTAGATGACCTACAAGGTCCCTTCCAACCCTGATTATCTGTTATCTGTCCTAAATAATGATGGTCATAATGCAGGTCACCATTTGAACAGACCTGTTTTTATGACCTTTTTGGTGATGATTGTTAAACGAACACAATAGCCATTCGCTATGAGCCAGCTTTTGCCTGAAACTGGAAGTAAACATCAGTTTCTGGTAAAAACCATTGTAAATTGTGATTATGTAACCATGGGGTGCTGCAAAAAGCCCACAATGCAGATCAGTTGCAAAGCTCCCAAAATATGACCACAGGGGTGGGCCGATGTGAGAACTTCAAAACCCAGTCCTTTTTCAGGGGTCTGTTGTAACGTGAAGCAATTCTAAGCAACCGGTCATAAGTTGAGGATTATCTGTACAGAAAGAAACCCCTTTGAACAATAAAAGGATAGGTAGGATTAATAGGTGGGGTGTCTTCTTCCCATTCAAGATAATTGATGGAGTGAAAGTCGTGCATCTGGAGACTTCAAAGTGAATGAAATTAGCATCTACAAGGAGCAAAGCACGTGGGTGCTTCATAAAAAAGCAAATATATTTCTCTGTACTCTATTTATAGTCATAATTTGGTAAATAATGGTGCATTCCGTGCATAAAATAGCAGGAAATGACAAGTAATAGTCTTGAAATAACTGCATGGGAAGTCTGAAGTAACAGAACAATTCAAAACTTTATTTTTGATTATAATTTTCTGTCATATGAGCCCTTATAGTACATCTTCTGCCAGTAGTTTGCTAGGGTGGCTTGTGTCATTTCCAATCTTGTATATTGTAGGGCTGAACATTGGAAATTATTTGGAAGAGCACAGCACTTTTCTGCCATTCATTCAGGAGGCCCCTCTTTTTTTCTGGCTCTTGTATGTAACTGGGGGAAAAATGGTGTGACTACTTTAAAGAATCAGTTTTTTTAATACTCAGCTTTGAAAGAAAAAGCATAGACATCTTTTTTTCCCAACTCACAGTTGAGTTGTTTTGATGTGTAGTTGCCCTTGTGCTAACATGAACACCACATCAATTTTGAATCTTTTTTTTTTTTTTGATGTACTTCCTGGTTGCAGGAAATGTCCAAATGGCTTCACTATTTTTTAAAGCTGAGCCAGTTTCCTCAATATTAATCCGAGCGATGTGACCATGGAAATGACTTTGAGGAGGCTCAGGGTTTACATTCGCCAACATTGTCCTTGCCAATCTGCAAATCAAAGTTCAGTCCTGAGTGCATGCTTTCACTTATTTATTCATATTTATATTCTACTTTCCTCTAAATGTAGTGCCAGAAAAGCTCACAATAACATGAGAATAAAATGACATTATAATTAAAACCACCAAACTTAGAAATGGGTTGAAAAAAGGACATCCATTAGAAATAAACAACTCTTTACTGGTCCAAATACAAAGACTGTTCATCCTTTCTCTTTCCCTAAACTATTGTCATGCTGAATCCGATGAGGAATCCGAGTCTGAATCCGATGAGAAAGCTGACAGCTGAAGGGAGTGGGAATGTGGCTCCGTTGGCTGTGCAGGAAACTGGGGAAGGGCAAAGTCCAGCTGGGCAGAGCAGGGAAGAGGTAGAACAAGGGAGAGGAAATTCAGAGGAAGACCCAGGCCCACCCCCTCTTCATCCTAGGGCACGCAGGGAGGAATGGAGAAGGGAGCAACATAGCCAGAAGGTAACCTGGACATTGGGGGCAAAGTTGGAGATAATAAAGAGACTCTTATTGATTATCTGACTGTGTTGCCTTTGTGCCACACCCCAGATCATCACAACTATATTCTTATTTCTTGTTGGACCGATTTTCCATTTTTCATTGAATCTGTTGTCCTTTTGCACATTGGCGTAGGCCAGGAGCAGATGATGAGCACATTTGATTAAATGAGTACTATGAGGCCATGGTAGGAAGGACAGACGTTCCCTTTTCCCTGAGTAAACAGTTATGTGCAGGGATGGGCTTCAAATTTTTTAGCAAGGGGCTCTCTGCCCTAATAACTGGCTGGGTGGGCGTGGCTGGGTGGTCATGAGACTGGGTGGGTATGGCCAACTCGGCATGGATTCTTTGCCCTAATTAACTAAAAAAGATATATACCAAAAAGTTGTTTATTATTTCATGCATGTAATACTTAAATAAAAGACTGGGTGAAATCAGACTTAATAGCAATGACTGTGAGAGGGATCTTGGAGTCTTAGTGGAGTTTCTGGTGAGTTACGTGATTCTTATTATTGGGGAATTAATCCCCTTGGAGGCTATGTGGCTATGTTATCTGATTTTCTCAATGTCTCTTCCTTGCAAGTGCTGAGTGGCTCTTAGCTGAATGCCCAGAAGTTTAATTACGCCTATTAAGAGCTTTCCCTTGCTGCTTGTTTTTCAGATGTTATTGTGGGCTCTCTGAGCACCACAGATTCTTAGCTAGGGGCTCTCCCAAGCCTCTGTGAGCCCCCAGCAGCCCACCCCTGGTTATGTGATAGTTGATGCCCACCTCTGATGAACAGTGTGGCAAGTTTCTATCTTTACATGCTGTCACTTTAGAAAGATGGAAGGTATTTTTCCATCCCTTTACCATCTAGGAAGCTGAGAGGAGAAGAAAAGGTGTTCTATTGGTTGTTTTCTTCCTCATCCTCATTGCTTGTTAACCAAGCCTGGAGACTAAAACATATGTAGAACAGTTGCAGGAACTGGATATGGCTGGTCTAAAGAAAAGAAGGACTAAGAGTGAGATGATAGCAGAGTCCCAGTATTTGAGAGGCTGCCACAAAGGGGAGGGGGGGTTCAACTTAATTTCCATGGCACCAGAAAGCAAGACAAGAAACAATGGATGAAAACTAATCAAGGAGAGAAACAATCTAGAATTAAGGAGAAACTTCTCAACAGTCAGAACAATTAATCAGTGGAATGACTTGCCTCTAGAAGTTGTAGGTGCTCCAACACTGGAGATTGTTAAGAAGATATTTGACAACCATTTGTCTGAAATGGTATAGGGTTTTCTGCTTGAGCAGGAAGTTGGGGTAGTTCCCTTCTAACTCTGTTATTCTGCTAATACAAACAATATTGCATTATATAGGAATATACCACACCCTGATGATGATTCTTCTATTGTTTCCCCAATTCACTACTCTCTGTTGGATAGCATACATAGGGGATTGGAACAGAAGACCTCCAAAGTTCCTTCCAACTCCATTCTGAACTAACTGGAATAAATTCCATCTCCTTCCTGGCATTTTTAAAAAATAAAATGAGGATCCATGCTCAACCTATAATGTTGTAAGCCAGCTGCACCTGCTTGTGTTACTTCCCTTTTATTTTTTCCACTGCAGTCAATTTAGCAGGTGTCCACCATCATTCAGCAATTTCTTTTTTCCTTTAGGAAATACTGGGGATTTTAAAGATCTTTAATAGAAAACTCTGGATTTCTACCTAGTGGCTTTATGCAATGCCATGTAAAGGGAATAACTGGAGATAAGTGTTTGCATGTTTCTAAGTATCTTAATACCTGGAAAGGTCTACTTGAGAACATACTGATTTTCAAAGGCCTATATGGCTTTATAGACAAAAGCTGCTTTTTCAGTTGTTCCTAGAAATGCACCAATGCGCTCCTAGAAATGTAGTCAAAATGTTGTAATAAGCGAATTTCTTCATTAAATTTACAAGCCATCCAAGGTTCCATCATAAATCTGGATACAGCATGAAACAGTAAGGTAGAGTAATACAAAACCTTACAAGAACAAGTGTCTGGAAAAATGAACCAGGAAGTACCAAATCAAATATCCCACAAGACATCTATGTGCCTCTTTAAGCCAAGACCTGAAGGTAGACTAGATTTTAAAAGCTCATTTGAATAGGAACTAAGTGCAAAGCCATATAACTCTGGGATATTACCCCAGAGCAGGGGTGTCCAACTGGCAGCCTGCGGGCCGGATGCATCACGCGCAGGCCACACCCTCTCCAGCTCCACAAAGGGGGAAAAGTTCATGAAATGTCATGTGACACAATGAGTTTGACACCCATGCTCCAGAGGGTGGGCGCTGCAATAGAAGCAACTCACTTCCTGGGTCCCATCAAATGGCACTATTTCAGGGGTCTTCAAACTTGACAGCTTTAAGACTTGTGGACTTCAACTCCCAGAATTCCTTTTCCAGTCATGTTAGCTCAGGAATTCTGGGAGTTGAAGTCTACAAGTCTTAAACTTGTCACGTTTGAAGACCCTTGATGTAACGGATAGGATTTGAAGCATGAAAACTACCTATGCTGTATTGTAGAAAATAAGAAAAAACCTGGGGATAAATGGTCCATTAATAACCAGGGCCTGTACCATGAAGAACTATAATTTGTTCCAGTGTATAAAAGCATGCATTACAATTTGTAAAATTGGAGCAGGTATGGGGAGATAACTGGATGCCATCAACACTGGGATAGTAACTGAACTCCCATTCGACAGATATCTTATTATGGAGTCTCATGAATATGTTAAATATCATAGACAATGAGATGAATCCTCCCCAATGCCATAAATCAATAGCTTTTGCATCAAGCATATGAATTCCCAGAACAACATAGTAAAAAAAAAAAAACCAATCATTGGGATTGACTTTGTATCAACCATGCCAGAGGTCATGTTCCAATTCAGTGGCCTTTTTCCAATGTCAGGTATGATTTGCAATAAACATTCTGAAAACACCATAGGGATTCACCATCTCCTTTTCCTTCTGTTCAAGTTGATAGTTCTCCTTGAGTGTTATGTGAATTTAACTTCTTATAAAGGCTTCAGCCTCTGCTGGCCACTATCAGATCTGGTTTTCTTATACTTAGCAATTGGATGTAGGAATTGGTTTGCAACTTTAAATCCCCCATAAGGGATACTGCATCTGGGATACTGCAAATAATGAAGATGTGGAGGAGGTTCATAGGTAATGCTGCTTCCATACAATCCTTGTCCCCTTCGAAAAGTGTCAGTTTTAAGAGTGTTTTCTTTGAATTTTTTTCCCCCATTCAACACAGAAACATAATGGCAAGTGTTAGGAGGATGTGTATGCAAAATGAAAAGGCTCGCTACTTCTACTAGTCAAAGCTGAAGTGTTCTTGAGCTACTGTATTTCCATATATTACAATTTCAATTGCTCTCAGTACATTATTTGACAATGTACTGTTTTGTTAAGCTATACAATGGCAAGCAATTTTGGTAATTTTTATTCTTTTACTTCCCCTCACTTTGCTATATACTAAACATCCAAGAATAAGAAAGTTTGTGATAAATAAGCCAGAAAATGCTCATTGCTTAGTCAGGAAATAGTAACTTTATAGTTTTGTTTTTTTTAGAATAATGTTTATAGGAGGAATGTAGTTGGCTGTCTCATTCTTATGACAAATATCCCTCTGTTAGGGCATGTCAAATTTTTCAACTTTCAATTTCCAAACATTGGGGTGCTCAAAAGTTGGGACATGCCTTGGGGATTGTAAAGATATTTTGGTTACTTAAATATAATTTAGATATGCTTGGTAAGTAACTACATAAATATCATAACTTTTCAACATTTTGTTTGTTTCAGTCTGTATAGATGAAAATCAAAGAGTATACCCTACAGGTGTGCAGAATTAATAATTCCTAGAGCAGCAATAATAAAAAAATAATACAAAGTTCATCCATTTCATTCATTCTGCATTTAATATTGACTAACATCAGCACTGATGTTACCAAGTTTGAATAATGAAATGTCTGCAAGAAAACAATCAAGTCCAGAGAATACCAAGGACTTCTCATTTCATTTCAACCCTGACCTACAAATATTCTTCTTTATTGGTACCTATGATTGTTGCCTCCCTTTGTTTGCCCTACATTTCTCTTTCCTCAATAAAACTCTTTATTATATCCAAAGATTGGGCTTAATTGGTTTTATAAGGGTTTCTCATTAAAATCTTCTCCATACCTCTCCACTCCAAGATTGCACTGTTACTATTTGCACTTCAAGATTAACAAAGGGTTGAGTCCATTCATGGATGTCATGGAGAATAATGTATATTAGCTTTCATGGCAGTGTAAAACTCCAGTACTAGGATAGGAGGCTAGTGGGTCTCCTTGTGTTGGTCAATGTGAGAACAGACTGCTGGATTAGATGGGTCAAGGGTCTCATCCAGCAGGGTACTGCTTAGGTTCTTATGGCATAACATGCATTTTTTGGCTTTGAAATCATCTTTGGATCTGCTCAAAAGAACTCCTGGATAGAAGGGGTAAGAAATGTCCAGCTGGACAGATCATGTCAAAAGGTTTAGGTTGGCGGTAGCAGCCTATCATAATTATACTTTTATTGAGAAACTTTGGAAAAAAGAATCTACTAGGATAGTTTTAAAAGCCCCCTTTTTGTTTTCTTCTTGTATAACACTTACTGGAATAAGTTTACACCTCAGAATGACCTTACTAGGCAATTTCAGGGAGTTGTTGAATAACCCAGGGATAAATCAAAGCCTTATAGATACTAAATGTTGAAGCACCATAGGGATCATGGAGGAATCACAAATCTCATCTTCCTGTAATGGTGGTAATTAGTGGAACTAGTCTAAGACCATTTGGGATTTGCTCCAGGAGGATACGATGTTTAGTGGTAGCAAAAGCCAACTATAGTCCAGGAGAATCAATAGGGGTTATGCTCTCCCTGTCTCTTTCCAGGCAACAGAGTGGCCCATATAGTTTTAATGGCAGAACCGGACCTAAACCTGATTTAAATGGATATAGAAAAATCTTTTTCATACAGATCTGATCAGCCAATGCATGCTTGAGAACCTTGAGCAGGAAAATAATACGGTATTGGTCTTCCCCATATGTGTAGGACTAGAAATTATAGGATTTGAATCCAATATACATGAAAGCCACAGAATAGAGACTATAGGCTTAGGATTTAATTACTATATTGTTCTACTTGTTTTCTTAAAAAAAGAAAACCTTTTCCAGAGGAAAGCACATATGAATTGCCCATCCCATTTGGTTTTTGAAACTTATTAAAATACATTCAGTGAGCCAACATATAACCTGTGGCCCATGTTCATCTTGACCTTCTTCTAGCCTATTGCTCCTTATAGGAAAATTGAGAAGTGGCTTTTAGTGACTATCATCAAGCAATGGGGATACATTGAGTCAGATAGGAACTGGAATATGGTGGACACTTTTTATAATCAAACATCTTTCTTATTTGGTTGTTTTACATCTCACCTAAGTGATTGGGCACTGTGGGCAGTTTACAGAGTACCTCAGAAACATGAAAGCAAGGTACAAAATGAAATAAAGTGAAATAACCTGAACTAAAATTAAATTTAGGGATCTGTGGGCTTCTATTCAATATTTATAAGCAAGTGATAAGAATTTAAATGACAAATGATCAGATTGGAAAAGAGTTGACATACAAATGTAGGAATCTTGAGTATATGTAGCAAGCATAAAGAAGCAAAATGCTACATATAATATAATGCCACTTCTGAGGAAGTAAAATAATAGGAAAATAGAGTTTGCTCATTGTTTGGGGCAAAATTCATTATTTCCTGACATTCAAACAAAACATATATATATATAAATTGTTTGCATTAAGGCCAAAAAAATTTCAATCAAAGCTGATTAAATTGAGGGTTTATAGCTCTAAGGGAACAGAATGCTTAGCTAAACATGTTTTCAAAATTGATTCAATTTGGCCCTTCTTAAATTCTTAATGTGGCCAAGTTAGGTATCAAATCAGATTCTATCCTTTTGCTTTTCTTCAAATTTATTTCAGTCCAGGCTAGTATTCACCCAGAAAGGTAGCTTCTGGGAAAACATGATCACAGCAACTAAACAGGGAAGATTTGAATGGAATTTTGTCTAAGGGAATTGGCAGGCAAATGTCCAATCAATGAGGAAAGTATCATTATGACTGTAAAGTTTGTGTAATGTTTACCTTACTAGCTGAAGAATTCCCAAACTACACCTGTTGCAAGTCCAAGCTTTTTAGAAGAGAAAATTACGACTCCAAGAGAGAGTTGTTACACTGAAATGCATCAGTCTTTCTCCTTTCTAATGCATTTTTTCAATGTTTTCTCTCTGATTTTGTTTCGTTTTTGTAATGTTTTTATCTCTTTTTGGGGGAGTGTGTATTTTAACTTTCTAAATAAAATAAAAACATTAATTGTGAAAAAATGTATCAGGAAAGAGGAAAGGTTGCTAGATAGGACAGCTGAAGCTCTCCAGCAGGGACAGAGAATACCAAAGCACTTGAAAAAAAAGTTTGTGCTGAAAACATGTGGGGGGGAAAAACTGTTCCCCAAAGAAGCTGGGGGTCAGAAGTTCAAGAAGTACTTAATGCTAATGGAACTCACCCTCTAGTGGATGATTGACAGCCAACTGAAGAAAACCTTGCCAAAGATTATTGCAGAAGACATTTGGTACACCTGGATCAGTTCTATTGCTATTCTACCAGTTTGGCCTGGTTTTGGTGTACTGGTAGAGCTGAAGATCAGCTGAGACTGAACGAGTTCTCTCTGACGAGCTGCTGTGGGGCCCACCCATTCACCCAGGCTCCCATACTGACTTTATTTTCTGCTTTTGAAGCGCAGCTGCTTTGCGCGGCACAGCAGATTGCCAAGTGTCATCTGCTGAAGCTACAGGGATTGCAGGAGATAAGTAGGAAAGCCTCTGCGCATGCACAAAGTGCGCATTTGATGCAGCCCACCAAACTTGTGGTAAACCACTTTGATACCTAACACTGACCTGGATTGAAAAAATGCGCTATGGACATAATTAAGGCTCAGTGAAAATGTTGTGCAAAAACCAAATATGACATTACAGAAGATATGTTGGATTTCAGGTACTTGAACAGGTAGTCCTTGTTTAACAACTACTTCAGCAACTGTTCAAAGTTATGACCGCACTGAAAGACTGGCACTTAGTTCTCAAAGTTCCAGTTGTCCCAGCACCATCAGGGTCACATAATTGCAATCTGAGTGCTTGGCAATGAGCTCAAATTTATAGCAATCTCGGTGCCCCATGATTGCAAGGTCACATGATTTGTGACCTTCCTGCTGGCTTCCCCAAAGCAAAAGTTAATGGGGAAGCCAACAGGGAAAGTCTCAAGTCATCCCAGTAAGTTGCTTACATTCTCCCTGCCTGGCAGCAGCCATCCCCAGCCTGGCCACATTCATTTGCGGGCCACCCGCATACCTTCTGCCTGCTCCGCTCAGCAGAAACCATTTCTGGTTGTTGTTGTGCTGCATCTCACAGGTCACTTGCACCCTCCTTCCGATAGCAGCCACTCCCACTATGCTGCATCTCATGGGTCCCCCACAAAACCTTCAGGTCTGGCAGCAATTACCCTTCACTATCCTTTCATTGTGCTTGCAGATTACTTGCCATTCTCCCTGCGTGGCACTATCCACGCTGCACCTTACCTGTCTGCCACCTGCTTATAACCTGCCTGTGATTTCCTTGACAACCCACAGTCCTTGTTTATAGCAATGGGAAGGGGGATTGCCAGGATGGCTGACATTAAGTGGTTCAGTCCCCTGACATTTTGCAACTATATTGCTTAGCAACAGAAATTCCAGTCCCAATTACCACTGTTAATTGAGGACTCCTTGAGTGTAGGGTAATGCTGGTGAATTTATCAGCACTGTTCAAATCCACTTACAATTATCCTTTCCTCTTGATCCACATTGGGACAAATGCCATGGACAGGAGAGACCAATAGAATCTTTAGAAACTATAACGCCTTGGTGAAGGATAATAAAGGAAATGGACAGTACAGTATTTTTTTCACCAAGACTATCAGCTGAGAAAATGACTTCTGGATACATTTTACAAAAACTGGAAAGGAAATGTTTGGCAAATGCCAATGGAGATTCTCAGTCATCCAGGTCATGGTTATCTCAAAAGTGCTTTTTCAAAAGGCAACTGGACCAGAAAGTCCAGTTGCCTCTTGAAAAAGCACCTTTGGGAAATGTTTGGCAGATTTCTCACCAATCTTATCAGCAGTGTGTTAAAGCAGAAAAAAAAGAGGAGGATGAGCAAAACCCCAGAACCAAATATTCAGACAGACCAGATCAAGAAAGCAGTACACAAAAGAAGAAACTGGATGCTAATGTAGGAAATGAATCCAAATGACAAAAACTTGGATCGGTGAAAACACAAAGATTTAATTTTGTTAAGCCGTTTGCAAAGAGCGGGGGATCTCAGCTGACTTTGACATGAAGTTTGAGCCAAGAACCACACCTTAAGATTTCAATACACTACATTTTATAGTTCTTCTATCCCAATGCCCCGCCACACCCCTCCTACATCGACCTAGTGACCGAGCACAGCTTATGCCACCAGACTTGAAATTCTAGACCTAGAAAACCTAGAACTACGCTGCCTTCGGTCCGATCTAAGTATAGTATATAAAATCATACATTGCAATGTCCTACCTGTCAATGAATACTTCAGCTTCAACCATAACAACACAAGAGCAAACAATAGATACAAACTCAAGGTTAACCGCACCAAACTTGATTGCAGGAAATACGACTTCAGCAACAGAGTGGTCAATGTCTGGAATACTCTACCTGACTCTGTGGTTTCTTCCCCAAACCCCAAAAACTTTAACCTTAGACTGTCTACTATTGACCTCACCCCTTTCCTAAGAGGTCTGTAGGGGGTGTGCATAAGCGCATCAACATGCCTCCAGATCTGGGGAGGTTTTGTCCCTTTAAATCTTCACTTGCTTTTCTTTCTTTGGGCAACCTATAGTTTGTTCTCAGAGCAGTGGATAATTCACGGAGTGGTTCCAATCACAAATCTGATTGTGGGCCCTAACCACTGCCTACTTGCTTCCCACAGCTCTAAATCCAATCCAGAAAGCCAACTTAATTCTCTGGCTGGCCAAGCCTGTCACAATTATGTTTTGTTTTGAACTGCAGCAGCCCCAATCAGGGCTATATAAAGGTAAAGGATATTTTTCTTTAATTAAATCCCATCCAATTCTGCATACAATTATTATACATGCACATCTAAGAATTTTTAATAGAAATCACATCAAATTGATCAAGTCAAATAATCTGAGTCTTTCCCTTTAAACAGGCAAAGCCTCTTTTTTATTACTTGCTAAACCCCTCTTAGTTCTTTCTACCACACATCACAGCATAAATTAATCATATCTTCTTTGGTTAGCCCCAATGTCTGAATCATCTTACTATATGGAGGGGCTTCCCAACCTCTTAAGTATTTTTCCCTACAGGACTACTCAGGTCTATTTACAATTTGGGATTTTTCCTAATTGTTTTAGTGAACTTCTCACTTTTACTTGAAGTTATACCCATCGTTCTATCTCCTTAAGCACTAAATAATTAAAAGGGATTAAAAATAAAAAATTTAAATAAATAAATTGTTACTATGTGTCTCTGCCCTGGGCTTGTTCAATCTTTTGGGCTTCTTTCCAGGTCCATGCCAGAGTATTTCCTGATATCTTTTTTTTTACCTTGCTCCAATTCTCTTTTGAGTGCTTTATACTTACCACTGCTTAAAGCATGGGAATTTAAAGACTTTGTTTAGGACTTGGAAATGGGAATGGAGGAGAAGGCATTGGTGGTGCTGTAGGAACAGTGTTTGGGTTATAAGAAGGGAGTAAATAGCTCCTACTTCCCATGTCTTCCTCCTCCTCCTCATTCACCATAAATAATTTGGCTTTATAAGATCCCTTTTCTCGGGGCCATTCGTCTGGGTTCCAAATCAGAGCATAATCTATTTCGTTTTCTAGTGACTTACACTCTTTATCTTTTACATATTCATACAAATTGTTACAAACAAAATAATCATTTGTTCCTAATCGGGGCCACCTTAAATTTTCACCCTCCCACCCAACGAAACAACACAAATTTACAAACAAATGATCTTCTTCACACATTTCTTTTGGGACCCATAGGAATTGCCCATGGTTGGTTACTAGACTGGAGCAATCCTTACTAACTTGTTCCAGTGAGACTTTCGTATACACACACACAGTTGGCACCTGGCCAGAGCAAAAGGCATTCCTTACTGCCACTAAAAGTCTGTCTCTGCCCTGGAGAATCTGGAGCTCCCAGCAGGTGCTGGGTTATTTTAAAGATCCAAACCCTTCTCTACAACCCTGAGCTCCCAGCACACGCTAGCTTTTTAAAGATCAAGATAGAGAGAGAGTTTATTATAACACCTTTCAGATGTGGGTCTCTGGCCAATCCTTTCGCAAGGGTATGGTAACGCGGATAACCACTCCTCTATCGGTTCGACCCTTAACACAGCCCAAGGACTGCTAGGGTCGTCTCATCCATACACCTCTCACACAAGTCTCAGATTCTCACAATCCTACCCAACCCCCAAAACTGCCTAGTGGGTGTGTTCTTACTTGACCAGAACTACTTACCCCTAGGTCTGCGTGCAGAGTTGCCCAGTAGTTTCCAGCAATCCCATAAACCTGGTTCCCTTCCTTCTCTTTCCGTTTTCAACCGACCTCTGTTTTAAACACGGATCTGTGTCTCGTTCCGCATTCCTGAACAGCTGACCCTACTGTGAACTGTTGAATATCAACAGGGCATGCTGTCCTCACTCGACTCTGCCATCCAGGGTATCAGAAGAGAGCAGATGCCTGCATTCTCCACCAATTGTTGGAAATGAATCCAAATGACAAAAACTTGGATCGGTGAAAACACAGAGATTTTATTTTGTTAAGCTGTTTGCAAAGAGCGGGGGATCTCAGCTGACTTCAACATGAAGTTTGAGCCAAGAACCACACCTTAAGATTTCAATACATTACATTTTATAGTTCTTCTATCCTGATGCCCCTCCCACACCCCTCCTACATCAACCCAGTGACTGAGCACAGATAATCAGAGATGCCTTATGGAGACCACATCATCTCCTTCAACACCTCCCGATGACCACCCATCACATCTTATCTTACTTGGCATTAAAGAATGTTTCTTCAGCAGGGCATCTTTTTAACGGTCTGAGAACAAAGAAATATCTATTCCTAACACCACACTTGTTACATATTAATGTTACATTCAGCACATCTTCGTAGAACAACATGCATCTCTAACATATTCACCGATGCAAAGTAAAAGTCTGGTAAACTTAAGCAGATGCTTTGAAAAACAAAATCTAATTTCAATTGATTAAAGAAAGTTAGGCCAATGGATTATCTCTTCTCCTATTATCCTCCTAATTGATCTCTGGTTATGTCAAATGTGTATGTGAATTGCCTTGACAGTTTGAGATACGTACCAATTCCTGGAGGAAATTGGGGTGGCATTACTTGATACAGGAGGATGTAGTAGATTGCAAGTACATGTAAATGTATTAGAAAATATATTTACAGATTACATCAAGATAGTAAATGTCTATAGAGCAACTGTCTTCTTAATACTATAATATACTATTCTCTTCCTCTACATTTTATTTTTGAATTTTCTTATTTCTAACACTAAGATGATGACTCAGACTATCGCAGAACATCACAGTGTAAATGCCAGCAGGTGGTATTCAAAATCTCTGATGTTTCTATACCAATGGCAGAATATGGGATACAAAAAATGGGATTCAGGAAAACAACTTTGATGGGATAGGCATCACTGAAATTTCATAGAATGATAATTCTGATTGGCATCAGCACTAGAGAGCTACATTTCATAAAAAAAATAAAATAAACCAAAGGGGTATTCATTTATTTATTGTTTAGCATCCAAAGGGGCATTTTTGCATTATTTGAAAAGAAAAAAAATGTACTGGCAAGGAATCAGAACATTGGAATTTTGCCCAGAGTATCTGTGTAAGAATAAAAAGAGTATAATAAGTGAAAATGATACCATCATGGAAATTTAGCATAGACCACCTGGGCAGGTGAAAGATGTTAATAAAGTTTCGTTCATTGATACAGTATAAGATGATTAGAATTTGAAGCAAGCATGCAACTGTGATAACCAAAGACAGAGACCGAGAGCTGATGAGTTCTTGTTCTATCTTGCTGATCACTTTAATTGTCAGAAAGTGGAAGAAAGAACAATCCTAGATGCAATCTCCATCACAATGGAAAAACTGTTTGATGAAGTGAAGGTAACTCTCAGGGGAAATGAATGTGTCATCCTAGAATTCGTGAGATCCAGAGAAGGAAGAACTGAGAAGATTCAGATTGACATATTGGACTTTAGAAAAGTGGATTTTGACGAACTCTAAAGGTCAGATTCCATGGCTCAAAATGTTGAAGGAGAAAAGTATCCAGAAAGAATGGAAATGTGACACTGAAGTTGAAATTGCAAACAATCCCCACAAGAAGTAGGGGTGAGGAAATGACAGATACATAAGCAGGTCTTTAAACACTGAAAGAGAAAAGGGAAGGGAAATGGAAGGATGGGAACATAACCAAAGAAGAAGATTGCATTTAAAAATAGTAGAATCTGTGACAGAAAAGCAAAAGGCTTCTGACAAAAAGAGCAGAGGATCTAGTGACTTCTAACCTGAGTCAACCAGATGTTCTCTACAGTCAATTCCAGCTGTATCATTCCTTGATTCTGTTTAAAAAATATATCTGATAATCCATATTTCTCATTTATTAGCCTACATTGGAATGCAACAGTGGAGTTCTTTGTATTGTTAGCAATGACGTTGAATCACAAATTTTTCCAATATGACATCAGAAGCGTCCTTCTCTGATAAGCAAGATGCAGATTGCAACTTCTTCAGCATCTCAGCTAACCTAAAAGGAATTTGCCCAAGCAAATCATGTCTAAGGGACAAAATATAAAGAATGCAAGAATGCACTGAATAATCCATGGTGGCGGCATACTGAGTGCTAATTACTGCATGATCGTTCTGCTTCCATCAACTGGCAAAAGGAAATATATACCCTAGCATCACACCAATTAAATGCCTAAACTATCTCTATGTTAATTAAAACAGAATCCTGAAAATGAGCACATAAGACACTTGGGAGTGTTTTCAAATAGGCAGGAAAATCAAGCATGCTTGGCATTGTTTGTGGATGCACAGGTTGCTAATACCTTCCTTCCAACCTGTTGCCATGTGGAGTCAGCCAATAAAAATGTTAAGGGGCTTCAAGCTAAATAAATGAAAATTAAATACAAATCATTGCATTATGTGACTCATTCGCAAAGAATCCAATATTCTTAAGCCTGTGCTACAAATGCAGACTGTAAACAAAGGCACATATCTCAATAGCTAGATTTACACTTTTCTTTAAGTTGTAATATAGTTCAATAATCAATTCCTGGTTCTCTACATATGGGAGAAAGAGGAGAGACACACGTAATATGATGCAAAGTGGCTGCAGGATTGGAGAGCAGACCACAGCCATTTTCCAAAACAGGAACCTGTCACCATCACAGCAGCAGGTATCCAACAGTTGGTCAAGAACACGAAGAGCAGGACAGCATCTGGCCCAAACATTATCCATGCCTATTGGCTAAAGAAACTAACAACAGTGCTTGAATGCCTACTAGCACAAATGGATCAGCGGCTAGCAGCAGGCTCTCACCCAGACCGGCTAACAGAAAGAAGAATAGTGCTGATCATGAAGACCTCTACAAGGGAGCAGTGCCATCCAATACTTGCCCTTCCCACAACACAGAAAGTCCTATCAGGCCTCATAGCTACAGGACCATATGGGTCAGAAAATGAGCAGATTGTGAACACATATCATATATAAGGATAAGAAGGGTTTTTTCATATATTGGCTATATAGGAATATAGTATGCAATATATTAACATATATACTATTAATCTAGTAATATAGTTCATGGAGTTCATGGAGAGAACCCGTCTATTGTATGTGGTCACTAGGACTAAAAAATGACTTGACAGCACATAATCAATCAATCAATAGTTCCTGGATCAGGAGTCTCTGTGTTCTGACACTCAAGTCTATTGCAACCCATGTGTGATGACCCGGGGCGTGGCACAAAGGCAACACAGTTAAATAAGCAAGGGGAGTCCCTTTATTATCTCCAACTTTGCCCCCAGTGTCCAGGTGGCTGGAGAAAAACTCTCCCAGGAACAGCCTTTAATTGGAGAAAATTCAGCCCAAAAACAAAGTACGTACAAACTTTAACTAAAAATACAAACAAACCATGCTGCAGTAATTAACTTGACAAGGCAGGAGAAGGAATTGCAGACTTGAAAGTACAGCAAAACACACAGTTGGGAAGATGCCAAGAACACAGATAAGACTCGACGATACCAGAAAAATTCACCATTTGCTCCCAACAGTTTGCGGCACGCAGCTTCCCTTTTTAAACAGCTGTAGCTAATGAAGGGAAACAGGGCCCTTTCCTCCCCCATAAGCTACCCAACTCATGTTGCTCCCTTCTCCATTCCTCCCCACGTGCCCTAGGATAAAGAAGGGTTAGGTCTGGGTCTTCTTCTGAATTCCCTCTCCCTTGCTCTACCTCTCTTTTGCTCTGCCCAGCCGGACTTTGCCCTTCCCCATTTTTTTCCACAGCCAATAGAGTCACACTCCCACTCCGTCAGCTGTTCAGCTTCCTCCTCCGAATCAGATTCCGACAGGCATGACACCATGGGTCTACCCTTGAAGAATATTTGGAAGCTACAGCTGGCACAGAATGCAGCCACACAGACAGTTCTTGGGGCTGCAAAGGTGGCCCATGTTACACTGCTGTTCTGCAAGCTGCGCTGGTAGCCAGTTTGCTTCCAGGTCCAATTCAAGATGTTGGTTCTTACCTTTAAAGCCCTTCTTGTTATGGCTCCAGGTTATCTGAGGAACTGTCTCACCTAATGAAATTGGCCTGCCTCAGTGTCAGAAAGGGAATGTTTTGAACACCATTGGTTGAGGAAATCCTGTTGGCAGACTGCAGAAGAGCCTTTTCTGCTATGGCTCCATCCTCTAAAACATCAACCCCTTCCCCCCAGTAAGATCCATACTCTCTGTTTTGGCCTTCCAAATAGGCCTGAAGACCTAGCTCTGCCAATTGGTCTGGGACCCCGATGGGTGTGGGTGTGGGTGTGATTCTAGATGTGGTTAATGGACTAAGAACCCACCTCCTCCCTATGTGCATCCTCTTTGCTATCTTGGTTAATTTTTAACTCAGGTTTAGGGTTCATATGTATTATTTTAATGTTTTAATGATTTGTCTTGTTTTTTATTGATTGTAAGCTGCCTAAAGTTGCTTTTAGGCAAGATGGGCAGTATATAACTTTAATTAATAAATAAATACATGTAAATTTGGTTTGACAAAGTCAAATGTATGAACACAGACATTCTGATTTGTAAAATGATTGATACAGCCATTATAGTTAAAGTATTATATTGAATTATGGTTTATGAAAATGTGTGAACTTAGTTTACCTTCTAGGACAGGCTTAGATTCTTACTATTCTGATATTCTGAGGTGGACATTCAATGTACTTTTTCTGCCCCATGGTGTGTACCAGCTGTTGTAATTCCTTTTACCTATTGGAAAGGCATTGAGTAGTCTTTAGTATTATAGATCATGATTATGGTTAACAGATTTAACAGATTAACAGAGTTAATCTTAGGCCATCTAGTCCCCAGCAGGAGACCCTACACCATTTCTGACAAATGGCAGTCCAATCTCTTCTTGAAAGTCTCATCACTAAAAGCTCCATAATCTTATTGGCTTTACTCAATAGTGATAGAAATTATTCTTATCTGTAGACATCAAAACTCCACTTTGGGAGTGCTTTGGATAAAATGTCAACTAAATAAGTTATTTATTGATCTATTTATAAACAAATGTCACCCAGACAAAACTATTAATGTTTGGTTGTAATTTGCACCTACATTATCAGGACAGTAAATACGTCTACTAACTTTTGTGTTAATAAAACATTGCCCAGAAAACTTTAAACTTATATGTAAATTTTTTTTTCTTCTGCCACATTTCTTCATTGGTCTCCTTCCCATTCTTCCTCTTTCCAACACCTCTCTTTTTATTGTGGCCAGATTTAACCACAGCAGGAAGAAAATCTGGAAATATCTTTGATCAAATGACACAAGAAATGCAAAGCGAGTGCTTCTGTAGAAACCCACAGCACAAAGTAACCTTGGCGGTATGATACTTTTACATTTATTTAGAGTTTATATATATATATATATAGTTACTTGTATAATACAGTTTATCTTTCTTTTCTCTTGGGTCCCATTTGTATCTTTTATTTGTGATTTTTTTTCTCTTTAAAAGACATAATTACTTACTCAAATGTATTTTTTTAAATAAACATTTTCCAGGAAAAATGCCAGATTGAATTAAACAGCAAGGAACATACAGTCCATACCTAGTATTAAATCAAAGTCATCTTACAGTAAAGTCAGTGAAGATGGCAAATATTTTTTTAGACAAGGGCTTGGCTCCTGAGAACTTTGAGCAAAAGGAAGTTTGCAGAAAGTAAGGTCCTCTTCTCACTGTCTCCTTCTTCATGACATAATGACTTCTCTGAAGGGTGGGATTCTTGGACAGCATGAATGGGATGAAGTTCCCTCTGCCTGAAGCAGGACAACTTCCCTTCCCAACAGAAATCCACTCACATGCATTATTCCCTCCAACCTTGTAAAATAGATGTTAGACACAAATATGAGGCTGAGATATGACTGACCCGTTAGGGGACATTTGTATTGGAGGGTGAATTCGAACCAGGTCTCTCCATTCCTATTCCATAACCTCTGTTAGGGTGCTACAGGGAGCTTCTGATGGAAAACATCAATCACTCTGCTAGCTTCTTTCTGCTTCTATTTCTTAGGGTCCATCTCACAGCTTTCAGTTGGCCAACTTTTTTACCTCCTTAAAATCAAGTGTCTAAATTCTGAATGGCATATTTTCCAGGGGGTTTTGTGGATATATAACAAAAGGTCTGAGAACTATTTTACTACTATTAGTCTATAGTAAATGAAGTTACTTGTGTTACATATGTAGATTTTTCTGGATAATCCTTTAAAAAATGCAAAGGTCTCACTGATACATCTTCTGAAAAGTCAACAAAACTATCATTCAACTGGTCCAATTCATGAACTTAAGGAAATCAGTTGTTACCAGGGCTTAGACATACTGGGAACATGTGAGCTTTAGCTTCTAGCATACCACAATATGCCATCAGTTCCAGCCATCACAGCATCCTTACTGTCACCTAACTGTGATCTGAACACTTGGTGTCTGTCTTGGAATTACAAAGTTAAGCAAGCCACAATCATGTGATCATAATTTCCAATGTTCCCTGCTGGCTTCCCTCAAAGTCAATGGGGAAGCTGACAGGAAGTTGGAAGTCACAATTACATGAGGTCCTTGCTTAATGATCTGTGTGGTCATCACTTAACAATCACCACCAGAACTCTCAGAACTGCTGTTGCTATGTGGCACAGTCACATCACCCTGCAGACCGTATTGCTTAGCGGTGGCAATTCCAGTCCTAACTGATGTTGTTAAACAAGGACTATCTATCTGTATTGTACACTTATTGTAGAGCTGTCAACATAACAATTTTTAAAAGTCTCCCTTATATTATCCTTTGGGATCATTTTACAATTAAAAAGGCAAAATCTGTGGAATGCAGATAAAACAGCCCCAAATTCATCCCCAGAAAATATTTAGCCAATAATACATGCAGTAGAATCAAGAGCAGAACTATATCAATGGAAAATATCTAGAATAACAATTTCAACTTGCAGATTTTGATGGATGCTCATGTAGTCTCTAAATATTGTCCAAATATTTTATGACTGCATTAAAAATTGAGTAACACCTTACTTCAATAATTTATAAAATTGTCATATTTTGGAGCTGCAAGGAACTCCAAAGTTTATCTATATACATCGCTGCTGAAAGGAGATACATCTAGAGCCTCTCTGCTTAAATATTTTCAGAGATAATTGAAGTAATTCAATGTTCAACATATCCAGAGATAATTTATTCCACTGTCATAACATTAGGAAGTTTTTCTTGATGCCTAGCCAAAAATGGCATTCCCACCCATTCTTGGTAGTTCTGACTTTTTGAACCACAGAATATAAATCTGCTCCATTTTCTCTGTGATATTTGTTCAAACCTGACAGTTTTCCATGCTATTACTTTTCTTTTTGTCCAGGTTCTGATACTTTTTGATGTTCATTGATCTCTTGCAGGAATATTGCTTATCACATTAAAAAAACCTCAATGTTTTCTGAAAGTGGAAGGGATTTTGGGTCATGCTATAGAATGTATCAGTTATTGACAAGGGCAGTGATGGGTGTCATTGTTGTCTACTGCAAGTTAAAAGTGTGCCTTAAAACTGCCTTCCAACATCCCCCTTCTGGTTAGATTTTGCAAGAGGCATCTGGTAATGATGGGTTAGCTGGTATTCTTCTTACAAAGCACTGTCTGCATTCTCTATAAACTTTGCCGTGTTAGATTTGTCAACAGTTAATAAGCGATACACAGTGTTATGCTGACAGTCGTGAAGGGCTGACATTTTACAGTGGAGTGTTGCTGAAAAAAAATGAATGATGCCACTAGAAAAAAACCATGGAATATCTATAAAAGTCAACTTCCATTTCAGGAGTTATTGTTTCCTCCTCAAATGTAGTTTCCGGTATCATGTTGGGCTCCCCCAATGTTTCTCCATGAGCAGTCATCACATAACTGCAAGTTCAGGTAATGATGGGGTGTTTAAAGACTTGAATTGCTTGTCCTGGATTGAAAGATCAGTCTAAGAAGTAACAAATTCTTTCTACTCCATGTGTTGTTTGACTTAGAAGACTCCACCATATTCATTTGACTTATACTCTATTGCCTTTACAATAGCAGACAATATTTTCTTCTTATTCCTGTTATTTGTAAGTGTAATCTGTTGCTCAATTTGTAGGTGGAATCCATCGGCATTGTGGTCAAACCTTATATGTTTTGCATGGGAACTATTATTTGGCTCAAATATAGAAAATATAGTGTTCTTCAAATATTACAAATTTGTCTGCCTGGGCCAGACAGGAATAGAACTTACAAGTTCTTGAAGGGTCAAATTATTTATCCTGAATCAGACAATAGCCAGCTTTGTATTACCTTACATATCAATAAACAAATACCCTACACATACACATATACTCATTTTTACACATACAGTATATTTATGCCCAGACTTACATGCACCCATATCACTTTGCCCCATTTTCTTAAGTAGATAGACCCCAAAGCCATTTGTAGCCAAACATTTTAGTATAGTCTATAGAAAAGCTGGATCTCTTTAGCTCATGCTGTGGATGGCTGGGTAAAACTCCTTTGACTGGAGCTTTTGAGACTCAGAACAAAAGTGGATGAATTGCTTTTCTTGCTGACGCTCAGGTCACATCCTTGCCGAGCTTTTAAGTATCGTGAAGAACAACAAAGGAACCGGTGCAAAAGGTCGTGGAAAAGATGGCCTGTGAAAAGCATGTAGATCCAGGGGTTACAACAGCTGTTCAGACTTGCTAGCAGTGTGGTGATTATGAACGTCCAATCTACAAGAAAAAAACGTATTAGAAAGAGTTAAATACTACTGTAAAATTTCAGGATCAGCAGGATTATCAAAGAAGAGAAATAGTCCAACAATCAGTAACCAAGTGGGACATTCTACCTACGCCTGCTTGGGCGATGCCATAACACCATGTGTCTTACAATACTTTGCTGAAATAGAGATATAAGGTAAGACATTTCATCAGGGTTTTACTGGATGAATGCATGCCAAAACTGACATACAGAGTGGCACTTCTGCTATACAATGGTAGCAAAAATTAATAACATTTAAGTAGGAAAATTTTACTATTCAAATAATGGTTAATTTTTTTCCATAAATGAAACTGCTATGAAAAGGTTTTGGCTTGAGCACCAAGTATTTTGAGTTGTGTTTTATCGAGAGCTTGTGGCAGTACAAAATGAAGAAAATTAGTGTGGTTTTAGGAGCTCAGATAATTTAGAGAATTAAAAAAGGGATATGTTCAAAGATTGACCACTATGTTACTCTTCTCTCCATTTTTATTACATCTTGCAAATTTGTCAGTTTTATATATACAGTCTTCCTGCTGCTCAGAGTAAATTAGCAAGTGTGCTTGTCATTTTCTGGCATGGATTTATGCATACTGGTATACCAAGACTTGATTTGATAAGCTGGCCTGTCAAAAATAATCATTATACATTGGTATTATGATATATAAGATACATTATTATGATTTATTATTACTTTGTTGTTTTGTATGTACGATGAAAGCGTATGCACCGGAGACAAATTCCTTGTCTATTTAATCACACGTAGCCAAATAAAGTATCCTATCCTACCCTATCTTATCTTATGCTATCCTATCCTATCTTAGCCTAGCCTAGCCTTTCAAATATCATTTTCAAGTCCCAGTATCTTAAAAATATGGCACTGAAATTGGCAATAGAATGGCCTATTTAGGGTGGGGTTGTAAGAATGGGAATTAAAAATTGTTTGTTCCTCCTACTTTTGTTTTTACTCTTAAATCTTTCTCTCAAAGGTCAAGTAAAAAAATCAGTGAACGCTCTTCCAGTATAACCAAGTAGTCTTTCATAGTTCTTTAAAAGGTTAGAAAGTTAAGTTGCAGCCCCGATCCCCAATGTTACTCAGTGTTTTCTAACATCTGATTATCTTTATATAATCACATCTCACAGACCTCTTCTCCTTAAGTATGTCAGCCAAACGAGCATGCTAAACTAATTTACAACTTCCTCTATGAAGTGTAAAAATGGCTCACTGCAAACAGTATTTTAATTATTGCTGTGTAATCAGACAAATTCCTTTCTCATTAAATTGGCTATTTGTATATTTGTTCAGACACCACCAACTGTTGATAAACAACCTCAAAGTTCATGCTCTGTCTTCTCACGATTTTTTAAAAAATAGAATGAAGGTTATATGCCTTTAATACTGAAGAATTAAGGAGAAATTTCCTGACAGTAAACCTGTAGAGCGCTTTGCCTTCAGAGGTTGTGGTTGCTCCAACACCGGAGGTTTTCAAGAAGAGATTGGACAGCCATTTGTCCAGAATGGTATCAGGCAGTGGTTGTCAACCTTCCTAATGCTGTGACCCTTTAATACAGTTCCTCATGTTGTGATGACCCCAACCCCATAAAATTATGGCTCGGTTCCTAAGACCATTGAAAATATGTGTTTTCTGATGGTCTTAGGCGACCCCTGTGAAAGGGTCGTTTGACCCCCAAAGGGGTCGTGACCCACTGGTTGAAAACCACTGGTATAAGGTCTCTTACCTGAACAGGGAGTTGGACTACAAGACCTCCAACATCCCTTCCTTATTCTGTCTTAATGTTGCAAGGATTGAAAAACATTTTTCTCAGGCGGTCCAATCCCTGTTCAGCAGACTAAACAAATATGTGTGTCATGGTGTTCTTTAAGGGTTGTTCTAGAATTCAGTCAATAGATATAGTGAGAAGCAACTAATAATATTACTGTGATCAATAAGAGGAAGGGAATCTAATGTTCATTGTCCTATAACCCCCTAGAAATAGATACACACAGCTTGTGGTTTTTCCTAGAACTGGCAATAATAATTAACTTTTTCAATATAAATGAGTTGTGTAACTTAGAAAAATAGAACAATATCCTGACAAATACAGTGTTATTGGGCTGAGCCAGATTCATATCCGGCTACCTCTGTTTATTTACAAAGGTTGTATAGCAAGTCACATTTACTGTTCCTAAATTGTTTGCCTTTTTTAACAACAACAACAACAAAAAAAGGTTGCAAGCAAGTCTTTACATAACCAGGATTTCAATACAAAATAATAATCATGCTATCGATACAGACTAATTTATTTCCAGCATGAACCAATGAAAAAAAGAAACCTTGAAATCTCTCATTCATCATGGGAATACCTCCCCTAAATATGCTTACTATGAAATATTTCATTTTTCTTGTTAGCTTTTATTAAGACTGAATCATTAAGGTGACCTTTGCATAAGCTAATCACAGAATAAGAAATTCCTCTGAAATCTACTCTTTGCTGTGAAACATGGCATTATTAGTGTAAAAAAGAGGGGAAACCAAAACGAAAAGGAATCTAATTGATTACTGTTAAGAATTAGCATTGATTCATAATCACACATTAAAATTCTAACGTTAAAATAATCTATTTAGGCTCTTGGGTAACTTATCTAGGTTCCACTTCTGAATGCTAATTGGAACTTTTTTAGGTCTGTTTTCAGTATTTTGAACTCGTGAAAAATAAGAGGACAAGTCTATTTCTCAGCCTTTCCACTGGGCTTTGCATAGAAGTGGTTTAGAATAATTACATCACATAAATTGCACTCTTCATTCTTTAGGCTGAAACAAATTAACCCAGTCCTCCTCTGGAAGTTAGCAAAAAGTAATTATTTGAAGTCAACTTTTCGATATCTGTTCCTCTCTAGACTGTAAGTAACAGAATTCATAAAAAGAACAGCTGGTAATAAATATGGAAGTGGTCTCAATAGACTAGAAAAGTCCCAACTATGGACGACTGCTCAAAATGTTTATGTGTTCAACCCTTGCATGATTCGTCCAACAGAGCTCAACCGTAGACATATTGAAGAAAAATCTATTGCTATCAGCTTTATTTTTTGCCTTGGTATCACCCTGATATACTTCCTCAGGAATCTAAGTGAACTGGGATTAGGCCTACTCAATGGACTGACTTCTTTAAAGACACCTACAAAAATTTAGTCGCCTGTTAATAAAATTTATATGGAAAGTGACCAAGAAGTGTACAGCTGAAGGAGTTAAAAGAAATTCTACAGGAAAAATATAAATTCATATTTGCTCTACAGAGCAAGGGGTTTAAAAAGATGGTCTCTACTTAATTTCAGAGCCTGTGTGGATTTTTTAAAAAACTTATACAGTACTGTTCTTGTTACTCTTATAGAAATGTATTTCCAAGTTTCTAACAAAGAACAGTTTAAGTTTATGATAAAAAAAACCTGAATTAACAATTGTGAATGACAAAAAAGTATTTGAAGATAAGAAGACTTACTTAATAGAAATCTTCCAGTGTTGCTAAACCATTATTGTTCTTCATTTGGATGAATGTACAAAGGTAAAAAATAGGCAGTCATGGTCCTATCATTAGGTAGAGCAAGTAGCTATCTAAGGGCAACAGATCCAAGGAGGCAAATAGTGAAAGTGAAGAAGGAACTACTCTGTGTTCCTTAAAAACCAGTTATTGTTAAGTTAAGGTGACCAACCGTCCTCCTTTAGGGAGGACAGTCCTCCTTTTGTAAGTTCTGTCCTCTCTTGAAAAGTGTCCTCCTACATGTCCTCCTTTTTGATATTTGAAGGCTAATCTGTAAATCTCCCTATTTGATCTATGCCGATCTGATCTGTTGTGTATGATGTGATGTATTTGTATTCGACATGGCGATTTGTCAAGGCTCGGTACAGTGCATCGAGACGTGATTATGAGATGCATGCACTCCACACAGGAGAATTGTTTTGAGAGAGTGTGCCATGCTCAAAAGTTCGCCTCATGCAAGAGTGCGCCACGTGCAAGTGGCTTTGTTTTTTTCTTCAATTTATGTATGTCCTCCTTCTCATTGTAAAAAAGTTGGTCACCTTAGTTAAGTGCACCAAACTAGAATGTAACTACTAATAATCATCTTTTGAACTTAGAGTGAAAATGTGTAAGCCTTTCATCTAAGTCAACAGCCCAACTTAAGAAAGCCATTGGCTGTATCAAGTCACTGGATTTCATGGGTGGTCTGGTGTCAAAGACTCCTTAAACACAATTGGAAATGGTGTTCACAAACTTTATTATGAAGCTGACTGGACAACTATTAATCAAGAAATCGTGAGATAACATTACTCATCATTAAAAGTTAAAACTGGAAGTTTTAAAGAAGAGATTGGATAACCATTTGTCTAAAATAGAATAGGGTTTCCTGCCTAAGCAGGGGGTTGGACTAAAAGACATCCAAGGCCCCTTCCAACTATTCTATTCTATTCTATTCTATTCTATTCTATTCTATTCTATTCTATTCTATTCTATTCTATTCTATTCTATTCCATTCCATTCCATTCCATTCCATTCTATTCTTATGGCAATTCCCATGCTTATTTCTCTGTCGTATCATCAGTGATCTGTTACTTAGAGTTCTACTTTAAAAAATTTAGCTACTATATTAAAAGTAATTATCTTCACATTCTCTAATAACAACAACAGAATAACAGATCAGCTATATAGGAGCAACTAAAAGCAGTGATAAACCTGAAATCACCCACATCATTTTCAGCCTGTCATAAAATGAGATCTGAGAGGATGTGTGTCCTGTGATAATGTATTTGACTTTCTAAAGTGCTGTTTTATATTAATTATTAAGAAAAAAATAATAGGGAGTTTTTGTTTCCATTGGTGGAAAAAAGACATTGATGTGCAAAACCGGTGGTTCTGAGAGTAGAAATCATCTCAAAACTATCCAACTTAGCCATAGATGGGTTCCCCATCCTATTAAATCACAATATGTTTTTTTTTTTTTTGGTTTTGTCTGAATGTATGGTATATTCAATAAACAATTATTCATTAAGATACCAATTCATAAAAGCACATAAATGAAATTGGATCCAGAATGCCCCTTTTGTGAATGGAAGGTTCTTTTCCATTTTCAAAAAGGGGGTGGGATTAAAATTGAAAAAGAAATGTCCCCTGGAAGAATGGAGCAGGACGGTGTTTGGCAGTGTTTCCTCTTCTGTGATCTTTCCTATCACAACTCACATTGTCGGCTAATAATCAGATACATGTACAGAAAATATAGCTCCACCATAAAAAGTTGGGATATAACTATGCATATATGTAGTCCTCAAGTTATAAGCCATGGTGGTGCAGTGGTTAGAGTGCAGTACTGCCTGCAATTTGGCAGTTCAAGTCTCACCAGTCTCAAGGTTGACTCAGTCTTCCATTTTTCTGAGGTGGATAAAATGAGGGCCCAAATTGTTGGGAACAATATGTTGATTCTGTAAACCGCTTAGAGAGAGCTGTAAAGCACTCTAAAGCAGTATATAAGTCTAAGTGCTATTGCTAGTCATTCAGTGTCTGTTTTAAGTGCTGAATGAAGTAGTACTTATGCTGCTCCCTGATGTTATGGCCACTGCACTGTCCCTACATGATTAAAATTTGGGCACTTGGCAGCCCGCCTGCATTTACAACTGCAAGGGTGCTTCAATTCCTGCCAACCACCTATCTTTCCCCCATCTCTGCCCTTTCAGACACTCAGCACAGTGGTGCTCCTTTGTGGCAGCAATGGCACTCTTTGGTGGCAGCAGCTGCACAGGGCTCAAGTAGAGGCCTGAGGACTTCAGCAGCCTCAGCCCATTTCCACCATTCCCAAGCCTCAGGAAGAAGAGGTAGCCAACAGCTGCCTGCATAGGGCCAAGCCGTGCATGCTTCATCAATAGCAGGAGGAAGATGGCAGAGTCCACTGGGCTCATCAGGGCTGGTAGGTGAGTCAGTGCATAACTGGCAGGACAGTAGCATGAACGCTGGGTGGCTGGCTTGCACTAGCAAAGTGCAAGGCAGTCAAAAGGGCACAGATGGGGCAGAGATAAATGGGTGGGGCTGTTGAAAAGGAGGGAGTCCCTTACTTTAGCAAAGCTTGGGGCTGGGAGAGGCTTAATTCTGGGTGGGTCCTGTGCTAATAACAGGAGAGTGCTAGGATTGCCTTCACTTAATAATGAAGCCAAGTGACATTCTGCTTTACGACCATGTGATATCATTTAGCAATGGAAATTCCAATCCCAAATTACCATTGTGAGGACTGCCATCCTTAAGACCCCATTAACATAAAAATGTTAAGCTTAAATTTGAAGAATATACTGGAGATGTTGTCATCACTTTTGATGTTCATTCTTTGACACAATAAACCTGATCTGAATTACTCCTTCCACTGTACACAGGGAGATAAACATTTTGCTCATTAGTAAACTTTCCAACGGGCTGTGTTTTTTCATTCTGAACATCTGGCCCAGCCGTGCCTCTGTTAATTGTTAGCTTGGACACTTTACATGTATCTTTCCAGCTGATTGCATGACTGCACACTTTCACAAGCCTACTAGCGAAAGTTTTAGCAGAACCCTAAGATAGTACCTCACTGCTATGCATCTTACCCTCTAGCCAGTGTACTCAGTGGCTAAGACTGCATGGATAGTCAACCCCAGCAGGTAACATTTTACTGTAGTGTACCTTCAAAACAAAGCACAAATTTAAATAAATAAATAAAGTCCAGGCTACAACTTTTGCTTTATGGACGACAGAATAGATAAAAACTGTGCATGATGTCAAGCAGCTTTTAACTAACCGATTTCAGATGTAACAGCGAGTAAGCCCATCTTAAGAATGTGAGGCTATCTTTTGAGTAAGCACGCACTGTGCTTTTGATGCAAGGGTTATTAGCACAAAAATAACCATGGATATTGCTCTATTCCAGTATTATTGTTTCTTTTAAAAATATGAATATAAGGCAAATGTTGTGATCTGAGTAGAAGAAACAGGACACAGAAATATAGCAAACAATGAAGTATTATAATTAGAACAGAGTACAAAATAAAGACTCCTCCAGAGACAAGTTACATTAGAAATGCTAAATTAATAATTAACTAGGTCTTACAAATATAACCTTGCATTCATTCTGATAAACCCATTTTCATATTCTGAAATGCCTTTGAATTTTTTTTCCTCCCTAATACAGCAACAATCACTTTCAACATTACTGGATTTGAAGGCCCACCACGAATAGGCTGCTACTCTTTTGCTCGCTATCTTTTAGAGCAGTAGCTATCACATAGATAAGAACTGCTGCACAAGATTCAATAGGAAAGCTTAACAGAAATTAAGTTTGGTCTAGTGATTAAAGCAGTACTCAAGACCCGCTCTAGCCATGATAGCCAGTTGGGTGACTTTGGGCCAGTCATTCTTTCTCAGCCCAACCACTTCAGGCTTATTGTTATGGGGAAAATAGGAGGATGGCGTATATGAATTGAATATGTTTGCAGCCTTGAATTATTTATAAAAATAATAAAGGTGAGATACAAATAAACAATCTACTCCCTTAGGTTTGACAGTCCATTAAACACTCTGGGATTTCTAGAACATATTGACTCAACACATCTGAAGGGCATTGAGTTGGGGAAGACTATGGTCAAGTCTAGAACAAGAATGTCAGTATCGGAACTGTATTCTTATTTGCTTACCCCTTATCTAAACTATAAACATCCCTTCTTTAAGATGGTCATTGTTTATTTCACTCTACGGTGGACAAACATGTTTACCAGATCATTCTGAAAATGAGGCATTTGCCACATTTAATATCAAACTCTTCACGTGATCTATCGTCAGTTATGATGCCTTTGCATTTTATTGGCTACAACTTTTCTGAAATAGATGTTAGTTCCTAATTCCCTTAAGGACTATGAAAGTAAGGGTCTCTACCCATCTCTACTGCAAATTCAAAGACAAGTCTAATCTCTCTAGCCCTTTGAGCGCTTGTAATATTTTGGCAGGCAAAGTGTTACAAAGAAATATTATTTTTGGAAACTCTTTTATGGTCTTTGGCAAATAAAGGCCCATATCAAAAGTAAGATAATCTCCATGGCCCTGAAAGCAAGGAACATTGTCCGTGCAATGTATAATGAAATTTTGGGAAGCTCCTCATATTCTTTATCAGGCCAATTCCCAGATGAATTTTTCTTCACTTTTCATTTGTGGTTATCTCTGCTGTGAGACACTTTGTACACTCCCACAGCTCCTCTTTTCTCTTGTTCCACTTTTGCTATCTCCCGTCTTCTACACATTTCATTTTGTCTCACTGCTTTGTGAACAAAGTGAAATTACTACGGTCAAGTTGATGGGCTAGAGGACATGCCAAACTTTGCAAACTTCACAATATTTTTTTCTTAAAAGTCTTCCTGGTCTGCTAAAGCACAAGTGGGCCCCACATTCACACAGCCTAGCAGTTTTGGTGGAAATAAAAAATCTTCAAGCTTTCAACGATGACTGAAGTGAAAGAAATATACCCATCTTGGAAATATTTCTCTGACTGACAAAGGACAAAAGAAAAACAGAAATAAGAGTTGACCAGATTACAGTTCAATTATTTTAATCCCACCTTTATTATATTTATAAATACCTCAAGGAGGCAAACACCTAATGCTGTTTCCTTCTCCTATTTTCTCCACAGCCACCCTTTGAGATGAGTTGGGCTGGGAGTTGTTAGTATTTGCTTTATTAATAATCCTTGCATGAAATGAACAGCACATGCTTTACTTCAAAGACAGTCCCACATTCTTAAGATGAGTTTACTCCCCATTAAATGAGTTCCGGCTGCATCTGAAGTTGGCTAGTTAAAAGTTGCTTTGACATCATGTACTACTTTTATCCATTCCCCACAGCCCAAGAATCATAGCCTAGGTGTTTTTTTTCTGATTTAAATTTGTGCTTTGTTTTAGCCACCCAGTCAACTTTCACACTTAAGGCAAAACTAGAATTCACAGTCTCCTGATTTCTCACCTGGTGTCTTAACCAGTAGTCCAAACTGACTATAGTAAGAAGCTACCACAAGGCTGTCATACTTACATCAAAGTTAGAATCTTAGTGGCTGGGCTTAAACTAGCCTAGTGGAAGAGTACTAAAGGAAAGATATTTTTGTCACAGTTGCTCCACTCAGCAAACTTAAGTCTGCAGTTGCTTGGACAGAGCAACAGATTCAGTTCCTGAATTCTTGTATGACTGGTGGAATGATTTACAATCCTTAATATATTTTTGATTTGTGCCGAGAGACTATTTTATTCTTAAGACTTTTCATTGAGATAGTAATGACTTTCCTCATGTACTGAGCTGATAAGTACAACAGGACCACGAACAGAAGTTAGGCTGAGAGAAAGGATCTGATTAAAGAAAGTGGCAGTCAGAACAGGAAGACAAATCTGGGTTCTCTGCATCCTTATTATACAACACCAGGACTGTTAGCCCAAAAAAGATATTTCCTCCTCCCAGCTGGGGAAGGATAATTGAAATAGGAAAATAGGAAGAGGGAAAATGGCTAAGCAAGCTCATCCTTTATGTTTCTACTGAAAAAAAATGCATTATCTCAAAATTATCTTTTGTGGGAAAAGAAGGAGTACGGTATTTGAAGTTGGAGAGAGATGAGTGAACACCACCCATTTGAATTGTACGGTAGTAGCTGGGCATTCAGAGCATGAATGTAACTTTGACATTACTAAAGTTTAAAAAAAATAATGGCGCTGGAAGGAACTTAATGGCTCCTCTCTAACACAAAGGTAAATCAGCTATCAATTGTCCAGAGCCATCTAACTTTTGTCTAACTTTTAACAGGTCTAACCAAATTTAATTACTTTGCCAAGTCTCAATTGTTCTATTTCATTTTTGGTTTTTCCCCCCAGTTACTATGGCTAAACATTTGTTTTGCAAATATTTCTTTTCTGAACAGATATGAGTGGAACTTGCATTTAAAGTTCTAGCCATATAAGACCTATGGGGTCTTGGTGCTCTCTGTTTTCTTGCACAGAGACTACCCACTAGCACTGATGCTACCCGGTTTCACTGATGATGTTACCTGGTTTTTGTAATGACGCATCTGCAAGAAAACCATCAAACTCAGAGTGCACTAAAGACTCCACAGTTCAACCCTGAGCTACAAATATTCTCTTCTATTGGTACATTATAAGACTCTTTTGCTGCAACTACTAATGGATTTTCCACATTGAAACATCCCAAACGAGATGTACAGTTTGTTCAGCAAAATACACATTCAACCTCCAGACCACAATGAGATCTGTCCAAGTTTTCTCACACTTCAGTTATATGTTTTTGGAGTGATGGGGGCAGTGACAGCCTGAGTATTTCCCCAAAATAATAATAATAATAATAATAATAATAATAATAATAATAATAATAATAATAATAATAATAATAATAATAATAATAATAATATGAGCTCATTTGTGAGCCAGCTGATAGACTTCAGCATCTTCTCTGTAGACTGGACATTGGTGGTGGATAAATGTATATGGAAAGGTGATTTCAACCATTTAGATATTAAAGAGTATGCTGAAAAGTATGTCTTTGCCACATAGCTCTTATTTTGAATGACACATTGTTGATACCAGCAGCCAAAGCCTTAGTAGGGCATCCTTTAGTTTGTTATTTCTCAGAGGAAAAAGTGAAGATTTCCAGTTCTGGGACAAATAAAAGAGCAGAGAACTTTGGGATATCTCAAGTACCCAGTGATGACAATCCACTTCTTCAAAGAAACAGAAAAAAAGGACAGAGCAAATCAGAAAGTAACATCATATCCAATATCATATTTCAAGTCCTTTCTGCTAAGAGATTATTATACAATTAATTTTAGGCAAATGGGAAGCATTTTTAGATAATTAAACTTTTTATAAATGATTCTATTAGTGTGATTTAGTCTTTAGCCCTTCTCAATATTAGCCATTCCTAACATAAATAGTGCATTTGGTTGGTGCTTCTCTGCATCAAGCTCCCAACTCCCCAGTCAATGATAGTCTCTGCACAACTCATTCACAAAATTCCTCTGCTTCCTTCATTTCTGAACTAGCATATAGAAATCAGCCAATTTATGGAATAAAGTCAAAATGACAGTGTTGAGCTCCTTCAGTGAAAAAGATTATAGCTACAGTGGCACTTCCATCCTACTTGTAAAAGCAATTTCCTATTTGCTCACATCAATTTATATAAACATTATCTTTCATGTGCTCTCACTGAGATTAACAGAAAATTATTTGATGTGGTTTAGTAGGAAAAAACACCTGACATTTCTATGCCAAATATTCCTCCAGATTTACAGCTTCCTAATAAAAGCATCCAAGTTCTCTGTGTTATCACAAGACAATTGTGGGCAGAGATATTTATCAATTTATCCAAGGTCACACAAATAACATCTAAGGTTTCAAATCACTTTTTAGATTTTACCTGTTCTATCCTCCTAGCCAATGAACCGATCTTTTTTCATTTGACTAATATTTCATTTTTTTAATCTGCACATTTACTAAATCTTTGTTGAATGCCACAATCAGCTCTACAGATAATAGTTCAGTTATAAGGTATATTTTAAAGAAATTGCAGTGAGGCAAATTTCTGCACAAAGCTACATAGGCAGGTATAAAAAAGGAGAATGAACCATACCTTCTTTTGGAGCATTTTCATCCCATGCAAGCCACATCTGTACAATAAAATAAGGAGTCCAGCACATGATGAAGGCTAAGACAATAATAAAGGTCATTTTGACTGTCCGTATCTTGGCTTTGGAAATGAGTTTGATGCTGCTCACCCTGGAGAGTGTGCCTCCGTGAGAATTGCTAGAGGTTAGGCTCACACTTGTTTCATGGACGGTTTTTAGCTTCACATTTTGCCAAATTTTGAAGCTGATCAAGCCATAGCAGATACTTAGCACAATCACTGGGATGATGTAGACAGTCAAGGTCATCCAGGTGACATAGGCTCTAGGACCCCACGGCTGAATGAATGTCGCCCAGCAATCCATCCCCCCATGGGCCACGCTCTTCATAGAAAATATCTGGAGCTGCGGGATGCTGAAGAGGAGGCATACCACCCATGTGAGGAGCACAGACAACCGGTCAGACCTCCGATGTAAAGACCTCAAGGGCTGACAGATGGCCAAACACCGATCCAGCGACATCAGCAACAGCATGTAGGTGGAAGCAAACATCCCCACCACTTGCAGATATTTGATCAACCTGCAGAGATAATCTGGCCCTTTGAACCTGAAGGTGATGTCCCAAATCAGCTGAGGCAAGACCTGGAAGAGGGCCACAACTAGGTCAGCAATGCTCAGGTGCTTCATAAAGAAGTACATGCGGGAATGTTTGTGGCGCGTTGTGTAGATCGCCAGCAGCACACATAAGTTTCCTGTCAGGGCAAGGAAAAAGATGAGGCACAGCACCGCCACCTCTACCTTGGCAATGTCCTCGTTCCGTTTTATGACTGAAGTTTGGTTGGCTTGTGAAGTCTGGTTGTCCAGGGTGGCATTGCCCAAGGAACAATTTGAACAATACCAAAGATGATCCATGGTAGATGCTTCCCACTCAGAATCTTTTGCAAGACTGAACTGAGAAGAGAGAGACACCTTCAGTGCAGTGTGTCCTTTAGACCCTCCCCTTTCTTGGGACCAGGCCTTTCAGTGCTTCTTTTTCCTGGCGGCCCCTTTGCTCCCATTTGGCCCTTTGCCTCTTTATTTTTTATTTTTTTCCCCCAAAAGTTTACTCCCTTCCGCTTTGGATCCTTCACCTGGATTTGTTACATGCAATTGATGTATAGTTATGAGTTTTTTTTCACCTGCAGGATAAATCCTGCTCTTTTTCCAAATCTCTTCGTTTGTTTCTCCTATAGCAAAAAAAAAAAAAAAAAAAATGGGGGGAAAAAATAAATAAGGAATTATACCAACATTGAGAGCCACATAGTCACATTTTGAATCTCTGACAACCTCAGCTTTCTACTCCCTCACAAGGCATTCATTCAAATTCAGGAGTGTAATTTCAATGGCTTGTTCCCGTTTACTTCAAAACAACAGTCAAGACTTGCTTATTAGTTCTCCAGGTCTTTTTTCTTTTCAGCTGCAGTATTTATCCCAGTTCCTCCTTGTATACGGACAGCTCTGCATCAGTCTAAATATAGATGTGGAAAGCCAGACTACAATTAAATGAAAACTCGAGGGATGGCACAATTAACAAACACACCAGCATGCCTTGCCTCAAAGTGCCTTTCAGAGTTACAAAGAAATTCTTCTTACCTTTAGCTCACATTTTTTTCTTTTCTTTTAGCAATTCCTGAACCAAAGAGTTCTCTCCCTTTTTCCCACTCTCTAGAAAGAAATATTAGAAGCTAGTCTTATCCATCTGGGAAGGTCCAAGAACGTCAGGTGAATTCTTTTTGCCCTTGTGACACATTTAGCAGCTCCACAAGTTTGCTCTCAAATGAATGCAGGAGGACAGAGAGGAGGAGCGCGAGAAGGAGGAGGAGGAGCAGCAAAGCTTGCTGTCAGCTCTTCACAGTCATTCATGGATAAAATATACGGATTCTGTATTGTTTTCATGCAGAATTTCTTTTGGCCCTTAGGTGTCGCCCTAGGCCATTCCTTCAGTCCCATTCTCAGGAAACTATTAAAGATCAGAAGTGGGCTGAGATCTCACTCAGCAGAGACTGATTCTCCTGTCGCTTGGCTATGCATTGTTATGCATAGATGTGCCTGAAAATGTGCAAATATATAGAGGGCATATATAAGGACAGTAACAGTTCTTTTTTTCCTTGTTTCTAACTCTTCCTCCCTTTCTGGGATTTCATTTCTTGTACAATTTAGGAAGCATCACGTCCCTTCCCACCATACATTTTCGATGTGACAAGTGGCTTTTAAGCCTGAGGGGAATGTTAACGATATCGATGGAGCAAGGTGAGAATCTTAACAGGCAGAGTGAGGTAGCTGGTTTGAATGTCAGCCAGAGGTCTTTTTTTTTTTTTAATTGTGTTGCTATTGGGTTTGCATTCTTGTGTTTTTATATTTCTTGGATTGGCTACTGTACAAAGTTAGCACCCACCCTACTCCTAGAAGAATGAAATATTTTGAGAAATATTTAAAAGGCAGAATATTATATTTCCCTGGATGAGAAATGGAGAGAGATGGTCTTGGAAAGCAGCCCCCACCTTTCTTAGTAGCCCACAGCAGATGTCAGCACTTAAGAGATAGAGAGATAGCTAGCTCTACTCATAAGCAAATACCCTCACCCAAGATCCAACAAAGGTAGGATTAGCCCTCAGCCACAATAGAAATTGCCCAAAGCTCCTTCGTTGCATCATCCCCAGCAGTTCAAACTTCAACCAAACTTAGCTCAGACAAACTCCTAGGATTTGTACCTGGCCCCATGGGAGTCTGACAACAGCCAATAGAATATATGTTCTTGAACAGGAACAGAAAGTTCAAGTGCAAAGCCCAAGAAAAGGTATAAATACCCCCCACTCTCAACTCCATGTGGTCAGCTACCCTGAATCACACGTGCTTGGTAGTTCTGCTTCATCAATAAATGGACCCTCTTTCCAATCAGTCTCCAGCCTCCATTTTGTCTCCAATGCCTTTCTCCTGGCTTGGAAGTGGACCTGGATATTTCTTCCAAAACTACCCTACTAAAGCAGGTTGACTGTTGTGCACCTTGACTAGAAAATGGGGTTTGGATGTCATTTGCTAATCTGGTAGCAAACTATTTTGGAGTTCCTATCAAGGGGGTGAGGGAATGGTTAAACTGGCTTCTGTTTTGCTTTTAACCGCATTCATTTCAGGCAAGCCCCTTATATAAATCTAAGTTTTATTGCTTGATTGACTAATTTGTTTTCCTTGCACCTTCCTCTGGAATTCAGTGATGTGGGGCACATTATAAACATTTTAAATCACTAAATAAGGAAGCAGCTGTGTTGAAACATGAATGAAGATCAGAGGTAAATGTCTCAATTGAGTCATTGTAGATCTATTTTCTCAGAGAAACAAAGGCTTACACCTCATTTCCAAGTGTTTTTTTTTTTTTAACTGAGCTGAAAATAGGGTGTGTTTTTTTGAGATACTTTGTATATTTGCTATGCTATGAACTATGCGGAAAGGATTTCCCTTGGTGAACAGTACATTTTTAGAGTGGCACTTTTCTACATTTGACAGAAGTCCTAAATTTGTATTATCAATCATCAATCCCATATTTCAATAAATCTAGATGGCAATGTGTGCAACAAAGAGTTCTGCAGCAGCACCAATACAGCAACTTACTCGTTTTATATACTTATATTTGTTAGAATTTCTATTTTACTAATCCTCAAGGCAGCTTACACCAGATCCCTCCAATGCACCAGTTGCAGCCGTTCTTAAAGCAGAAGTCTCTTTAAATAGTCACTCATGCTGTAGATATATCACAAATGGACTACTGCATTATAATGGGGCTGCCCTTGAGGATACAGCTAGTCCAGAATGCAGTAGCCCTGTAGTTCTCAACCTCTCTTTCACCATGGACCCCGCCTTTAAATAACTTTTGTGGCCATGGACCATGGCCACAGACCCCAAGACTTAACTCGAGATTTAAGTCATAACATTTCTGCAAGCCTTTGCAGGATCCCTGTAATGACATTGTGCCCCCCACAGGGTCTGTGGCCCACAAGTTGGAAAGCACTGCAGTAGCACATATATGTCACCAGTGCTTCATGAGTTCCACTGGTTGCTTCTTAGTATTGCAGGAAGTTAGCACCCACCCCTCTCCTAGAAAATTGAAATATCCTAGGACATATTAAAAAGGCAGAATGTTTCCCCTAAAAAGATTAGAAACTCAGAAGCAGAAACTCACCTCAGAAATAGAAACTCACCCCCACCTTTGTTAATGGGTGAGCCATGAAGGCCTGGGCCAGAATACTTTACATAACAAAGATCTCCAGGTAAAGCTATAGCAATTGCTCAAAAGCCCTTTTCAGTGCATCATCTAGCAAGGCTCAACCAAGCCTGGAACTCAGGACAGCCTACAGAGTTGCCCCTGCATGGCCCCATGGGAGTCTGACAACCAATCAGAATACAAATCCAAATTCAAATCCCAACAAAGGTTATAAAACCCAGGCACTCTCAGTATATCAGTCTTTTTTTTTTTCTTGATCTCTTCCTTGAAGCATGTGATCATCCTTCCTTTTCACCCTGGAGCTCCAAGCCATGTGGTCCTGCTGTCCACCATTAAACTTTCCAAAGAGCCTCCATGTTTCCAGTGTCTTTTTCCCCACTTGGAACTGAACCCAGAAGGATATTTCTTCCAACAGTATAATTCAAGATATTGCTGTTTATATAATAACTATTGGTGACTATTTATTTGTCTGGTAGTTTCTACCTGCACTGTAATTTCAGACAGAATAGGTGTGCTCCAGGCCCCTTCAATTAAACAATGTTACTTATTAGGACCTAGGAAATAGGTCTTCTCTGGGTCCCACCCTGCAATTGTTCTCAGGCCTGGGGTTAGGATGGCTGCTAAATGTTTTACTTTTTTGGAGTATCAATACTTTTTTTGAATATGTTGTTTTATGTTATATATGTTCGGCACCTCAGTGGTGCAATGGTTAGAGTGCAGTATTGCAGGCCACTTCTGCTGACTACCAGCTGCCTGCAATTTGGCAGTTCAAATCCCACCAGGCTCAAGGTTAACTCAGCCTTCCATCCTTACAAGGTGGGTAAAATGAAGACCCAGATTGTTGGGGGCACATGACACTGTAAAACCACTTAGAGAGGGCTGCAAAGCAGTATATAAGTCTGTGCTATTGCTATGGACATACATTTTCTTTCTCATTCCCTTGCAACCTACCTTTAAAATGTAACCCACCCAGAGTCATTTGGGAGTTAAGCACAGGGGTGGGATTCTACCAGTTCGCATCTATTCGCTAGAACCGGTTGTTAACATTCCAACAAGTTCGGAGAACCGGTTGTTAGAAGAAATTACTGGACTAATCCTGTAAGGAAGGCAGGAAGGAAACATTCTGGTGTTGCTTACAGAAACTGCCTCTCCGTTAACCCTTATTACATTCTTGGCAGGACTAGACTTCCTGTCTCAGGAACTTCTCTGGAGTTTTTTTCCCCTCCTTTGATGGCATTTTACTTGTGTGGAGTGACCATTCAAAGTTACAATGGCACTGAAAAAGTGACATGACCATTTTTCACACTTACGACTGTTGCAGCATCCCCATAGTCATGAGAGGCCAAGCGAGGAGATGCATGCCTCAATGTGAGTGATATTGAGTTGGCCACGCCCAGCCAATAACATGACCACCAAGCCATGTCCACCCAGTCACATGACCACCAAGCCACGCCCACAGAACCAGTTGTTAAAAATTTTGAATCCCACCCCTGGTTAAGCAGCCTTTAAATCCAAATAAATAAATATTTATTTTATCCCCACAGCACTGTGTATCAAATAGGGCTAAGAGAGAGTGCCTGGCTCAAAATTGTTCAGGGGAGTTTCTGTGGCTGAGGATGGACTTGAAGCTGGACCTAGTTCAAAGCTTTAACCACCATATGGATTTTGTTCTTTATAAAATGGCCTAAAATTGTTTGTTAGGGAACAATATTTATAAGCACTTATTTTGTAATTGTATTACTGAACTTAATCTTTTTCTAGTAGAAAGCCTCACAAATACAACATACACATATACCCCCGACGTCTGCTTCTCTACTTGCCATATAAGGTATTGATTTCCATCCTTTTTCAATTCACTGAATATTATCACTTTTCACTGCAACAAATTTCAACTTACTTCATGACTTTTTATTGCTGAGAGACATAAAAACTCACAAATGGTAATACACTGAAAAGCTAATCAGCTGTAATGTCAAATGTCTTAGAGCTTTTAACTTTAACTTTTGTTAAAAGCTTTGAGGAATTTTAAAAAACAATGCTGGGACTGAATCTGTGCCTGATGGGTCTCGGGTACGTATGGAGCGCTTTATCTTTTTCTGAGTCATAACCATTATTTTAAAAGTTTATCATTGTGTCCAATTTACTACAGTCCTCACCATCTCTTTAATATGCCAAATGTACCAAATACAGACATCTGGTGTATTACACTAAATGATTCCAAATTGCTCTATTTCTCCCCCCACCCACCCACCATTGTTTAAAACTTACTCCAGGACCAAAGTTTTGATTAGTTTGCTTTTCCTGCCTTTTCCTACATTTTTTTCTTGCTGAAGTAATTTTATGGTCCAGTATTCCAAGAGTTTAAAAAATAGGAAATATACTGGATCTCTTTGAAATGAATAGTTTAGATCAGTGTTTCTCAAATTTGGCAACTTTAAGGTGTGTGGACTTTAACTCACACACCCACATGGGCGGGCACAGAGATGTAAGCACACACAGACACATACTTCTTATTGGACAATTAAGACTTATTGGACAGACCACTTAGACTTTCCAGTGACCCCAAATTGCCATTACTTGCTAAGAAATTAAAAATTACAATACATGAAATTAATAAAAAATACAGAAAATGCTCTGGAGAATAATTCAGTTTCTAACCAATTTTTTAAAAGCAGTAAGAAGGCATTAAGTTTGCTCCAGAGTAATGGTGGTGGTGCTGCAAAAAAAAAACAAAAAAAAACAACCCCCACCCTCTAGTCTCAATTCCCTTCCCCGCCTGAAAATGTGGAATCTGTTAAGTCTGGGCGGTGGGTCCCAAGGAGAGACGAGACTCAAGTAGTGACAACAGCTCTTTATTAGGCAACCAGATACTGAGACAGCCTTTCCTAGCCGCGGCAGCTCTTTTTATAGAGCTGGCTGCGGCTAGGCAGCCTATGACAGGCTTTTGAGCTTGCCGCGCTTGGTTTTACCCAATCGCGCCAACCCGTATACGAACCAATCAGGATTGCTATATAACGTCCAATCACGGCCCGGCTTTTCCGGACCAATAGAAATGCAGGCCTACAAGCCTGCTAGTATGGAACAGAATCATTAATATAGGAGTGTCAAACTCATGGCCCGCGGGCCAGATGTGTAACATACTGGACATGCCCACCCCCATTTTAGCAAAGGGGGGGAAAAGTTGCAACATGTCATGTGACGAGTTTGACACCCCTGCATTAATAGCTTTTTCTAATAGATTGAGCCAGTGTTGTTAGAAGGCAGTCCTATAGATATCCAGTGCCAAGCTTGAAGGGCATTATAGGTCAACTCCAACACTTTACAATATACTTCCAATTGGTTTTTGCTGACAGGTGGGAATTTTATGGTGCCTCCTTTTCAAACCATGGAAAAATAAAAGCTGCAAGCCCTAAATTTTTATATTTAAATAAATTAAGCCTCCATAATTGAATTTTAAACTTCTTTCTCATCTTGCCTTTATTTCCTTTCTTTATGCAGGGGTGTAATGGCTCCTGCCCTCTGGAATATTCTTCCTTCAGCTATCAGGATGATACTTACACTTTTGGCCTTTCACAAGGCCTTGAAGACTTGGTCGTGTGCCTGGATTTAAGGCCCGAAATGTGTTAAAGGTCCCACTTACTGGCTGCCTTAACATCCATAGTAACTATTTTACTTAGTGCCATATAGATTTATTCTGTACTGTTTTAATTGTTTTAAATTGATTTTTTGTTTTTTGATATAATAACCCAGTGTCATTTGTAGAGATGGGCAGCTATTGAATAAATAAATAAATAAATAAATTCAAAAAAAAAAAAAAAATCTTCTGTAAGAAGTAATGCACGCACCCCCTCCCAGAGAATGAAATATTTTTGGGGGAATATCAAAGAGGAAGAATATTATATTTCCCCAAAGGAGAAATGTAGAAACATGCTCTTAAAGACAGAAAGCAGTCCCAGTTTCCTGCATAGTAAAACAGCCCCAGCAGATGACTGAAGCCTTTAGAGATGGATATTTTGAGATAAGGGGAAAATGCTTAAAGTGTTTGCCTTTTTAATTGCTATACTTGGCAACCTTAAAACACCTTCACCCATGCAGACAACTTATACGAATCCAGTCCATTTCTACCACCATTTGGCTATGGTGCCTAAACTCTCAGCATTGTAATTCTGGTTTAACATCAAACTTAACAAACATGAGAAGATCTTTTATTTTAAAAAAAAAAACCATGAAGCCAAAATCTGGATGTATAAAAACAGCATTCTTGGAGTCCAAGAAATTCTGAACTTTCTACAAAAAGCTTGATCCATTCAGTAATCACACCTTCCTAGTGATAAAAAGATTCAAAGAGTGCAACTAACTCTTAGAGAAACCACATCCTAAAGTCTTAGTTACAACTGACCTGTTCTTATTGATAGTAAAAGAATATTAAAAAGAAATGCATTCAGCTTAAGGTTTTGCTGCACTGATCTTCTAAAGCAGGGGTGTCAAATCCAATTCCATTGAGGGCCGCATCAGGGTTGTCTTTGACCTTGGAGGTGCTGGGATGGGCATGGTAAGGGTGGGCGTGGCAGCCCAACATCACTTGTGTTGGGGGTGCATGTGGTGGCCCAAGCGTTCTGCCCGTGAAAACGGGCTTCCAATCTCCGTTTTTGGCTGCAATGGCCTCCTGCAACCATCTGCCATCAAAAATGGAGCTCCAGGGGGCCACACACAGCCCTCCCAAGTTCCGTTTTTGCTTGCAGGGGCACCGTGGGCCAGTCCTTCACTGTTTCCAGGGTGGTCCTGTGTGCCAAATCTAAGCATCCCACGGCCCAGATCTTGAGTTTGACACCTCTGTTCTAAAGTATTTTGTACCTTAACATAATGCTGAATGATAAAACAGCAGTTATTTTAGTCCCCTGGCACATAAAAAGTCAGTGTGTTGGGAAAAGAAATAAAGGTTTTTTTTCCAATTAAAAAAGGGGGCAAGAGGTTAAATGTTTTAGGACTCATTTGAAGGGTGAACCACTCCAATTTCAGGTCAGATAAGTGGGCATAGCGATAATAGAGCTGGTAAGATCCCTGTAGGTTTGTGTCATGTGTTTACTCTGAGCACACTGTGTGCAGATTGGACTCCTGAAGTAAAATTCCCTGGAGGCTTTCTTACCTAAAAAAATAATAATAATCCATAAGTATTTTGCAACTCTCTGCTGATTCAGTACAAACGTATCTAGCAACCTTTCCCCATTGTTGAGCTGAACTGCTCTCTCTGTTTATGCTTAAATCAATGGAAAAGAATACCAGCGTGGCATTATTTCTCCCACTACCGATTTCTTTCCTGTTTCTAACAGCTGATCTATATCTTGAGGCTTTGGCTGAATAGGCTAACAATCAAGATGGGAGGGGGGGACAACCTTTACACCAGTAAAATAAAAATTGAGCTTTAGCTTGCCTTATGCAAGAGCTGGGACCAGCAGAATACCATTTCATGGGGAAAGGGGGGGAGTAGACAGAGTATGTTTGTGTCATGCTGGGATACAAGGTGAGTGATAAAAGGACTAAAACATTCCTGCTGCTTTTCTTCATTTCTTGAAGAATACTAATTGACGTGGCAAATGTATTTCTCCTTTTTGCCTCACTACCAGTTGGTTGGGGAATGATGCCGTGGCTCAGCAGTTAAGTAGGTTGAACCTGGTTAATGCTCAGGTTCGAGACCCGAAGACCACATGATGGGGTGAGCTCCCGTCCTCATCCCTGCTGCTACCCATCTAACAGTTCGAAAGCATGCAAATGCAAGTAGATAAATAGGTACCACTTCAGTGGGAAGGTAACAGTGCTCCATGATGCTGGTCACATGACTGTAGAAATGTCTTTGGACAACGCTGGTTCAATGGCCTTGAAACAGAGATGAGCACTGCCCCCTAAAGTCATCTGCGGTTAGCAAGTAAAAATCTGCAGGGACTCCTTTACCTTACCTCTACCATTTCGTTGCAGGAAAAAAACCCATCGTGCTATTCATCATCATTATCCTATTGTTTTTCCCATAGGTCTAGGATTTGCTTTTCAACAAGCACCATCACACTGCCTAAACAAAAATGTAGTGGAACTTTTCTGGGTATCCAGAATTTGGGGTGCAACCCTGTCCCTTTCAGTATAAGCATCCCTGAGTCCTTATTAAGAGGTGAGTTCTTACTTTCGCTGCAAATCATGGGTTCCACTGGATTCTAGTGTTGCACCATAGTCCCAGTTAACACCAAGGAGATTGCTCGTGACCTTGCCTGATGAGCTGCTGCTAGGGACTTGGTATGACTCTCTTCCCTCCTCAGCTGCATTCCCCTGCAGCACACATTCCAAACAGGAGGCCGGCTGCAGCAGTTCCAGAAGCTGCTTCCAGCTCTCTGGCTCCAGGATTAGCAACACTCTATTTTACTGCACCAACTCTTCTGTGATATGAGTGACCTGCTTCTCATTAAGATGTCATTTGTGGAAGAAGGATGTTCGGTTTGAAGACAAAAGGCTACCTTTTCTCCGCCCCCTCTCTTAAGATGACTTAGTTTGAGAGACCTGGAGTCATCACCCTGCCAGTTTTAGATCATGCACCCCCCCACCCCCAGATGAAACACTAGGAGCCTAGGCTCAGTTATGCATGCAGGTCACAGCTTGGCTGTTGGCAGGAAATCTGCAGCAAATGTGTGCTCTGCTTTCCAAATAGAAACTATCTGCTTTTTTCTTCTCCACGTGATTGTGTAGCATGCATGAGCATTTCAGCCTTGCAATGAAGTCCATATTTCAGGGCATAAATGTTTACACACACACACACACACACACACACACACACCTTGCTTTCATTGAAGTTCATTTTTGCTTTCACTGAAGTTTCATTTCATCATCTAATCTAGCTATCATCTAGCTATCTTTGATAAAGTATATCTACCACTGTCCTAGAATTCTTTATCAACCAAGTATGATTGGATAGACGAGGAATTGGCCTCCGACACAGTGTACATACAAACAACAAGTGATAAATCATGATCATAATCATAAAATACAGTCATCATAAATCATAAGATGCAACAGTCAGTGATAGCCATGGGACACTAAATAAAAGCAATCAACATAAATCATAACATAAATGGGTTCTAACTATAGAAAGAAAAGAGGGAACGTCCCATTTTTATCTATACTACTGTTTTTCATAAGTACAAATGCACATGGTACTGTTCAAAGTATCATTTATTTATAAAGTTTATTTATAAAATTTATAGGCTGCATATCTTACTCCAGGGTAATCCTGGGTGGCTTACAATCATAAAAGATAAAAACTATATAAACAAAAACATAATACAAAATCCAAACATTATGACTCAATTAAAAGATGGGGAGGGCAGGAGCAGGATTTGGGGGGAGGGAAGTGGAATCTGTTGTTAATCGATCCACCACCTCCACTGTGCTGTTCTCCCATTAGAGGCCCAAGTCAACTGGCAGAGCCAGGCCTTCAGGCTTTTATGAAAGGATAAGAGGGTTGGGGTCAACCTGACATCGGAGGCCAAGATGTTCCACAGGGCAGGTGCAATGACAAAGAAGGCCTTTCTCCTGGATCCTGCCAGCTGGAATAATTGGGCTGACAAGGCCTCAGCATGCCTCCTCTGCCTTCAAGTTTGCAGCAGGCCAATCCCAGTGGGATGAGACAGTCGCTTAAGTAGCCTGGACCCATGCCATGAAGGCAGAGGTGGTATTCAGCAGGTTCTGACCGGTTCTGGAGAACCAGTAGTGGAAATTTTGAATAGTTTGGAGAACTGGCAAATACCACCTCTGACTGGAGATTTTACAGTATCCTTCCCCTGTCATGCCCACCAAGCCACGCCCACAGAACCGGTAAGGAAAAAAATTGAATAAAATAAGGAAATCTTAGCAACTGCTTCAGTTTGATTGCAATCAAAAGTAAGAGAATAAGCCAAGAAATGCTAGGATCTGGAAATAGTTTCTATACTTCTAAGTGAAGTTCATCACTTCAAAGTATTCTGGAAGCAGTGTTTATCCCTAATTGAAGCTTGGGATTAATTATGGCAATAGAGTCTGCTGTGATTTTGCAGCTGTCCCATAACACATTGGAGTACACATACAAAGAGGCAGGGCTTGAATTACGCTGGTGCAACCATCAATTTGCTTGTTCTTTTCTTTCTCTCTCTCTCTCACTCATACACATACAACCTCACACATGCAAATCTTTCTCCAAACCTCCCCCCCCCCACTTTCTCTCAAACACATACACACACAATTGGTCTATTGTATTTTCATCCTTCTGTTCTTTCAACTACCATGTTTCTCATATAATAAGGCCGGGTCTTATTTTTTTTTGAGCCCCGAAAAAATGGCTAGGCCGTCTTTTCGGGGGGAACTTAATTCCCCCCCCCCCCTTGCATCTTCGGGCGGGCGGCGATGGCTTGGATGTTGACCTCAGCGTTGGTGGGGCAGTTCGTATCGGGGTCAACGCAGGCAGCACCATATCCGGGTATGCAACAAAAGTACTTCCTAACAGCAAATCCCCCCACCATTCCCCCCCATTTCGCATGTGTTAATATAGGCCTTAATTTGGGGGGAGGGGCTTAATTTCATTTCATGCCTATAAAACATGCTGGGTCTTCCTATTGGGGGAGGCCGTATTGTTGGAGAAACAGGGTATATTATAATATAGGAAGAAAATAAAAATATTATGATTGGGATATCACATCTCTACTAATATCATTTAAGTATTTTATACAGAATATCTGCTATATCTCAATCCTGCATATGTGCCTCTTGTGATAATCAGTTGAATAACAATAGCACTTAGACTTATATACCGCTATACAGTGCTTTACAACCCTCTCTAAGCGATTTACAGAGTCAGCCTATTGCCCCCAGCAATCTGGGTCCTCATTTTACTGACCTCAGAAGGATGGAAGGCTGAGTCAACCTTGAGCCTGATGAGATTCAAACTGCCAAATTGCAGACAAGCAGCAGGCAGCCGGAGTAGCCTGTAGCACTGCATTCTAACCACTGTGCCACTGCAGCTCATACTAATGAAATGAATCCATTTTAATTTCTTTAGTTTGGTTATCATGTTGGCAGCCCTGTGGTAAGATGGGCAGCCAATAAATTTAATTAAAAACAAAAACAAACTTCTTTTGATCCAAGGGAAATTTAGTCTTGTGTTAAGCATAGATCACCTCTATATTCTTGTTGCAAAGTGAACCAAATATTACCATGGTTTTGAAACAAAAACAGTTTAAAGAATTTTGCAGTTAAAGTATTCTACCAGAGCCTCAAAAGTCTTTCTAATGCAGCAGTTTTAAGTCCAAAGTCACACTGCCAGTATATTGAGGAAAACATAAAATATTAGGTTGCTCAAGCTTTACTATTACCTTTTCTTGTAGACCTATTTAACTTTCCTGCAAGGCCAATAAAGATTGACTTGAATTGATTAATTAAATTAAATAGAGATGAATATTTAAATGCTATTTGCTGTACCTACTTGCAAATTAAATCTATAAGGCCAAAACAGTGGGCAAAATTATAAAATAAATGCAAATGCAATTATGAAAATGTATTATATAAAATCAGACTAAGTCACAGCTGACTAACTAGACTGTACAGAGTATTGCAGTAAAAATTCAGCACCAGAAAAGTAAACACAGATGATTGAAGCTTTATTTAACTTCTTTATAAACATATAAAGTAAATTTTACAATACCAGTTATAGATTTCTCCAACATGGAGCAAACTCAAAAAGAAGCAGACATGTTACAGGTTCAGAGCAGAGCTCTAGTTTTCAGCCAGCAAGCAAGCAAGCTTCTCTTTCACTTTAGAGCTGAGCACAGAAAAGAGATAAACTATGCCCAGATTCTCTCTTTAAGTTTCTGCCCTCAATTCAGCTCTCATATGCTGACCTTGTTACTAAGCTCTATTCCAATTCATGAATATAGTCTGACATAGACTTTGATTAAAGTAATATAAATATACAAAAAGGAAAGCAAAACCAGGGAAATATAAAGAAAAACAGATGATTGTCTTCAACAAAAAATAATATAGAAGAAGAGGGGAGGGGAGAAGAGTAAATTAATGCAAAAAGAAAAGGATGGAAAACTGACCAGTTTTGGCTGCAGTCCATTGCCTTTTTTGCATCCTATGCAAGTTTCAAATTAATTTAAAAACATAAATTTCTTAATCAGCCAAAAGCTCAGCGAAATGAATATTCCACTTTAAATCCTAGCCAGCCAGATGCAACCAGAAAGGTAACTACAAAAACATAAAGGCAACATTTGATACTTAAACTTACATGTTAACTTGACCATAAAGGTATAGAGGTGTCATGGCTAATACCAAGAGACCAAACTCACATTCTTGTCTTGTATAAATCATGAAGTCCTTAAAACTAAAAAGATAATTTTGATGGGAGCCACCCAGAGTTGGTTTGAAGAGGGGCATCTATATAAATAATTTAAATAAAATAAAATAAGAATTGGGGGTGTATCTTAATTAGTTCAAATTAAGTCATGTTAAAATCAAGGAAAATTGAAGTAAATCATCACTATCTTCTCATGCTGACTTAAATGAGACCATATTCTAACTAGCTTAATCTGGATTTTACTAGATTAAAATGTGAAGCAATTTTAGTCCTCCATCAGTAAGATAAAAACTGAAATGCTGTATCTCCTTACTTAGGATTGAATTGCACTGAATGCCCTTTCCTCTTACATGAATTTCTACAGGATTTTGCTGCCAAAGCTCTTATCTCTTTGCCTTCTGAGATATGGTTGGAGGAATCCCCAGTGTGGAGTTTGCTTCTTACAGAGAGGCCTCTTCTGTCTGCTAAATAAAAAAAATTGTTTTAAAGAGATCTCACTCAGAATCATTGTTTGGATAGGATTTGATTTATTCAGGAAAAGAATCACAATGAAGTTCAGACAGGGATAAGAAATTATGAAACAAAGTTAAGCTTGTTCCTTTGTATTGGGGAGCCTTGCTTTTTTATTCACCCTCAGATTTAGCACTGAGGCTAGAAAAATCTCTTCTCGTTTCTGTATAATTTATTCTCAACAAGCCTGCTTCTTACCAAACAGGGGGACTTCTAAAGTGTGATTTTTTTTTTCTCCTGAGTGATCCAGTTTTAAAAGAAATATTTTTAATTTATTAAAATAATTGTTTATGAACTTTTATTGTTTTTAATTCCAATTACAAACTTCTTAGAGCTTTCATTATATCACAAGGAAACAATAAAGAGCACATCAAAAGGATCAGTGCTAATACGAGTTTTACACCAAACTATTGAGTTATCGATCCAATAATCAAAGCACTTGCCTTTCCTTCCCATTAGGTGTTTGTCTCTGCCAAAGTCTTCAGTGGCTGATGTTTTGTTGGGTCTTCAATCTGCTTTTCTTGACCCAGTATCTTTCTTTTCTTGGTAGACCTCCAAAACCACTTCTCAGCTTCTCTTCACTGGTGAAACTTTCAGCTTTTTGCCTGGACTACCAATCACCGTTTTGATATTTCTTGAACCAACGGGCCTTCTGTTCTTCACCTTTTCCTCATGAATAAGTCATACAGTTAGCAGGGCTCCCTGCTTTGTTAACTTCAAATGTTCTTGCTCTCTTTTTTTTTCCTGCCTTCACTTTTGCTGCACTCAATAGTTAGGGTGTTAAATAAGATTTTGAGCTAGTTCACTCTCTTTTCCTCCACACAAACTAGCTTCCTTTCCTTCATTCTGTCCTGACCTTTAGCATTTAATTACAACTTAGTGACAATAGTTTTATAGAAAAATCTTCCCACCCCAAGATCTGTACTTACAGTTATCTACCTACCCATTTTGGAAGATCCTGTTTCCTGTGTTTTGAAATCAACCTTTCAACTAAGTTTAGTTTCTCTTAAGCATTATGCCCACTTTCCTCTCACTTGGGCCCATTTAGGTCATGGCATGCTCCCTTCCATGCATCCATTTCATCAAGACAGGAAAGTAAAAGAGACTTTCCATGCATACTGAGGTGGAATAGTGGGACAAGCTTCTCGATGATATTTGGTTTTCCATCACACATTTGGAACAAGAATTCCTACCTTGGCCTCTTGCTACATTATGACTTCCATACCATGACAGCATCTGGTGCTCCCCTGTGGTACTCACAGTCTGTTTGCATCCCTACCAGGAAATGAAATAAAATGGGGAAGGAGGAGGAGAGAGGAGGGGATGGAAGGAAAGACACAACTTCTAAACTTGCCCTTCAACTGATGGCAACTCTCCAAGGCATCTATCACTACCCAACTGCTTGAGGACCTTTAAACAGAGTTGATTTAAGACTGAGACCTTATTTATATAATTCCTGAGCTCTGGAAAGACTCAATTCTCCCAAGGCCTTAGGAGTGGAAAATCTGCTTCTGATGTTTCCCCTTTAATCTTGCTGAACCTCCATGGCTTTCTTTTATTCACTTTTTTCCTTTGAAGGGGTTGCAGGCTGCCCATTACCTAATCCAAAATAAAAGCCTCTTGTATTGCCGCTACCCGACAGACCACTTAACTAAGCAGGTCAGGACTGTTTGTATACTTATTTGTGGCTTGTGACTACTACAGTATTTTACAAGGATTCTTAGAATCTCATTTCACTTTTGGTTAAACATTGCTAATTGAGAGTTTCAAAGCCAACTTCTTATAAATCCTTCAAAGAATAATGATGTGTGCCATCAACTGTACATCAGCACAATTGATCCATCTGGTTATTAATAGTGGGCAGTGACAGACACCTTGGAAAGTTGCCATGTTATGTTTCTCTGTTTCTCAAACCAAGAGTCTTACTGTTTAAATGTCATTGGTAGAAAGCTCAGATGCACTTTGTACATTCAAGAGTCACCTTATAGTTTCCAACACTTCTGAAAATGCTACCAGCAAACTGCAGGTGAGGTATTAAAAAAGATTTAGAAGAGTACAGTTTTGATAAAGAACAACTGGATAAAATACTATTGGGACCGGAGGAGAAATTAATAACGAAAATATATAATTATCTGTTAAAATTTAAAATGGAAGAAGAAATAGTTAAAGGTATTGAAAACTTGGGCAAGGAATTTTGGAATGGGAAAAATTATGGACAAAAAATTATAAATTAACAATATCTGCGGCCTACAAGGAAAACCTCTAAAAATGTTTTATTGTTGGCATTTACCACCAGCTAGACTGGCAAAGATGTATCCAAATATGAGTCCGGAATGTTGGAAGTGCAAACATAAACAGGGTACTTTCTTTCATATGTGTCCCTGGGAAATACTGGGTAAAGATAAGAAAATGGTTACAGGATATAACAGATCTTCAAATTGAGCTTAAACCTGAACTTTTTTTTTATTAGGAATAATAAGAGGAGAATTCAGTTAAAAAGTTAAATATATTATATTGCATATAGCAGGGGTGTCCAACCTTGGCAACTTTAAGACTTGTGGACTTCAACTCCCAGAATTCCTCAGCCAGCTTTGCTAAAGGTCTAAAGATCTTTTTTGTATTGTGGTGTAGGAAGTTGGCACTCGCCACTCTCCTGGAAAAATAAAATATTTTAGGATATGTTAAAAAGGCAGAATATTTCCTGTGCTGTCCCAGCCAGTCTATGGGAGTTGGATAGTTACTTAGGAATTATGAGCTGTCCCCTTAAGGGAATGCATCATGGTAAATGTAGTTAAAGGTATCCTGGGAAATGTAGTTCATGTCATGTGGCCACATCTGTAATCCTGATTGGGCACTAAATTGACCCTCGAGGGGTTGGGGGGGGTTTCCCTCCATTCTTGCCTGGACTTATGAATTGATAAGCAGCTTATTACTACAAGATGGGTTAGGAAAATAACCATCTTTTACCTGCAAGGCGGATATACAAAGGATTGGTCACTATAGAAGAATTTCATCACAAATGTGAGTCATGAAGATACCTGATGTACCAATAAATGTACTTTGTTATGGATGTTTTGTGGAATTATCTATCTGCATCTGCACAGCTACAATTCCACCTCTGTGCATGAGACAGGACATTTCCCCTGAAAGAGAAGTAGAAACTCAGAGAGGCAGAAACTCAGCCCCCCCCCACCTTTGTCAATGGGCCATTAAGGCCTGAGCCAGTCTATTCTACATAACAAAAGATAGGATTAGCCCTCTACCTATCTCACCACATGTCATCTGGGAAGATTACATCATCCAGCAAGGCTCAACCAACCCTGGGATTCAGGACAGCCTACAGAGTTGCCCATGCATGGCCTCATGGGAGTCTGACAACCAATCAGAATACAAGCTCAAATTCAAATCCCAACAGAGGGCATAAAACCAAGGGATTCTCAGCATTTCTTCCCTTTTCACTCAGGAGCTCCAAGACATGTGATCCTTCCACCGTTAAACCATCTTTCCAAACAGCCTCCATGTTTCCAGTGTCTTTTTCCCCACTTGGAACTGAACCCAGGAGGATATTTTCTTCCAACAGTGGTGTACCGAACTGTATGGAGTATTCCAAGTATTGCCTCATCAGTGTGATATTATCACTTGTCATAATCTTAATGCTATCTTCTGTTGGTAAATAAATGCCTGATAGAACAATAGTGAACAATACAAGTAGCTCACAGCTGAATTGTTGGCTTCTTGCACTTCTTTGAGTTTGCTTTTTTCCTTGCAAAGCTATAGATAGAAAAAGATTCATCAACATCATGAACATCACAAAGTATACCACATCTGTCGTAGTCAGAAGACTTTATAAGAAATCCTTAATTTCACAACACACTGAAAAGTTTATACACAGTTTGATTGGGAAATTGTACACACCTTGGAAAAAAATCCAAGTAAATTCCAAGAGACTTGGCACTCTCACATTAACAGATGCATTTAAATAAACTCCATTATTTGTTGCACAAATGTTTAGATGGATTTGACATTTTCATCACCTATCAAGTTCTTCCAAAGGATCTGATATTGTCACAGAATGTAAGTTGTTCCTGATAAAGCTGTCTATTGTGTCAATGTTGGTGTTCAAGTGTGCTCCAAATCTTTTGGAATTGTATCTAAGGCACTTATTACTATTGATACTGTCTTTTCTTTCTTTTGCCACAATCATTCTACTTGTATTTGCAGGTCTTTATATTTTGTGATTTTCTCTAGTTCTTTCTGCTGTCTCCAGATATTGCAATATGCACTATGCAGACATTTTGCCTTTCTTATTGACAGTTGACCATAAGGGATTGATATGAAAGATGTTTGTTTGAATCTTGAAGTCTCAGAGCACTTTAGCTTCTTCATTTTCTATTACTTTGTCTATTTTGTGGTTCCACCTTTTCTTGCATGTAGGCAAAAGGTATTTCTTGCAGATAGTCCAATGCACCATTACTACTTTTTCATGCTGCTGTTTGCAATCAGTGTGGAATATTCTTGAAGAGCTAAGCAGCCTGTTGGTTCTTTAGCTTCTTTGCAAGGGTGGCAAATCATATCATTCACTTAGCTGCCCAAAAAGAATTACTAAAACATCATAAAAGGCAACAGCTGTAAGAATCCAATTGCAAAAGTAAGACACTTATTTATTATATTCATATCCTTCTAAAAATTGCTTATAAAATTATAGAATCATATTTGAATTTTCCTTCCAGGCACTGACCTGAAATGCTTAGCTTCAATTCAGCAATTGCATTAAGGGAGACCAAGTCCTGGTTTTGCCTGACCTGTTAGACAAAATTGTAACTACTAATTGAGTCTCAACTGCAGTAAAACTGCAACTATAGGATTAAGCATTAAGAATGGCTATCATGGATCATTACCTTCCAGTGCTGAAGGGGCTTGTACATTCCAATATTGCTATGTGCCATAATACTGAGGTACAACAGGCTGGATGGGAGGGATCAGGTTAAATAGTATCTGCTGGAGAAGGTAATAGTTACCTGCTCCAAAATTCTGCCAATAAAAGTAAAAGAGACAATGTCAACGTGATTTGGGAAGGTGAGCCCCTAGCTCAGAAAGAACTCAATCAACCATTGATGAAATTAATGATGGTGCTAGCCATTCAATCATGTCCAATTCTCAGCAACTCTGTGGGCCAGCTCTCTACGTTTTCTGATTTTATACAGCTTCTTTTGGTTACTTTATGTTTTTTCTAGTGTCAGCTTTGATGGGGGCTATTCACTGTGTTTTCTGGTGGTCACACTTCCTTTTTTTCTAGAGAAAAACAGGGGGTCAATATAGGCCTGACCCTGAGCTCCCACCATAATGAGGAAGAGGCTTTTTGTTGCTAAACATTGCAATTGTTAAACGAGTTGCTTCTGATTTTATGGCCTCTTTTGCTATGGTTAAGCATATCAGCGCAATGGTTGTAACTGCAAGGACTGATCATAAGTCACTTTCTTCAGGGCTATTATAATTTTGAATGGTCACTAATTGAATGACTGTAAGTTGAGAACAATCTGAACAAATAATATTGGTGCTTATAATATGGCTGGATTCAAGATGGAAGAGCATCCAGCTGCAGCTGTGCCCAAAGACAAAAATTTTAAAGGAGTTGCAAAATGTTCACAAAAGCAGAGCAGGAAATGAAACAGACCTAATGGATGGATGTAGGCTACTCTGGATGTTCTCCACCTTTCATGGAGTCATATAATCATTTGTAGACTTCATACTTCTCAAATTTCTCAGCCATAGCATTGCAGAGAGCTCCAGAAATTAATTTCCCCTATTGGGAAGGGACAGGACATGGCATCGAAGTTGAAGAAGGCTTACTAAATCATTCCAATAGCCACTTTATCACAGTAGCCACCCAAATGCATCAAACCACTTAGAAAATGTGTCCAGCAAGAAGAAAATAGTATCAGAGGATACCTTTTGTGTTTTATAGTGGCTTTGAGATGGAGGTGCAGTTCAGGACTCTATGCTGTATACTGTGGATTTAGGCAAATATTCTTTTTCAGCCTTTATTTTGTTCATATCTTTTGCCCATCTTAGTCTACATGGTGACATATATGGAGGCACATACATTTAGTAATTAAATAAGAGGAATAGGGCAACTAGAAAACGCTTTGACTATTGCAAAACATGGTGCAAACATTAAGTAACTGTAACAGTTCCTATATAGACTCCTAATATTGTCATCACAACATCAATTCAAAGGGCTTTAATTAGCTGATGAAGAGATCAAGCTGTTTTCCAAACAACTCAGCTACACAAAACATGCAGGTATGAATACCATTCATAAATTGGATATTACAAATAAACTGTAGTCTCTGATTAGGATAGGCAATGGCTGATTGGGGAAAGTGTTTATTGAACGGTCCTTTGTATTCCCTGAGCTTGGTTGTTTTCTTGCAGGTGTTTCATTACCCAACTTAAGTAACATCATCAGTGTCTAGCATGTCTAGTCTAATCATTAGCACTGATGCAGTTACCTAATTTGGACAATAAAATGTCTGAAAGAAAACAACCAAGCTGAGAGAGCACCAAGGACCATTTCGACCCTAATCTACAAATATTCTCCTTTATTGGTAAAGTGTTTATTGATAACATTTCTGTCCCATCTTGCCTCCAAGGCTTTTATCATGGTATACCTCCTGTCCTACAGAGTACAGAATCTTTCCAGAGGCCTTAAACCTCTTAGGGTAACAATCTTGCTTGCCTAGCAAGCCTGGTATCTGGAACAGTGGATGCTAAATAATAATGTGATGTTTTTCCATGTCTGACTCAAGATGTTGGGCAGCAAATTCAGCAGTTGCCCTGCAGCCTTAAATGCGCTCACCCTTTCTACAAGCCTGACCAAATGACTGGATGACCTGCCAAATGAGGAAGGGCAAACTCATGTTAGGTTTCTAATGAATCAGCTGGGTGGAAAATTGCAGCTCTCTGAATAAATGCAGTTGAATAAAAGTGTTATTCAGCTTTACATTGTCAAATTGTAAACTAGCTATAGCTTGGAAAAAAAATATAATCACATGAAACTAGCCTAGCAAACCTCTAGTGATATCTCAAAAATGTTATATTCAGTATGGCAGAGTAACTTTAATAAGTTTACAATTGATGTACCGAGCTTAAAAATGAACAAATGCCTGCAGCCTAAGCAGTTCAAAAATTACATAGGAAAAAATGTATTGAATTCAACAGGGGTCATTTTTAAACATAGCTAGAACTGTACAATTAGTGAATCTTCTAATCTGTAAATATGGTACACAATACAGAAGCCTGATGATGGCAGATGAGATTCTGCCAAAACGTTGCTACAACTTTAAAAGCACAACTATAATGACGGAAAATACCCGAACAAAGCTGAATAACATACATACATACATACATACATACATACATACATATAAAATATTACCTAAAGCTGTTTCACCATGGAAGTTTTGTGGGAAATTCTATGAATGACTAAAAGGGTTTCAAATCAAGAGTGGTTTCTTTCTTCCATTTTGCTTGAATCTGTTCTTTCCAACTGACTTTCTTCAAATAAATTTCAGATACACTTTTAGCAAAGGGCTAGGTACCCCAAACAATAATGGCTATGAATTCTGAGAAACTCCATCCCCAAGTAGGAAGTGCCCAATGAGAAAAATGCTCTGGGTCACAGGTTGTAACCTGTGTCTTAATTCTACATTATGAATGTTATTAAAGCCATGATTTCTCTCTCCCCTTTTTTATTTATCAAATCACCTTTGCAAACTCTCCCTAGAGAAACTAAAGGTAGGCTGTATACTGCACACTTTGGGTGATCAAGAGAAGTGTTCATAGAAAAAAGTCAGCAAATTACTAAGCAGATACCCAATCGACTATTTTAGAAGGATACATTATCAGGGCTTTTCCCCCGTGGATTTTCTTTCTTTGCAGCCCCCAGTCAGATCCAATTTCCGGCTTCTCTCACTACACCAAATTTGGTTCTACAATGTTCAGTTTTTGAAGAATTATCCTGCTGACAATTACACAGAACTGAGAAGGTGGCTGTTTTCCTCATTTCTGTAAATAATTCCTGAGGGTTAGTTTCTGGTCTTTTCATTCAGCTCCAGATCCTATATAAAACCATACATAGAAAAATTCCATTAATGTGATTAAATAACAGTCCTACACAGGCGGTTTTAACAAATATGTTTTATATTTGAGGAAGAATGTCACAACCATAAATATTTCATCCTAGATTTTTTGAGATCCTCTCATGATTGAAAATATTTCCTATAGAAATTTGAAATACCATCTTAATGGCAGTCCTTCCTTTAACCTATCATTTAAACCTTTTAAATATTCTTCAGCAGAGTTTGGGGGAAATTAATGTGCTTGAAATATGTGAAGCTATCCTTAATTCTGGTACGGAATCAATCAGTATTCCCAAGAGATGCATCTTCTGAGAACAGTGTGATGGGTTGATCAGCTACCCACCATTAGCATTACAGGTTGTCATGCAGAGTCAAATTCATTATCACACATTATGATATGCCTGCATTAACATGATATGCAGGCATATCATAATGTGCGATAATGAATTTGACTCTGCATGACAACCTGTAATGCTAATGGTATATATATATATAACTATTTGAATTAACACTTGACAAAGAAAGGTTTTGGTCATAGTTGCAAGACCTACTTTTCTTATTATATTAGACCCAAAACCTCTAGTGATATCAGAATTACAGTCTAATGGGATTTTAATAATGTAATCCTTATGATTTTTAGGCAGATGAAAATATGTGGATTTTAAATGGAAAATGTGAATAATTTGAATGGGGAATTGTACTGTATTTCATTTAATAAACATCACAGTATTCTGTTTTAAGGAAAGAATAAGATCCATTGACTCCCACTATCATTTTTTTTTCTTTCCCGCCTTCCCACAAAATGCCTAAACCCCAGGTTGGGACATGATTTTGCATGTGAGGATTCCTAACACATTTTATATGTCATGCCTTGTTTACTTCAGATTTCTGGGCTGAGCAGTGGTCTAAATGGATCTTCCTAATAGTATCACTTTATGAAATAAACCAACTAGTGTAAATTCTCTTTAACAGATTCTCTTTACAATGACCTTAGTCCAAATGACTCATTTGAATCATGCCTGGATTATCCAGTTTATTTAGTTCAGTTTAAGATAATGGTTTTGTGTAGACTTTTGTCCAAAAAGCTATCCTTTGCTGAAGAACACAAGCCTAATATCTTTTCCAAGCCTTCATTAGCCTTTCTAAGGCTACTTTTCCAAAGGTATTGTCAGCCACAATTAAAAGGACAGGTGGCCTTGTTTTGATGAAGTCAACAGTACCATAAGAACCAGAAATGAAAGCTATCCTAGATCTACATCTCAAATAGTTCAGAAGATCTGAAGATCTAACCCTCAGCATGGGGCTGAACCTATTTCTAAGAAGGGATTTATTGGGAAGCGTAGTTTAAGTTTTAATTATTGTTTAAACATCTTGGGCTTATTCAGATTGCTGAGAATCTGTTGTCATCTTAAACTATAGTGAATTACTGTATTAATCTTATTGTAATTTACTGCATTAATTATATTATTTTGTACTGCGCCTAGTTGTACTTGCTTGAAAAATGAAACTATTACTACTCTAACAACTTTCTCAGAGTCTGGGTCTTTAATGAAGATCCATGGGGGAATGTAGTTTTTTTCCCTAGTGGTCCTGAAAATAAACAGTTCATGAATTTAATTTTATTTAAATGCTAGATATAACATGTGACTCCTAATGGTTTACAATAAGAAAAATGTAACTCAAAAATAAAGGAAAACACAGTTCTAATCCCACTACCAGCAATCATTCCAAATCCCTGTTCACATTTAATGTCCTGGAGTCTGCTGCCAGGTTCCCCTCACATGATGGAATACTTTACAGGCCCTAGGAACACCAAAAAGGCAACAGTAAGGTTAAACGAGGAAACAGTGAGCTTGCAGAAAAGCTTCTTGAAGGAGGGAAATATGAGAAAGAGAATCATTTCATTTTAACTACTGTATGTTAGGTATGTTATATGGAATAATTGCTTGCATAAGCTGCCAAGAGTCTATTACATTATTCTGCTATCAATAAAGGTATTTCCAGAAATCCAAGTGACTCTTGTTTCTTGAGCCTTACAGAGCTTGACACTAGAGTCCATGTGACAAAAATACTCCCCCATGGGGGGCCGTGGTGGCTCATGTGGTAGGATGCTGGCCCTGTGCCAGTGATGGGATTTATTTATTTTTTACTACCGGTTCTGTGGGTGTGGCTTGGTGGGCATGGCAGGGGAAGGATACTGTAAAATCTCCAATCAGAGGTGGTATTTGCCGGTTCTCCAAACTACTTAAAATTTCCACTACCGGTTCTCCAGAACTGGTCAGAACCTGCTGAATACCACCTCTGGCCTGCGCACCGCTGAGGTCAGTAGCTCAGCAGTTCGATTCCCGTGAGTGAATAAACTGCGTAGGGTCAAGAAGGGAGCCTCCCCCAAATGTCTACCGGCATTCAGGCATCCAATGGGTAAAGATAACACTGCCCAAAAAAATTCCTTTCACAGAGACAGACAGCCACCTTAGTGATCCCTGGCTAACACATTCCACACACTAAATAAAATAAAACTCCCCCATGATCTCAACTTAGTAGGGTAATCTACTGCATACAATCTCTCATCCAGTGAACCTAAGCCAGAGTCTGAGCAACCATCCCCATATCTGTGATTGCTCAGCAGTAGACTATTTCCTTTTGCAGGAGGTGGGGTTTTTTTTTTTTTTTTTGAGGTCTTTTTGCATTACCTCTGTCCTTAATTGTGCACAGTATGAGCACTAAACTCAATCGCTTTGAACCATCTACTTGAGTGATCTGGATATGGATGGGATCAGCAGAAATAGCCTGCAGTACTTCACTGTAACCACTGCGCCACCACAGCTCTTATGCCCTCTACTTAAAGAACTGTTGTGAATCAATAAAAAGTAACTAAGCCCAAATGCAAAGCGGGTTTTGAAAGCCTGCACACCTGATTGGTCCTTAAACAACGAACAAGGGTTGGTCCCTAACAAGTCCCTGATTGGCCAATATTAGGACACTTCTTATTGGGTATTAGTTGAACTTGTTGCACATATTATTGGTTAATAAGGTAGCAGCCAACCCTATAAAAGGGTTACTGCTGCCCATAGCCTTGCTCTGTTCTGTTCTATCTACTGTTATTAAAGAGTTGAAGTCACTGGTCAGATGTCTGGTCTCCATTATTCTCCAAACTTAACACTGGCGACGAGGGTGGGATGCGGAGACCGAAGAGCTGACTGATCTACAGAGCAACCAACAGAGCACGTGGTCGAACACGCACTATCAACGGCAACATGGCCAGCGGTGCCGTGACCACCCGCTCCATTCGACCCAGAAACCGAAGACTGGGAGTCGTACATGGATAGGTTCCAGATGTTTCTGGAGACCAACAACTTGAAAGATGCAACAGCCAGCAAAAAAAAGAGCTGTATTTCTAACCCACTGCGGGCCTACCGTGTTTAAAATGGCAAAATCACTTGCCAAGCCAGCCGGTAAAAGCGATGGACTGGGACGCCCTCAGAGCCTTTGCTACGGGCCCACTGCGCCGCCACCGTGCCAACCTTAGTCAGAAGGCACGAATATTACCAGAGGGTCCAGCGGAAAGGCGAAAGCCTTGCCAACTACGTCCGCAGACCTCCGCAACCTTGGAGGCCTCTGCGGATTCTCTAACTTAGAAGAAGCCCTCCGAGACCGCCTAGTTCTGGGCCTAGAAGACTGCACGATCCAGAGCAAAATCATGGCTAAGGGGGACATCAGCCTCACCGATGCCCTTAAAGAAGCCACTGCAGCAGAAGCAACCAAGAAGTCGGCAGGCCGAATACGCCGCACCAGCGCACCGCCACGTCAACTCGCCAATGATACCGCCGCTCAGAGAGACACCCGGCATCGACTCACCATGAAGACCTAGAATCCCTGTCAGAAAGTGATGAGGAAGAGGTCAACCGACTCGAATAGAACGAGACCAGTTCACACAACGCTCACTTCGACCTTGTGCAGGATGTGGAGCGAATCACCCACGATCCAGCTGTAAATTCCTCGACGCACTCTGCCATGTTTGCGGGAAAGAGGTCACATCGCAAAGGTTTGCAGAAGCAAACAAAACTCCAACTCCAAACCCCGACAGGCCGAATGCCAGTCTTCAGGATTCATCGGCACACCCTGAGACAAACTGAATCACCAATGGGGAAGCCACTCCCACAGAAACAAACCGTCCACCACTTCCACCAGGCGGAAGAAACCAGGCGGAAGAGACCCACCAGACAATTACCATAGGCCATGCTACATCCCTAGATGCCGGAAAATCAGAGTGAAGGTCGCTCGAAAACAAACCTTGTGTGATGGAGGTGGACTCAGGATCATCCCTCTCGATGGTGTCCTGGAAGACGCTCCAACAGCTCGCCCGACGATTCGCCGCAAAACCTCAACCCTCAAAGGGTTATACTCAAAGATTACCAGGGTAACCGACCCGTTGTCGGGTCCCGCCGATTCCAGGTCTCTTTCAAGGACCGCACCGTCCGCACTGCCACTGACTGTCGTTGACCATGACCGGCATAGTCTTTTAGGCCTGCAATGGTTCAGACCGCTCGGAATCACTGTAGCCGAGTCCACCGTGCCGAGAGCAACGATTGGGAGGAAGCCCTCGTGCAAGAATTCCAAGACGTTGCGAACGGACTAGGCAAGTACAAGGGGACCCCGATCTCATTTAACTTGAACCCTGAGGTAGCACCCATCCGCCTTAAGCCGCGTCGGGTGCCGTTCGCCTGAAACCTAAAATCGACGAACAACTCGATAAGCTAATAGCACAGGGCGTGCTGGAACCCACCGACCACGCCCGGTGGGAAACCCCAATAGTGACGCCTATCAAGCCTGATGGGTCACTGAGAATTTGCGGAAACTACGATCGCACCTTGACCGGCTCCACCCCGCATACGCACCCGAAAAGCCTTTCGCTCCAGCAGCAAATGCCGGGAATTTAAAGTAGGCGATTTAATCTTTGCCAAAACTTCTCCGGCGACCCTTTATGGATACCCGCAACCGTCACCCACCTCACAGGGCCTAGATCTTACCGCCTGCTAACAGACGATGGGAGGGTGTGGAAACGCCACATAGACCAACTCCGTTCGAGATTACCACCCAGCGCCCATGGCTCCCGGGTTCACCAACTGAGGGGAGGAAATATCGAGGAAATTGACTTCGATATGACAGATAGCAGGCCAACGGAAACCCTACGGCCCAGCGAAGTACCGGGAATCGAAGCAGGGAGGAGTTGACTTTCCCATGGGACGTGAACATGGGGGAAACCGAACTGCGAAACCCGAAGAAACACTGATTGGTGGGGACAACCACAACGAAAGCAACACGGAATTTCCGTGCAGCGAAACGGAGCTTAACAGAGATCATCAACGCTCCACCGAACTGGACTTTAGGCCAAACCGGTGGAACCACGGAAAATCATCCAGACAGACCAAACGGCCTGTCTATCTTGAGGATTTTGTTACAGCTCCCCTCAAACGGAGCCCAAGGGGAGTGGTGTTGTGAATCAATAAAAAGTAACTAAGCCCAAATGCAAAGCGGGTTTTGAAAGCCTGCACACCTGATTGGTCCTTAAACAATGAACAAGGATTGGTCCCTAACAAGTTCCTGATTGGCCAATATTAGGACACTTCTTATTGGGTATTAGTTGAACTTGTTGCACATATTATTGGTTAATAAGGTAGCAGCCAACCCTATAAAAGGGTTACTGCTGCCCATAGCCTTGCTCTGTTCTGTTCTATCTACTGTTATTAAAGAGTTGAAGTCACTGGTCAGATGTCTGGTCTCCATTATTCTCCAAACTTAACAAGAACCATCCCTGAATCCTGGTACTTTGGGCCACTGTTGTCCCTGTCTCTAACCTCATCATTATCCAATGTTTCAGAGACATACCATACCACAGTGGAGTCATATTTTCACTACAGACCTGGCATGGTCCGTTTCAGTCTTTGCTTGATGTTTCTATCTTTTCTTTACTCTCTGTTCCACCTCTCAACTTCTTTCAATGCATACAGTATGCCTCCACCTCCACCTCGTCTTCAAGCCACTATCTTTTTTTTTTCCTGCTTCCACCAGCACATTCTAGTTCTCAGTAACATTCTTCTCTTCCCCACCAATTGTCTTCATATTTCCTTGTACTGAAAAGCAGGATGATTACAGATGCTCTTCCTATCAGTGCTGCCAACAGATTAATAGAGGAAAAAGATGAAAAAGTGTACCTGCAGAAGTCTGATTATCTAATTTTGGGAGAAGTTTGACCAATGGAAACTTCATCTATCCAGTGATTTATGTTTATTAATTATTCTTACCTCAAGTTTAGATAAATATTTCTGTGGACTGAATTCTCAGAATCTGAACAAGAGGAGCAAATAGTGAGTGAGTACTCTATAAAAGCTGTGAATGGGTTCAGCTATGTAAGTTATGGATGGCTAAATCCTAATTTGTAAATGATAGCAAATAGAAAGTATAATAGGAAGTCTATTTATTATTTTGTTGTAAACAAACCCTGGCGCTACTTTCAGTTTCAGATTTATACGATTGAAAATCAATCAGAATTTCTGGAGTTAAGGAGAAAAAAAAGCAAGTATGCTTTTTCAGTGGAATTACATAGCACAAAATATTTGTTGCAACTTCATATATAAGTCTATGTTCTTTTCATCTCCATTCTGGCAGCTGGACCCCCTTTTTGTAAAGATGTATTCTTTGGATAGTGTTCTTGATAAATCTGGGGTTCTTTGAAAGCCTATCAGAGGTTGCATAAGGAGGTCTTTTGGTAATGGAGGACTTTAACAGCAATTTACCCAAAAGCCCTAGAGTTATTTCTCTCCTTTAATGAAGAGATACAGGAAGAATGTTGGCTGATTTTTAGATTCTTTTCAATGGAATGGAATCCTTTACATACCTTATGCAGTGGGCTTAAAAGAAAGCTTTGTCTTTTACTCTAAAGCAAAAAATTCTCATTAAGTTTGTCAGAATGTTTGACCTGAGTCATGTAGATCAAAAAATGCCCACGTTCCCAAAAAATGATAACAGGTGATCATGGACACTTGAAAGACAAGAATTCATTTTGATTCATAACTCTGTGATTTAGCGATTGTGAAAGTATCGGAAATCAACAGGAAGCTGGCAACTCTCACCCCACCTCATCTTTTATTCTCCCACTAAACCATGATTTAAAAAAAAAAACAACCTTAAAATCAGCTCCCAAATGGTAGGTTTGGGACATTTTTCAAGGCTTGGGAATGTTAAGGCTTGGAATAGAATCTGTTTGATGCCCTTCTCTCATTCTGCTTAAAAGCATTGAAAACATGGCAAAACAACACACTCATACATATAGGATTCTGTCATGTCATCAGTCTACCCTTTAGAACTTCAGAATGCTCAACTGTAGGGCCCCACCATTGCCCTAAAAACTTCCCCCACCCAAAATTTAAGTTTTTAGCAGTTCTCTCCCTCCCTTCCCACCCCCAAATAAGGGTAGCAATTAATTCTATGAGAAGCAAAGTGGTCACATACCCCCCAATTCCTCCTACTCTCCCCCCTCCAATTGTGCTGCCCTGTGTTTTGCTGAACAATTTGATTAATTTGAGGGAGGTTTCCAGCTTCCCTGTCCAATGGCCTCATGCTTCTATTTCATAAAAAGAAAATGGGAGCGGGGAGACTCACCCTCATATTTTCCAGAGAGACCACTTTACAGCAATTATAAGAGCCTCTGTGGCGCAGTGGTTAAAGTGCAGTACTGCAAGCTACTTCTGCAGCCAGCTGCCTACAATTTGGCAGTTCAAATCCCACCAGGCTCAAGGTTGACTCAGCCTTCCATCCTTCCGAGGTGGGTAAAATGAGGACCCAAATTGTTGGGGGGCAATATGCTGACTCTATAAACTGCTTAGAGAGGGCTATAAAGCACTATAAAGTGGTATATAAGTCCAAATGCTATTGCTATTGTTATTGCTAATACCTCTTTTGGCCTAATAACAGTCTGAGGAGCAAAAGAAATATTCAGTTCCCAGTTCAGTTGGCTTCTGTACCTGGAAAAGGAAAATCACACTCTGATCTGTGATTAATTGTTTGCCCATCTAAGTTAAAATGTGCATAGGGGCATCCCACATGTCAAAGAGAAAATAAAGCGAAGGTGTAGAACAGAGTGCACCTGAAATACATCACAGAATAGATCTGTTGTTGGTTACGATAAGGAGGCCTAAAAAGATTTATATAGCCATCCATAGATGCTTCAGCTGTCAATCATTCCAGGACAAAGTGTATAAATCAGACTGCAATGCTCAAGACATCAGAAAGATCGTCAGTTTATATGGTACAGCTAGGAACATTCTCAAATTCTGAAATAACAGCTTGTGCCATTTCTGATACGCAGAACTGCAAAACAAAAGCTTCAAAATTGGAAGCATTTCAGTAGTTTGGCTATACATCATGTTAGTCAAATTCTCACACAACAGTTTTCTGTAAACATTGTTATTAACTCAGGTACAGACTTGGAGTAAAATATATGTTGGTGGTTTTTTTTTTAATCTAAGGATTACTCTGCTTCAATAGTGCTGATAGTTTCCATCATTTATTTTTACATTTATGTTGTGTTTATTTTCCCAAATCTCTTCTTTGGAAGACTTTTCTGTCCAGTCTGACAGGACCTGATCTAAAAACTCAAGGCCCCGAGCACTGAGACAAGTGCCAATATATATGGTTATTGCTGTTTGAATTGATTTGAAGAATCTTTTTTGTCTGTTTTGCACTAAATTCATAGGAGTATTTAATGTTAATTTTATATTATTTTTATGTACAATATGTGAAGAAATAATAAAATCCTTGAAACAAAAGTTCTTGTCCCAAAAGATTCCTTTTTCAAAAGTCAACTGGGCTTTCTTGTTTGTTTTTTTCTTTGAAAACATTTTGCTTCTCATCCAAGAAGCTTCTTGAGTTCTCACTGAAGCTTCTTGGACGAGAAGTAAAATGTTTTCAAAGAAAAAAAGAACAAGAAAATCCTGTTGACTTTTGAGAAAAAAGCACCTTTGGGACAACCATGACCTGGATGATTGAGAATCTCCTTAGATAAGCGCTTTTGCTAAATTTTGATTTGCATGTTGAACCTGACTGAGTTTTCTTGGATTCATCTCACAGCATTTTGGGTTATATCAGCATGCATCAGTGGTGGGATTCAATTTCTTTCACTACCGGTTCTGTGGGTGTGGCTTAGTGGGCATGGCAGGGGAAGGATACTGTAAAATCTCCAGTCAGAGGTGGTATTTGCCGGTTCTCTGAACTACTCAAAATTTCCGCTACCGGTTCTCCAGAACTGGTCAGAACCTGCTGAATACCACCTCTGGCATGCATCTATTATCCAATGATATGCACTGCTTATATAATGTTGGCAGTTATACAAGATATCATTATGTTTCCAGAAATTTCACAGCAATCTATGCCCCATCCCACCCCCGACCATTCATTCATTCTTCATGGTTTGACATGAGTAATTGTTGATTTTACTTGGGTGATCTAATCTAGCCATTTAACATTATCATCAGCCAGTGATAAAAACCAAAGTAAACATTTTATATCCTGGCATTTGACAGACATAGGAACACTGTTTTTCTACATACAGCCAAAAGTTTAGTAGAAACAGAAGAGAGTAAGCTGTGACCAAAAATGGAAAGCTGGCCTAGGTGCTCCAAGAGATGCCAGTTGTCAAGTTGCGCTGTGAAAATTTACTTAGAGAGAACTTAGTTCATACCATTTATAAAAGCTTTAATATATGATATGACGCCCTGAAATACATTACAGGATAGATCTGTTGTATGTGATGAATAGGAATCCTAAAACAATAGCTGTTTTTAATAGTTATTCAAGATGCTACAGCAGTCATCCAATTCTGTTGTCCACTGCTTAATGGACATTGGACTCCATTGGGCAAAAGCATTGTGCCCGGCTTAATGATACCATAATGCACTCCCTTTGAGTTAATGAGCCAGAGAAAAGACAGCAGTTCATTGAAACTCTTGCCACTTTCACTCTTGCAATGGAAGACAGTTTTTGCTTTCCCTTTGTGCCAGGGCTGGTCACCTTTGCTAGATGACTCTAATCTCAGCCCTTGTGTGTGTATCTTTGCTCTTGGGGTATCAGATGTTTGTGCTACAAATTAGGAGTCTCTAGGTTGTTTTAAAAAGTCCCTGTTTGAAATACTAAAATCCTTGTGTTTTAGAGCATTTGCTCTCCAAAGATCCAACTCTATCATCTTCAGACTATTTTGTTACAAAAAAAAATAATTACAAAAAAAATCTATGTCTGCTACTCCATCCTAAGGAAATTGCTGACAGAGGAATCATTTAAAATCAGGAGTCCTCTTAGGCTTGCAATAATTTTTAAATGCAGTCAAAGCTTTGTTTTTGTTTTTGTGTCTGCCTAGCTATCAAAGAAATACATGTCTAGACCCTTTTTTCTATGCAGTGAAGCATCACACCCATTTTAAAATCCTGTGACCGGAGCTCAGTTTTTATAATTTTCAGGTACATCTGTAATCTTTGTTCTAATTTTTTCCCATATGCCCTTAAATTTTCAGGAGGCTTAGCTCAGAAGAAAGTCTAAAGTGGGTCATCTTTTCCAACAAGCCATAAGTAAAGCAGTTTAGTTTCTGATGCAGTAAATGAAGTATTTGATTTGTAGTCTACCCACATTCAGAAAGCTTAAGCTTTTCCTTCATCCAACCACCTCCGATCCCACTTAACTTTGACTTGCTTAATAATTTATTTAACTTGCTAAACTTTCGTTACTTAAGTTTACATTTGTTTGTTTGTAAAGGCTGTAAATCACACTTGCAGGTTCTACCTCTTTAGGTAATCCTCAATTTGCGATCAGTCACTTAGCAGCGTTTGAACTTACACCAGACTCCAAAAAAGGTACTTATAACTTGGATTTGAAGTTCTGATGTTCAGCCTTCCTCCTACAGTAATGTGACCACATTTTGGCCATTAGGAAACTTGCCTGTATTCACAATTGTTTGCAGTGTCCCATGGTCCTATGATTGCAATTTAATAGGTTTTTTTCTGGAAACCAATGTTTACTTGCAATTTTTGGCAAAAAAAAATGTCCCATGGCAAACAGTAGGTTCGCCTAACAATCACAGCATTCATTTAACAGCCACTGCAGTAAAGTGATGACCCACTTTACGACCAATATTGCAGGTTCAATTATGATCATAAGTTGAGGACTAACTTTATAAGTATCATATGCAACCAAGCTTCAGAACTGGATGGCATCACCAGAGATTGAGGTCTGAGGTCTTATAAGTAGCAGAAAGAAGAGAGAGGGATCGAGTAAGAGGGAGAGAGAGAAAATCATCACAGTATCACAGTTCTGATACAAAGCTTATTTGCTAAAAAATATACACATTGCTGTGAGTTTGAATTTAATCTAACAATCATTATCTTATCACAGGGTATTTTCCACAAAGCTGACCTCTCTTTTCACTCTACAGCTGTATGCCCATTAGATAGGTTGTGATTCACAAGTTATCAGCACAAGGAGCCTGACCTCATCAGAGGCAATTCCCATCAAACAAGGGGAAAAGAAAGAAACATTTGCCCAGACTGTCTCCCATAAATGAGCCTGAGCTTCAAATACATTCCCCCTGATCCTTCGGGCCCAAATTAAATGAAAGGATGACAGAGCAAAGACCTCGGCAGGGCTCATTTGCACATTTATCAGAAAATAAAATAGCACAGAATAGTACAACCTTATCGCTCAAGGTGATGTGGGAAGAAAGCAGGCAGGAGGAAATTTAATAGCACCAGAACACGGAGATTATTGACCTGCTTCTGAATCAATTCCTCTGAAGCTACACTGATAGGCTACAGAGAACGACTCGCATCACAGAAAAGATACGATTGGCTGAGCACCGCAGAAATTCCAAAATCCCCCGTGTGCTTCTTTCCAAAGGTGCTCTGAGGCGCAACTGAGATTCTTAATGAAATGCCTCCCAGAGGAAAGAGTATTAAATGTTAATGAGAACAGATGTTGACTATTTACCTCTTTTTCTCCAGGTCTCAGAGATTTCCAGAAGAAGAGGAAAAAATCCAACCACCTGTTGTGAAAACTACTTTTTAGGCCGTTGTTTTACTGTAGCATAGACTTTAGAGATGATCTCTTCACCTATGAAGAAAAAAAATGTTCTCCCGTATTATCTCAGGCACAACCAATGTCATATTTGCTACTAAGTTGCTTGTTTCCTTGCATTAGCAGATACACCTTGCACAATGCTAACATCGGCATGAGCTTAAATGGACTTAAAGGGGATGGTAGAGGACAGGAAGCCCTGGAAGAATGTTGTCCATGGGGTCGTGATGGGTCGGACACAACTTCGCACCACCACCACCAACATTTGATAACATGGGTTATTCTAGAATATTCTTCATAGCTCAAGGCACTGTTTACTGAAATACCTTTATAAACACAGTAACACCTAAAACAAAGAGAATTAGGCTAATAGCAGCTAACTTGATGGACAAAGAACTCCTGGACCACTTGGATATTCTGTTGCCTGTAATGAAAAAGAAGATCGTGAAATGTTGATTGTCTGCTTGGAAATAATTACTACTACGTTCAATGAGACTTCAGTCATAGTCATCTGTATGCCTCATGCTCCAAAATAGGAGATACATTACCCTTGTTCAAGCAATGCAGCTGCCCCAGTCACTCCCACCTCTCAACTATCTGTGACTAACACACAATTGGGGATATCTTAGGCAATTGTATGGTAGCTTTGTTTTTAGTCCCAGTTGCCAAAAAGAAGCCTGGAGGCTGTCATTTTCTTTTTCCAGCAGTATTGTATATGTTCTGCAAAATGAAGCAATAACAATAGCACTTAGACTTATATACCACTTCACACTGCTTTCCTAAGCCCTCTCTAAGAGGTTTACAGAGTCAGCATATTGCCCCCAATAATCCTCATTTTACTGACCTCAGAAGGAGGGAAGGCTGAGTCAACCCAAGCCAGTGAGAATCAAACTGCCAAATTGTAGTCAGCTGGCAGTCAGCAGATATGGCCTGCAGTATTGCATTCTAAGCACTGCGCCACCGCAGGTCAAAAGGTTTGATATTTTTTTTGTCCTCTTTCTATCTCTATTTTAAAGTAAGTTTTTATGCTTCTAACATTTCATTTGTACACTGTCCAGAATCCCTTTGTGAGGGAGATGTGTGGTTCCAAAATGTGATAAGCAACAACCTCTTGCATAGGCATGAAACCCAAAATAGCCATAAGTAGAGTTTTAATGAGACCTCTTTAGAACTTCTGCTCAATTCCAGACATCAAAAAAAGACAGTTAATCTCAGGGAGGGAGTTCTGACATCCTAAAGATTGTTGGTCCCAAGTAAGCATGAGTCTGCTTCAGGCAAAACATAATATAGGGAGTTCTTCACTTACAACGATTTGTTGGCTGACTGTTCAAAGTTACAATGGCATTGAAAAAAGTGACTTATGACCATTTCTCACATTTACATCCATTGCAGCATCCCCATGGTCACGTGATCAACATTTGGACACTTGGCAACTGATTCATATTCATGATGGTTGCAGTGTCTTGGGATCATATGATGAACTTTTGTGACCTTCTGTTCTTCACAAGCCCCAAATCAACAGCCTACTTGTGAGGAAAAAACCCTTTTTATTTAGAAAGGCAGGAATTCAGCAATAGAGTGGTCAATGTCTGGAATACTCTACCCGACTCTGTAGTTTCTTCCCCAAACCCCAAAAACTTTAACCTTAGACTGTCTACTATTGACCTCACCCCTTTCCTAAGAGGTCTCTAGGGGGCGTGCATAAGCGCACCAACGTGCCTACTGTCCCTGTCCTATTGTTTCTCTTATTCTTCTTTTATTTTTCTTATATGTACCCATTTCATGTATTCACAACTATGTATACACTTATACTTATTATCTTGTAAACAATTGGCAAATCAAATAAATAAATAAATAAATAAAATAAAATAAATTCACAGCCTTCACCTCCTTAGGTGATTCACAAGCTGTAAGAGTCTCCGAGTTCCCCGCAAGGAGTCTCAATTCAATCCCAACACAAAGAGTCCTGACTGACCTGGCTAGTGGCAAGGAGATCCTGGCAAAGAATCTGCCAGAGGGAACTCTTCTGGAGCATGAATGGATATCTCTGACACCCACGACTACCATACTCCTCCTCCTTGTATCTAAGCTTGGGAGGGGCTTATTAATGTCTCCTTCTTTTCCTGGATAGCTGACCCTCAGTCCTGCATTGCTCTTCTCTCTGCACTTATCTGTGCATATGCGCATCTGGGAAAGGGCCCTGCTGTTCCTTCCCCTCACTCATCTCAGGCCCTCAAAATAGCTGTCTCTCCATCTGAGCATGAGTAGATGGGCCCTAGTCTGCATCTGGCTTTGAGACCTCCTGTTCCTCAGAGCCTTTTGCCAGTTCCAATGGTAACCCAGGCACCCCCTCCATCTCCTCTGACTCATCTGACTTGACTGCCATCTCTGCTGGCAGTCAACAAATCACACCACTTTCTAACAAAGGCAATGGGGAAGCCATATTCACTTAAAAATTGTGGCAAGAAAAGTTATAAAATGGAGTGAAACTCACTTGTTTAGCAATAGAAATTTAGGGCTCAATTGTGGTTGTACATAAAGGACCAGCCATACCCTTTGTTAATAGTCTAGGCCAGAGTTGGAGTTTTGGAACTGCACTGCATATATACCTTTCATCTATGGTTCAATTCAAATGTATCCAAATTTGAATAATATTTAATTAGAATAAGTACACCTACCAGCCTTTTGCATTTATGATTCATCTTCCCAAAATACCCCCCACAAGCTTTATAAATAAAGCAAAATTTCATTGGAAGGTTGAAAGCTTAACACAAGATACTTTCACTTCAGTGTCATTTCTCAATGATAGCATATCTTTATCAGAACAAATATTATCTGGTTTGTGCCTCTTAGAATGGTAGTTTAGCTTTTTTTGTTTGCCTTATAACAGCCTAATCCTACCACCACAGCTTTGTCAAAAGCCTCTTTCATGATCACCAGGCTAGTATGCCATATCCCAGGAGCACTATTTGCTATATAAAGACTGTCAGAAAAGCATCATTACAAGGAAGAGTTCCATTTATATTTCTCCAAATGAAAGCCACGGTGGCTTTATAGCACATTCAACTGTCAGTTAACTGCAGTCCGTGCAATTAATGGTGGTTGCCTTCATTTCTATTAAACAACAACAACATTAAGAAAGAAATCGCTTTGTTTGTTTGCTTGTTTCTTTGTTAATAGTATAACAGAATAACAGAGTTGGAAGGAACCTTGGAGATCTTCTAATTCAACCGCTTGCTCAAGCAGAGAATCCTATACTACTTCAGACAAATGGTTGTTCAATCTCTTCTTGAAAACCTCCAATGTTGGAGCACCCATAACTTCTAGAGGCAAATCATTCCACTGATTAATTGTTCTAACTGTCAGGAAATTTCTCCTTGGTTCTAGGTTGGATTTATAATCAATTTCTATAGCTGCCCATCTCAGTCAATCATTGAGATGGTTAGACTTCAAAACCTATATTACAAATAAAACATTAAACAAAAAACAATAAATACAGAATGCAAGGGAAATATTTCTACCAGGTAATAACAAGTTTTCTCCTGGTGGCATGCTTTTTATTCCCAGATATTTTAAAATAAAAAGTATGAATGCCACTGTGCTTTGGTGACATTTAGATTCTCATGGCTAGAAATTAAATGACAGATAATATTTAATGGTTAAATGTTGGGTTTTGCAGGCAAAGATAAATCTCTTATAGCCAGCATAGATTAATTCCAAAAGTGCTTATGAATGTCATTCCAATGCCATATAGTGGATATTATTTTATGTTATTTCATTTTATTATATATTACTATTTCATCACTTTTCTTCCCATGGCACTATTCAACCACAAAATAGGTCAAGTTTAGAATACCTGTTGCTTTTTTTAAAATACAGGATAGAAATTTTAAAGTTCAGGCCCAAATGCTTTAAACCTGAATATTAAACTATCTTAAAATCATAGAATTCTACAGTTGAAGGCTCATTTAGTTCATCAAACTGAACCCCTTGCAAATATATTAATGAATTATAAATTACAATAATTCATTTTATTCTGTATTGTTAAACATTATGTTCCCTACTGGTACTTTACTTTAAGAAGATTCAGATAAAATGGAACAGATTCAGAAATATTTTGAAGGAACTTCTGCCCAAACATTTTGAAGCTTGGAAAGTATGGACCACCAAAGAGGCTTTGGTGAAATAGAAAAATGTGCCAGAAAATTAGCTGCTGTAAGTATCAATTCCATTCCAACTTCAAAGTAAGTTCTAAAGCATCTTCAAAAGAAACTTCTCAAGCACCCTAAGAATAAAGCAGACAAAAAAAAAATCTTCTATGAAGGACATTTTTTAAAAAGGGAAAGATAGATTTCCCCACAACAGTACTGAAGACTTCAGTCTGATCATTACACACTTCCAAATTCTCTAGTCATGTGAGGTAGGCAGTTGTATAAATTTCCAAATAAATAAATATGAAAATAGAGTTCTCAAAGTTCTTATCATTCATGGAAGGTTTAACAGTACAGGAAACATCCTCCTCCATATCCAGTGGTGTATTACTACAGTACTCAGTACTCATCATTAATTTATTCAAGGAGGTGTGATGAGTACTAAAAATGATGAGTACCGAACAATTTTATCCATAAGGCATAATGCAGCATAAGGAAGAAGGCAGTTAACAATGACAAATTCTAGTTTGTGTGTTGAATACCAAACAAATAATGGATACTGGGCCAAAATGTTCATGTCAAAATGCATTGAGTACCAAATTTGATGAGTTTCAAAGCAGTTGTGTACCAAGATAGCACTGTACTGTTATCATAAAAGACAGCCTCTTCTCTCAAACTTTCTATCGTGGAACTTCCTGCCCTTCCTGGATGAAGCCATCATCAGTATGAGGCTAAGAATTCTTATTAGTATAGTATAGAAACACCTAACTTTAGAGGTGCCCAATTTACAAGTCCTTTATCCAAACAAACTCCATATCAAAGTTCCCATTTGAAATACTATCAGCAACTGAAAGAACAAGGTGATATTCAATTCCCTGTGTAACTTTATATAGTAATTCAAACACTACCACAAATAATAATGTATCAGATGATAACCATTATCCTGTTACAAAATGTTTTTCTTTTCCTCAATTTTCATAGTACTGTATACTTAGGTATCCCCTTAGTGTATTTTGGCGTGTGAATGGACTAACAATGCAATATCTCTATATTTAAAAGTGAAAACATGTAGTTTCTAAAGGACCTTAAGTGTGTAGAGGACTGCTGCCTCAGCCATGGGTAAATTGGTGTTTGAAGACACTGAGGTTAATTCTGGATACATCAATTCTGGTTTTAAAACCATCTCTATTCTGAGTGATTGATACTTTTTTTAATGAATTACTTAGGGAAAGAAGGGAAGGAGAAAGGAAGGAAGGAAGGAAGGAAGGAAGGAAGGAAGGAAGGAAGGAAGGAAGGAAGGAAGGAAGGAAGGAAGGAAGGAACATTCAGAGCTATAAAAAAATCATGAATGAAAGTGGTCAGTTATATAATAAATGCCTCACTGGTCCTGTAAACCACTAAATTCAAGCTGCAAAATCAATTTTTCTCAAAATTCTCATGTTATCTTAGTAAAGAATGGGTGAGAATAACTTATTAGTATAGTATAGAAACACCTAACTTTAGAGGTGCCCAATTTACAAGTCCTTTATCCAAACAAACTCCATTTAACTTAGTTAAATTTAGCTTAGCTTAGTTTAGCACTAAGCAGGAAATAAGAGCTGGCTTGTTTAATGTATTCATGGGAAAATGTAAGCATAAAATGTATTTGTAAAATAATGCTTGTGATGACACAAAAGATTTGTTAGCTGAGCATTAGAGTGTATATGTACTTCTGTATGCAGATTATGCTATTTTACTGGCTGACAAGCTAAATGATTTGCAGCAAATGTTGAACTGCTTGCTGCCATGAGGAAAATGGAACTGAAAATTAATATGTGATAAGAAAAATGAGATGAACAATTGAAAGCAATACATAAATAGCAAAATGTTAGAGCAAGCAGATTAATTACCTTGATAAAATATATAGAAAAATGAAAAAATGAATAGTGAAATGTGAAAGCATGGTAGCTATGATACAAAGATAAGTGGTACTGTGTAGTCAGTTGTGAAGCATGGACATCTTTCGAAGAAGTGAAAACATCCGTGTATCTTCTCTTCATTGTGTTATATGGAGACAGAGATGGTTGAGAATATTGAAAAAAACATAAAATTGAATGCAAGAAGAATGGGTACTTAAATTGCTTGTGGTATCAAACAAAAAAAGACAGGAGTTCAAAAATGGCCAACATTTGGGGTGAGATGATGTGGTTGTAGAAAGAGAATGAGAAATGAAGAACAAAACATCTATATCTATAGATTGATGGATCAATGAGGGAGGAGATGAGAGAGAGAGAGAGAGAGAGGGAGATGATAGATAGATAGATAGATAGATAGATAGATAGATAGATAGATAGATAGATAGTGATTGATAGATAGACTGATAGATGATGATAGATACAATAGATAGATAGATAGGTTGGTAGGTAGGTAGGTAGATGATAGAGATAGATAGATAGATAGATAGATAGATAGATAGATAGATAGATAGATAGATAGATAGATAGATGATAGATAGATAGATAGATAGATAGATAGATAGATAGATAGATAGATAGATAGATAGATAGATGATTATACACTGCTCAAAAAAATAAAGGGAACACAAAAATAAGACATCCTAGATATGAATGAATGAAATATTCTTATTAAATACTTTGTTCATTACATAGTTGAATGTGCTGACAACAAAATCACACAAAAATTATCAATGGAAATCAAATTTAGCAACCCATGGAGGTCTGGATTTGGAGTTACACTCAAAATTAAAGTGGAGAAAAACACTACAGGCTGATCCAACTTTGATGTAATGTCCTTAAAACAAGTCAAAATGAGGCTCAGTAGTGTGTGTGGCCTCCACGTGCCTGTATGACCTCCCTACAATGCCTGGGCATGCTCCTGATGAGGTGGTGGATGGTCTCCTGAGGGATCTCCTCCCACACCTGGACTAAAGCATCCCCCAACTCCTGGACAGTCTGTGGTGCAACGTGGCATTGGTGGATGGAGCGAGACATGATGTTCCAGATGTGCTCAATTGGATTCAGGTCTGGGGAACGGGTGGGCCAGTCCATAGCATCAATGCCTTTGTCTTGCAGGAACTGCTGACACACTCCAGCCACATGAGGTCTAGCATTGTCTTGCATTAGGAGGAACCCAGGGCCAACCGTACCAGCATATGGTCTCACAAGGAGTCTGAGGATCCCATCTCGGTAACTAATGACAGTCAGGCTACCTCTGGCGAGCACATGGAGGGGTGTGTGGCCCCCTAAAGAAATGCTACCCCACACCATTACTGATCCACTGCCAAACCGGTCATGCTGGAGGATGTTGCAGACAGCAGAATGTTCTCCACGGCATCTCCAGACCCTGTCACATCTGTCACATGTGCTCAGTGTGAACCTTCTTTCATCTGTGAAGAGCACAGGGTGCCAGTGGCGAATTTGCCAATCTTGGTGTTCTCTGGCAAATGCCAAATGTCCTGCACGGTGTTGGGCTGTAAGCACTTCATACCACCCTCATGGAGTCTGTTTCTGACCGTTTGAGCAGCCACATGCACATTTTTGGCCTGCTGGAGGTCATTTTGCAGGGCTCTAGCACTGCTCCTCCTGTCCCTCCTTGCACAAAAGCGGAGATAGCGGTCCTGATGCTGGGTTGTTGCCCTCCTATGGCCTCCTCCATGTCTCCTGATGTACTGGCCTGTTTCCTGGTAGCGCCTCCATGCTCTGGACACTACACTGACAGACACAGCAAACCTTCTTGCCACAGCTCGCATTGATGTGCCATCCTACCTGAGCCACTTGCGTGGGTTGTAGACTCCGTCTCATGCTACCACTAGAGTGAAAGCACCGCCAGCATTCAAAAGTGACCAAACGATCAGCCAGAAAGCATAGGAACTGAGAAGTGGTCTGTGGTCACCACCTGCAGAACCACTCCTTTATTGGGGATGTCTTGCTAACTGCCTCTGCTTTCCACCTGTTGTCTATTCCATTTGCAGAACAGCATGTGAAATTGATTGTCAATCAGTGTTGCTACCTAAGTAGACAGTTTGATTTCACAGAAGTGTGATTGACTTGGAGTTACATTGTGTTGTTTAAGGGTTCCCTTTATTTTTTTTGAGCAGTGTAGATAGATGTACCTATCTCTCTATTTATCATCTATTTGTCAAATAGATTATGATAGATGATAGATAGAGATAGTGAGATAGATGATAGATAGACAGATAGATGGTGATAGATAGATAGATGACAGATGACAGACAGACAGATAGACAATAGATGATAGATAGATGATAGACAGACAGACAGATAATAGATATAGATGATTTATCAGGAGGAAGGGAAGATTGAGAAAGTCTTAGTTGGATGGAGTTGAGGAGCTGAACCCTCAAGAAAGAAAGAGGTGAGAAGTTTAAATAACAGAGCACAGTATGTGAACATTTTGAGTGAGATGTGCAGTTTTTACATTTTATATAGAACTAAATATAAATGAATAAAATTTACACATGGTGGCAACAAGCAAGGATTATAAGCAAAGATGGAAACAAAGGAGTGGCATCACAGATGGTGTTGTGTGTACTAGATTGCCTTTTCTTTTCTTTTCTTTCCTACCTTTAGCTTTTTGTTTACTATTTCTTATTCCTTTTCTGTATTTTCTATTCTATTGCTTGTTTTATTCTTAAAGGAGAACAGTCTCAGGCATGTATGTATGTGACATCTCTTAAGCAAATTTATTTTACAATCTACTCTCTTCCCTAGGAGATAATCTTGTCCTACCAAACAGGATACTACTTTAAGCATCTGTGAAGTTTTTTTTATTTATTTGTCAATCGCTTACAAGATACAGGTATAAGAATAAATACAGTTTTGAATACATGAGATAGATACTTATAAGAAAAATAAAAAACAATAGGACAGGGACGGTAGGCATGATTGGTGCACTTATGCACACCCCCTACAGGCCTCTTAGGAAGGGGGTGAGGTCAATAGTATCTTCTATTCAAGATTGCAGCAATGGTAAGTTTTAGCCTTGTAGGCTAAGCTTGAAAATCAGGAACAAAATCTGTCACACTTTCAAGTTAACCCTAAGTTGGGAGCCATAAAGGTCCTCTATTTTATATTGAGAAATTTTGACATCTAGTTTAGAATTCTAGAGGCATCTTAGAGAAAAACTGTGACATGAAGAGGATGAAGCAGGACATGAACTGTGACATGAAGAGGATGAAGTTGTGGCCTGCTGGCGACTGACAGAGCTGGCAGCAGAGTTGGATAGTAGCGAGGAGGTTGGGGAGGAACTTGGGCCAGTCTTGGAGGCTGAGGAAGGCTCCGACGAGGGCCCTGCATCAGAGGCAGAGATGGGGCCAGGTCAGGCTGGCAGTCATCAGCTACCTTCAGACTCAGACAACAGTGAGGTGGGAGAGTTTCTGGAACTGGTTCCCAGCCTGCTCATGCGCAGGGCTACCAGAAGACAAGAACAATCAAGAAAGCAGGGTCGACTTAGGAGTAAGATCACACCTCTGAGATGATTGGCCCCTCCCATAGGATATAAAAGAGGAGCAAATGGGACATGAGCTTTTGCAGGAAGCAATTAGTTCATCTGGTCAATGTTTGGCCTTGCTCTGCATTTGGCAATTAGTTCTCTGGCAGCATTGCAAGTGTGATAAGGTGGGTGTTTATAAACATTCCCCTGAAAGACTGTATGGGAAGCCTTGTGAATGAATGTAATTCATAGCCATGGAAATAAAAGAGGTTTTGCCAGGACTGAGATTGACCTAAGAAAATCACAACCATCTCTTCCTACTTCACAGCAAACTGGCCCTTCAGTTTGATTTCTGAAAATCAGCACTCAGGAAGCTTACGCCATAAGATCTTAAAATCCATTTAAAAAAGTATTGAGAGTTAAAATATCTGGAAGCAAATTACAAAATTTCCAGAAAGCCTCGTCATTTATTGCATGTCAAGTGGATATGATTTAAGGCAAGCATCGTCATTTTCTTCATTAAAACATTTCTAATGGTCTGGATAAGATGCAAGTGGTTGACAATTTGCAGGTTAAATGAGAATGGGTGCAGGTGGATATATGCCACATAAAAACACCTTATGCATATGTTAAAATGAAATTAGGAATGATCAGGACTGCTTTATTTTGATTAACAAGTAAAGAGCCTGAGAGTGAATTTTAAATCACTTTGAATAAGTACTGTATCTCCTTGGCTGAGACCATCATTCTTCTTCTGGCATAGCTTGCTTGCTTCATATAATCCTCTGTAATCATAAGCTTTCATTTATAGAATTAATGCAATGCACTTGTGTCCTCTAAAGAGGCAGTGTTATCATGAGATAATATCCCTCAGATAACTTAGACTCTGATACTTCTTACTTGACAAAACAACTCCCCCCCTCAAAAAAAAAAAAAAAAAAGATGAGAGAACAAGAACGGGGCATAAGATTTCTGACAGGAGTGTGTTGAATTTTCAAAAAAAATATATCCCGGTTTCTTGTTTGCAATATGTGACTAATGTTTTAACTAATGAGATCATATTTCTGACTCCTTAGAAGTTCATAAGAGACTAATGACTCTAATAACTCTAATCTAGTCATCCCAACGGCAGCTTCTTGTTTCATATCTTGCCGTAATCGCCAAGAACAGAGCCCTATCTTATCATGGGGACTTTATTTTTCCCCATCAGGGGCTTGTGACTGAAGGCAGAAGTAGGGAGGAAGTTTTAGGGAAGCGTCAACAAGCAAAAGGAAGTTGGGGATGGGGAATAGGGCAGTGGTAGGGAAACAAGGATTTTTTTTTTCTGCTGCACAGAGGCAGGTTGTTGAGCCTAGGCATGAAAAAAGTAAACACAAACAGATAGAGCACCTAAGAGCCACAAATAGCCCACGGCTTGCAGTTTTCCCACCCCTGTTTTAGTGGCACAATGTTGGCTAAAAGACACAAGGCTGAGAAATCATTTCCTAGCATCTTACTTTGTAATCAGCTTTCTGGAATTAGTTCCAATTGCAAAAAAATATGTCACGGAGTCATAAGTTTGGAAGTGATCTCAGAGATCATCTAGTTTACCCCCTTGTTCTATGCAGGGTCTTCTAAGGCAGGGCTGTCAAACTCCCAGCCCACAGGCCAGATGCATCACGCTCTGGCCATGCCCACCCCTGGTTTAGCAAAGGGGGAGAAAGTTGTGATACATCACGTGATGACAACTTGACAACATGAGTTTGACACCCCTGCTCTAAGGCATTTGAATAGATAGCTACTTAGTTTTTGCTTGCAGGTCACCAATGAAGTTGAGTACACTATACAGTTTCATGAAGTATTGGTTGTCAACTCTTACCATCATTCCTCCTCATCAACTTCCCTGTGATTTCAATTCACTGGTTCTGGTCCTGAATTCCAAAGAACTAGAGAACAAGACAATCGCCTCCTCTTAAGATGTCTGAAGTTTCAGCATTTTGTTCCACAGATTCAACATTCCCAGTTCCTTTAAATTTTCATCTTAGGACTTGGTTTCTAGTACCTTCACCATCTTGGCAGCCCTCCTCTAAATTCAATACAGTTTGTTGGCATCTCTTTCTGATCCCCAGAATTGGACACAGTATTTCAAATTTGGCCTGAACAAGTATAGTGGGACAATTATGTACTATGATCTGTAGATCCCACTCCAAAATAAACCTCGTTTTTTTAGAAGCTGCGTCACATGATTGCCTCATCTGCAAATTGGAAATTGCTAGAAGACTTTCCACCTGTCAACTATCAAGCCAGGTCTCCTCCATCCTATTCCATTTTGTTTAAAGTTTTCTTAACAATTTTTTAGAAAATTAAAGATATAAAACACAGAGAAAAAATGTAAAATAAAACTATAGAGAAAGGCTTTTAGTGATATTTTCTCCCCTTCCCTCTCATTTTTCCTCCATGCCATTCATGTCCCTTTCACTTTTTCTCTCCATAGGCAGAACTTGATCTTTCTCCCAGGTAAATTTCATCCTGGCAGTTTGGCCCACTGCACAAGCCTTTCTAGATCTTTTTGAATCTTGTCTTTATTATTTTATTTATTTATTTATTTGATTTGTCAATTGCTTACAGGATAATAGGTATAAGTATAAACATGAGTAAGAATATAGGAAATAGGTACGAATAAATGGGGACAATAGGACAGGGATGGTAGGCATGATGGTGCCCCTTACAGACCTCTTAGGAATGGGGTGAGATCAATAGTGTTTAGTTTGAGGTTAAAGGAGTGGTGGGTTAGAGGATGTAACAACAGAGTCAGATAGTGCATTCCAGGCATTGACCACTCTGTTGCTGAAGTTGTACTTTCTGCAATTGAGTTTGAAGCGGTTTACATTGAGTTTGTATCTGTTGTGTGCTCTTGTATTGTTGTGGTTGAAACTGAAGTAGTCATTCACTGGTAGGACATTGTAGCAGATAATTTTGTATGCTAGGCTTAAGTCTAATCGTAGGCGGAGTAGTTCAAGGTTGTCCAAGCCCAAAATCTCAAACCTGGTGGTATAGGTTATTCTGTTGTGAGCAGAGGAATGTAGAACTCTTCTTGTGAAATACTTCTGGACTCGCTCGATTGTATTAATGTTTGATATGCAGTGCCAATTTTATATTATCTGCAAATTAGATAATCATTCTCTCAACCCCTTCATCCATCCCATTTATAAAAATGTTGATTGGCACAAGACCCCAGACAGAGCCCTCTGCCACTTCATTCAATGCTACTAATGTGGACTCATTAATGACTAATGGATACAGTCATTCAACCAATTATGAATCCATCTAGCAACTGTTATCATCTAGCTCACACTTTACTATTTTATTAATATCACAAGACACTTTGGCAAAGGTAATGCTGAGATCATGGTATACTGTATTCATGGCATTTACATTTCTCTGATCAGTGAAGCAAGTGTCAGAGAAGGTGATAAAGTTAATCTGGCATGACTTGTTTATGACAGACGAACTGGTGACTCTTGTTCACTGCTGTTTTTCTATCCAAGGCCTCACAAACACTTTTTCCCTTGCTTTGGTCAGTGTTAAATTGGTGAATGCTGACTGAGATTAGTCATTAGAAGACAGTCAATTAATTGAGGCTCATTTCAAAGCAAAATAGAGTGACTGCTTTAGTCAGACTGACTGCAGCATTCCACCTCTTCTAAATGTTTCTGTGCTTCTTCAGTGACCAAGTATTACAAAAGCTTCTTCATCTTTGTCACAAGTAAAGGGCCACCTTTTTCTAAAATGGCAAGAAACCATTTTTCTAGTGGAAACTAGCACACCAAATGCAGCATTCTCTTTAACATCCGTGCCTTGTATACGTTCACTTGGACTATTGAAAGTTGTTACCTACAGTATGATCCTTTGACATACTGCACAGGTGTCAAACACGGCATGTCATGTTGCTGTCACATGGTGTTTCATGATGTTTTTCCCATTCACAGAGCTGGGGTAGACGTGGCCTCTGCATGACTCATCCGGCCCATGGGCTACCAGTTTGACACCCCTGAATACTGGAATCTTCTGGAACTATTGATTTCAATCAACAATAATCCATTATGCTTAAGTAGTTGTACCACTTTCCATTTTTTTTAATAAACAGAATTTGAGCCACAATACTAAAATCCTTCTAACTGGTGGAAGAAGCAAGTGATGAGGAAAAAGAAAGGCAGACAGTTGCATGTTGCATCTTCCTTGCAAACAAAAACCAGTAGCATATTTAATAGGTTATGTGAAACTTGACTCCCTATGAAACTGATGATAAAATCACTGCACATAACTGATTGGCATTATTTTCTCACGAGAAAAAAAATATTGCTGAAATTCAAAGAAAAGACAAATAACCACCTTCCCTTGCACAATATTCTTTATGAGTTCCAACCTTCATTAAGGGCTCTGATCCAAATGCTCTCAAAGATTTGTATAAAAGGAAAGTTCTCTCTCACTTGCCCTTCCTATTTATGGAACGCCTTTTTCAGGAAACATAGATCCACCATAACATTTTTCTGGAGTTACATAGTAGGCCACCTAGCAGGTCATCAAAGGTGTTTGAAAATCAAAACAAAGCTGAAAGAGCAGCAGATATGACTATCTTTGGTTGCTTTGTCTTTCTTTTATTGATTTCAGTTCGTGCGATTTTCTTCCTTTCAGGACAGTCAGAAAGGTGCAAGATTTGATGTACTTAGTTTGCCCTTTATGGCTTTCTTTTGTATTTTTGTTTAGATTGACTAAAGAGAATTTGACTAGTTTTCTTCTGGTAGCAGAAACCAAGGGATTCCCATTGCTTGCTCATTATCACTTCCATTTCAGTGCTATTAAAAATATCAAAAGCATTCTTATCTTTATTTGACAATAGTGACAAGGTTTGCCTCATATCACCAAAAGTAAAGAGAACCGATGGCATCGAGGGCATAATATCCTATGGAAGAAATTTACAGGAGTTATATTTGGGTGTTTGACTTTCAAAGAAACCTTAACTGTCTTAATGTTAATTTATGCACTTGTTACAGTTCTAGAAAAGATCCAACATTTCTGCTCAGCTAAACTGGCAATCTAGGTCCCTTGCTGGAAGGCGGAGATTGAATTCTTTGCAGCATAAGACTTAAGAATTAAATTTAAATTAGATTTAAAAATTAAGATTTAAGATTATCAAGAAATGTTTATTATATAAGGAAATATGATTGTATTCAGTATATGTCTTCCTTCTTTGGCATGAAAAGTATAAAATAAGAAAAAAGCTCGGCATTTAAGTGTGACAATTAATGTGTCGGGCTTCATCGTCGCTGCCATATGGCGCCCAACACATACCTGGGGGCGGGGAATCCAATCCAGATGAAACTGAGCTGAGCCGGCTCTGGGCACAAGGCTTCGCACCCCCTCCTCCTCCCGACGTGGCCAGCTGGATGGACTATCGGGACGGCACCTCCCTTCTCTTCTCGCCGCGACCAGCTGGATGGTCTGTCGGGGCAGTGTATCGGTGCAGCATCTCCCTCTCTCTCTCAGTGTGGCTGGCTAAACAGAGTTGCAAGCCAGCTTGTCAACTAATTAGCGCTCCGTATTTTTCATTGGGAGTGGTTTCGGCTTCTTTGGTCTGGGAGTGGCAGTGCATGCTATGGGGTGGGGTGACACCAAGGCAATATTAGTCAGGGATATGCACAGGGTGTAGGCTTGGGGATGGGGAAGATCGTGGTGCGGCGGTGCACGCAGGGAGGCGGCAGTTATATGTTGCTGGGGAAGGGAGGTTAGGAAATGGTTAAGGGTGGGGATGGCAATGATTAAGGGTGGAGATGACAATGATTAAGGGTGGGGAAGGATTATAAACAGCGCTGAGAGGCAGATGCTCTCAGCGCTGGTTTTGCCTGGAATTGCCATTTGTTGCTATTGGAAGAAACAGACCAAACTAAAAAAAGTCTTGCCACAACCAAATTGTGAGTAAAAGTGGTTTGTTGGGAAGTTTCATTGTATTCTAATGGAAGCTGACAGAAAACCAGCACTCGCAAGCACTCTTCTCACTTTTGAGGCTGCTGTTTGAGAATTATGGCAGAAGGTAAAGACCAAGAATGGTTGGAGAGAGTAGAGCCTGAGAATGTTGATGATAGCAGTGAAAAGGGACAGGAAGAGACGCATGTGGGGGAGAAGAAGGAATCAATTCCAGTGACAGCGCAGCCAGCTGTGAGACCAAAAACAATCAGAGATGTGCGATTGAGTCATGTTACTAAAGGGTGTAAGCCTCAACTAATGGAACAAACGTTGGACTGGAAAGTCAAATAGTGGCTTGGAGCTGAAGATGACCGGTGGGGAGTTCCATGAAGTGATACAATGGAACTTTTACATCATCAATTTGGAGATATGACACTGAGGGGCCCAATGGATAGTGGGTCTGTGGGTCGTAGACAAGCATTGGCTTCCGACCGTAGTTCTTTACACACATCCAGCTGACTGGGGTTTCAGGACTCTGATATTGGAAGAGGGCTGGAAAGTTTAGATTTACATTCTAGGAGATTGGATGAGAGAGATGTAGGACCTGAAAGCTATTCCACAAGGTCTAGTCCTATGGAAAGACGAGACATGGACCATGGGCATTATTGGGAAGGGCAAGCCCATGGGAGGTGGGGACCCCCTCCCCTGGCAGCTACTTTTGATGGTTCTGCACATAAAGTGGCTGTGTTTTTGGGTCAAATATTGAACCATTTTGAATTATATGGCCAATGTTATCCGTCCCATTGGTCTATGATTATTGCTGTTACTGGAGTGTTGGTAGGAGAAGCTTATGAATGGGCAGCTGATTTATTCCGAACTAGGGCAGAAGAGTTGGGAGATATAGGACACTTTTTAGCTGCTTTAAGAAATAGATTTGAGGATACAACTGCAGACAAATGAGCAGAAGATTTGTTGGCTATGAAACAAAAAGGAAGAACGGCTAGGGAATATGTAAACAAATTCCAACAAGTCGCTAGTAAACTTCCTTTATTACCAGAAAGTTTAATGATACATATTTTCAAAGAAGGTCTGGGCCCTAAATTACATCAAGCTTGCCTTTATAGGGGGTCATATGCCAATCTAACTGATTGGTATCGAGTATCCATAGAACTAGATGATGAGCTTCAGTGTCTGAAACCAAAACTCGAAAGTGTGGTCCAAATACGAAAGACTATGCATCCGGTTATCAAAATTCGGGGCAGAGGAAGCCCAATTTCAACTGGTAGGAGTGTACTGAAATGTTTTTGGTGTGATAGACTGAGACATAGGGCTGTGGAATGTCCCATACCACCTTTGACATTGGAAAGAATGCCTCACGTTGGACTTGAAAGTAATCGAACCAGATTAGAGAGAAGTGAATGGTGTGGACAAGAGAAAGTGAAGGGTGTAAAGAGCAAATCACCAAATGATCACATCGAAGAAGATAGTTCCAGTATGCCAACCACAATTTTGGTTGACAGTGAATTGGAAGGGGAAATGTCTGATGATCCAATGGTAAGTAAACCCATCCATCCTTTTATCTTACCTGTGGTTTTATGGATTAAATGAAATGACCAAGGAATCAAAGTGGGGGCACTCATTGATTCTGGGTGCACAAGGTGTCTGATAACTAAAGCTGTGGTGGATAAACTAAATTTAAACATTACCAAATTGGCGGTCCCTATCAAATTCGAACAGGTGGATGGGTCTATATTAGGTGGATGGGTCTATATTAGGTGGGGTTCTGGCAACCGACAGGACTGAATATGTTAAAATGGTGATGGGTGAACAATGGGAGTGGCTTTCTTTTGTGGTGGTTCCGCATATGAGTGAAGCTGTAATTCTGGGTCAAGCTTGGCTTGATAAATGGGAGCCAACTATAACATGGGAAGAAGGGTATCATAAATTGAAATTAGTCATTGGTCCTCACCCACCAAGTCATAATGGAGTACACCGAGCATCCCAACCTATATCAAAAGAGGAATTACAGCTAATGTCAACACGGTCCTATCCAATTAACTATGACGATTTGGCTGATGTATTTAAAGAAGATGGGACTGAATGTTTGCCACCGCATCGTACCACGGATTGTGCTATAGAATTGATTCCAGGAGTCCCTTTGCCCAAACCACAAATGTATTCTATGACCCCAAAAGAATTAGAGGAAATAAGGAAATATATTGACAAAAATTTAAAGAGGGGTTTTATCACTCCAGGAAGGTCCCACATGGCATCTCCTGTGTTATTCTGTGAGAAAAAAGATGGTAGCTTGCGTTTATGTGTGGATTATCGAGGTTTGAATGCCCTTATACCACTAATGCAGGGGTTCCCAACCTGGGGTGCGAGACGATATTCCAGGGGGTGCGATAAAAGTCCAGGTAAATAATAGGATATTGGCTATATGTTGGCATTTTTATTTATTATGCAATGGATTAACTTTGTTTTCATTTTAGAGTTAAGTAACGTTATTTAGTGGCCATCACATACATAGCTGAAAAGATTCAATCCTACCATATATTTAACGCGTCCAGTAGTTCCTAAAGTCTAAATTTCAGGGGGTGCAAGGTTCGAGTGAAATTTCTTTAGGGGTGCGGGGCGAAAAAAGGTTGGGAACCACTGCACTAATGAAAGACTTACTCTCCACATTAGCACAAGGCTGCATATTTACAAAACTGGATTTACAAGAAGCGTACTATAGAGTATGAATTCGAGAAGGAGATGAATGGAAGACAATGTTTAATTGCCCACTTAGTAGTTATTATTATAATGTAATGCCTTTTGGGTTGCAAGGGGCTCCAGCTGTATTTATACAGGCTGATAAATGAAGTGTTACATGAACATTTATATAACGGTGTTTTAGTTTATTTAGATGATATTTTGATTTGTTCTCAGTCTGAACATGAACACATTAAATTGGTAAGGCAAGTGCTAAAAAAGTTATTAGACTCCCAACTATACGTAAAGCTCTCAAAATGTGAGTTTCATACTCAAAAACTGGACTACCTGGGTTATCATATTTCTGAACGAGGTATAGAGATGGACCCCAAGAAAGTTGAAACTATGTTGAAATGGAAAATCCCGACCACTACAAAACAGTTACAAAGCTTTTTAGGGTTTGCCAACTTTTATCGACAATTTATTCCAGTTTGCCGATATCGCTTTACCTCTTACAGATTTGTTGAAAACCAAATCTATTGGACTTAAAAACCCAAACTCAAGTACTATGTTACCATGGACTGATATGTGTCACAAGGCATTTAATATCCTAAAGGACTTATTTGCAAAAGAACCCATGTTGAAACATCCAGATGTAAATCTACCATTTGTTGTCCAGGCAGATGCAAGCAACATGGCAGTAGGGGTTGTACTATTTCAAAAGAATGTAAATGGTATCTTGCAACCATGTGCATATACTTTTTGGAAGTTCAACCCAACTGAACGCAATTGGGCAATTTGGGAGAAGGAAGCCTTTGTGGTTCATTGGGCATTATTGACCTGGAGACATCTATTTGAGGGCAGTCCAAAACCTTTTGAGGTATGGACGGACCATAAGAATCTGGAAGCCCTCCAGAATCCACGTCGCTTGTCACCGAAGCAGGTTCACTGGGCATTATTTTTTAAAAGATTCAAATTCATGTTGAAATATGTTCCATCAGGGAAGAACTTTATGGCAGATGCCTTATCTCGACTTCCTCAACATCATAGTCAATGTGAGAATACAATTCAACCACGGATACCAATCATTGATCGAACTGAGTCATCACAATCCACTATCCTTGCACCAGATCTGCCCATGTTGTTAACAGAAGATGAATGGTTAGCACATAATGAAAATCAAGTAGAAATGAAACATGGTATTGCCTGGCATGGAACCAAAATCTACATACCAAAAGTGTTACGATCCATGGTGTTAAAACGATGTCATGATGTTAAACAGGCAGGACATTATGAGTTCCTGAAAACATTACATTTGGCAAAATGACAATTCTGGTGGCCAAGCATGCGATCAGATATTGAAATGTATGTAAAATCATGCCCAGTATGTTTAGTAAATAAAACAAAAGTAGGAAAACCAGCAGGCTTGTTGCAATCTGTCTCTGAGCCGACAAAACCTTGGCAGGACATTGGGATGGATTTTATAGTTGATTTACCAGATAATAATGGATAAACAGTTATATGGACTATTGTTGATTTATTTTCGAAACAGGCACATTTTGTACCTTGCAAAGGAATACCATCAGCTAAACAATTAGCACAGCTGTTCATACAACATATATACCGAATACATGGAGTACCCAGAAGAATTATATCTGATAGAGGAGTACAATTTACGTCAAAATTTTGGCGTAAATTCATGTATGCAATTGGCTCAACACAAGGCTTAAGTACAGCATATCATCCAGCCACTAATGGAGCAGCTGAACAAGCTAATGCTGCCATTGAGCAATATCTCCATTGTTATGTTAATTATCAACAAAGCAACTGGATGACTTTACTGCTGTACACTGAGATTGCCTATAACAACATGATACACAGTAGTACCAGATAATCTCCCTTCCAAATAGTTAATGGTATGGAATTCGTACCTATGCCGGAATGGTCACCTGCTGAACAGACCCAGGAAACTCCGAATACTACCACGTGGGTGGACAGTATAAAGAAACAATGGGACTCAGTTTGAATTGCATTAAAAAAGGCACAGGAAGCATATAAATTTCAAAGTGATAAAAAATGATCGGACCAGAAACCCTACAAGATTGGGGATTGGGTCTATCTATCAACAAAATACATATACCTGGGCCTAAATATGAAAAAATTAGGACCAAAATATATTGAACCATTCCAAATAATATGGATCATAAATCCTGTTACAGTGGGTCTTCAACTACCATCTCACTTTAAACAACTTCATCCAGTATTTCACATAAATCTTCTGAAGCCAGCCGATATGGTCAGACAAGAACCAAGGTTGATTACACCAGGACCGATCCGCAACGATCATTATGAGATCGACAAAATACTTGATTCACGATGTAGACGGGGCGTCCTGCAATATTTAGTTAGCTTGAAAGGTTATCCACTCTCAGATGCTGGATGGGTACCATGGATAGATGTGTCCACCTTCCGGTTATGGCAGGGATTCCATAAGAAATACCCTACTAAGGTGGTGGGGAGGGAGAGGGAATTTGATCAGACCATATAATAATTGCATATTTTCTGTTTCAGAAAAACCCATGGTAGAGGGGGCCACATGTCGGGCTTTATCGTCACTGCCTTACAGCACCCAACATATACCTGAGGGAAGGGAATACAATCCAGATGAAACTGAGCTGAGCCGACTCCGGGCACAAGGCTTCGCACCCCCTCCTCCTCCCGACATGGCCAGCTGGATGGACTATTGGGACGGTGCCTCCCTCCTCCTCTCACCACAACCAGCTGAATGGTCTGTCAGGGCGGCATATCAGCGCAGCGCCTCCCTCTCTCTCTCAGCGCAGCTGGCTAAACAGCGTTGCAAGCCAGCTTGTCAGCTAATTAGCCCTCTGTATTTTTCATTGGGGAGTTTTCAGGATCTTTGGACTGGGAGTGGCAGTGCACGCTATGGGGTGGGGTGACACCAAGGCAATATTAGTCAGGAATATGCACAGGGGGTAGGCTTGGGGATGGGGAGGATCGCGGTGCAGCGGTGCGCACAGGAAGGCAGCAGTTATATGTTGCCGGGGAAGGGAGGTTAGGAAATGGTTAAGGGTGGGGATGGCAATGATTAAGAGTGGGGAGGGATTATAAACAGCACTGAGAGGCAGATGCTCTCAGCGCTGGTTTTGCCTGGAATTGCCATTTGTTTCTGTTGTTGGAGGAAACAGATCAAAATAAACAAAATCTTGCCACAGCCAAATTGTGAGTAAAAGTGGTTTATTGGGAAATTTCATTGTATTCCAGTGGAAGCTGACATAATGTTACATTTTAAATTTTGTTAATAGAGTTACTTAATGTCATGGAAATGGATGTAATTTCTTATTAATATAACTGAACAATAGTTTAAAGAGCATGCATTGATATTGCACTCACAAAAACCTAGAGTGTATTTTATTTACTGTATTTTTTGGTGTATAAGATGCACTCCCCCCCCCCGAAAAAGTGGGTGGAAATGTCTGTGCATCTTATACAGCAAACGTTGCTGAAGTCCTACCCACCCACTGGCCCCCACCCTTCAGCTTCTGCCTCCTAGGAATTTGCCTCCTTGCAGCAAATAGCAAATAGCCTGTTGTTGAATTGGCCTCCTGACAACCAGCTGTTTCAGGCTGCAGGGATTGATATCTCCTATTGCCGCCTCTGCATGCCCCCTTTTTGGCCTCCATGTGCCCCACTTTTGACCTGCTCCGATCCCTGCTTCCTGGAATGGGCCGAAAATGGGGTGCGCAGAGGCCAAAAATGGGGCACACAGAGGCAGCAATAGGAGATATCGATCCCTGCAGCCTGAAACAGCTGATCGTTGGGAGGCTGATCCAACCAACAATCAACTGCTTGTGCTAAATCAGGCTGTGCTAAAACTGAGCAGGCTGTTTACTGTTTGCAGAAGGCAGAGGCAGATTTTTTCTCCCTTCCCAAAAAGCTTGGTATGTCTTATACTTTGGAGTGTCTTATAGTCCAAAAAATATGGTATTTATTTAAAACATTTATAGGGCTGCCCATCTTATAACCAACTTTAGGTGACTCTCAAACAAAAATTAAAACATTATGCAAAGCATATTAAAACTATAAAACTAAACATATTAAAACATTTGAAACAACAAAAACTGGCAGCAGGTCAAACTTCTAATGTGCAGTCATCTAATCTTATCCCAGCACTTAATGTATATTTACATTGTGATATTGGTAGGTTGAGCAATCCAAAAGAAAACAGTTTGAATAGAAATATTCTACATTTTTCACATGAGAGATATATGAAAAGATAGTTCTGTGTTAATTTTACAAGTGGAAACCCTATAAAAATTATAGTAATTATCTTACCTTGCTCCCATTCTTTGATGATGCTATCTTAGCAAATTATGTTTCAAACTGAATTTATTTCCCTACATAATAAAAATATGCAGACATTTTGAAATTTGCTCTTGTATTATTCTGTTTTATCTTATTGCTTACTGATCTTTTGCCATTTATTTATGTGTTCTACCCTCTGATTCCTTCCCTATCATTTTTTAATTTTATGCTGTTTACAGTATCTGCCTGAAATAAGTAAGTGTTTTATCCCTCTTTTTAGCTTTTATTAAAGAGAATAATCTCACCTCTCATAAAAATCCAAATGTGAATTCTGTTATTGCTTAACAAGAGTATTTCACGGTACACTTAATTCTGGAGTTGACTGTAACTGAGAAATACACCAGTTGAAAACAAGGTATAAATTGGCATTCATTAGTAATTAGATTTGTTCTAATTGAACATTTTAGTTTGATTTCTGTTTTCTTTTCCAACCATACTGTGCAAAAAAAAAAAAAAAACCACAACCCCACTCATTTTTATCAATTCTTCTCTTGTTTACCATGTTTCTATTGATATAAAATCAATTCCTGATTTTTTTTTGACTTGATAAGGACTATAATATGGATCTATCTAGTCTTTGACATTCTTGAAAGTAATGAATATCTTCTAAAGTATCTTGGATGTTGATACCTTTCCTGTACAGAATTTCAGTATGTTCTTTCCATTTTTGTTTGATCTTTTTGGAATTCCATTGGTGTCCTTTAGCATATAAATTCAATGTGGGAACCACCTTCTGAGTTAGGAGAACATTTGGAAGACTTTCTTGGGATTTCTGTGAATGTTTTCATCTTCAATATGTTTGCAGATATCGGTTTTTTTTCATCTTTTGAAATTTTCATCAGATTATAAAATAACATACAAAATACAAAAGAAAATAGGAAGACAGTGAGGGGAAAGGGGGAAAGAGAAGTGAAAAAGGGCTGTGGAAAAGAAAAAAAAGCATGGACTTTTGCAGTAAAATAAAGCATTAACATCAAACCATAACCTTTTGCTGTTCCATAGTAATATAAACTAGCCATTTCTATAAACACATATCAGTCTAATCAGTAAAACCCAAAATCAAAGTTTCATTTTTTCCCACCTTGAGCACAACGTTCAGATGCTGTCTCCATGTGGTAACAGAGGTACTTATATTCTTTTGTTTAATCAAAATGGTCAATTTCACCATCTCTGCCAACTCCATCAATTTCTGTAACCATTTGTCCATGGTGGGAATCAAAATGTCCTTCCATTTTTGTGCCAACAATAGTCTTGCTGCTATCAACATATATAAGATCAAAGTTCCATATTTTTTCTCCAAGTCCTTTTCCATTATACTCAAAAGAAAAGTTTATGGTTTCATCTTTATCTTTGTTTTAAGAATTTTCTGCATTAAAATATGAATCTTACTCCAAAATTTCTTTGCTTTAACACATGTCCACCATAAATGATAAAAAGTCCCTTCTTTACTTTTACACTTCCAACATGCATTGGAGATACTTCTATACATTCTAGATAACTTATCTGGTTTTAAATACCAGCGATTCATCATCTTATAAAAAAAATATTTTAGATTATAGTTTAGTGTAAATTTTAAACCTTTCATCCACATATTTTCCCATTGTTCAAGCATCACATTATATCCAAATTCCTTGTCCACTGAATCATAGAATGTTTTACATGTTCACTTTCCAAATTAAATTTCAATAACATTTTATAAGTCTTAGCAATAGTATGTTCATCACTACCACACAGTAAGATTTCCAATTCATTTTTAACGAAATCAAACCCATAACTCTTTTTATCTAGTTTAAATCTTTCTTTCAGTTGTTGATATGTAAACCAATGGCAAACATAACCTTCTTATTCAAATTCTTCCCTCGACTTTAGTGTAGCGTCACCAGAGTTGAAAGACAGTATTTTACCATACATCCACCACTTTGCCACCATTTCTTTTCTTTAAAAAAAGCTTCCCAGAGGACACCCAAAGAGACAACTTCGTAAAGAACCTTGTTTTATATTTATTCCAGACTCAGTATGGCATGTCTAGCAAAGTGATTATTAAAGTCAAAATTGTATTTCGATGCATCCTATTTAGCCTTGTTGAAAGAGTGGGTGAACCTCCAGAACAAGAGATTACTTGAATTAGATTGAATTAGGTCATGAATTAAGGTTTGGATGGCAGAGTTAACTATGGTATGACAAAGCTAAAATTAATGTTGACTTTAATCATCACATTGACTTTAATGTTTGCAGATATTGTAATATGGCTTCACGTCTCTCCTAATACAGCTTCAAAATAGAGCTTCTTTTTTTCTTCTTGGCAATTTCCACAATTTGTTTTGACTCCCAGTTCACTTTCTTCTGTTTCTTAAATTTTGACGGTCTCTTTTCACTTTCATCTTTTACAATTTCTTTAAATTGATTCCACAGTTATTCTGGTTCCAATCAAGAGGTTCAAGTCTACATGGTGATCCTATTACATGTAAAGCTACAGAGAATTTTCTGCACTAACATGGAAGAAATGTGTATTATCAGGCATACGTCAATTTACCCTACTCTCATTAATATTTGACAGTTCCTATATTATAGAAAGGCTTGCTTGAATATCAGAGAATTGTCTTAAATGTGTGTTGAATTTGTCATTAGTTTGTTTCAGTATTGATATTTCTTTTCACTGCTAATCAGCAAATTAATTTTATTGAATTGAATTGTGTTGCACTGATTTGTAACATGTCCTAGGTAAAAAATATATATTCCCCAACTAATTTACATTAGGCCATTTGGCATCAAATAATTGAAGAACAGGGTATCTGATATACTATCCACTATTTGCCTACAGTCCAGAAGCTTTGAAATCAATATTCAAATGCTTTTTGGCATGCTAATTAGAGATTAGTGAATGCTGAAGACAGGATGTTTTTTGTGGGAACCCCAAATCTTTGCCATTTCCCTTTCTAGGAAATGTTTGCTCTTCAGAGGCTGTTAAGGTGATCTTAAAATAAAACATTTCTTGTAAGCTGCCCTCCGTTGACCTGTCCAATATTTTATCAGTTTCTGTACTCTTATTTATTATTTTAATTAATCATCTATCAAAGAATGTGCTTTTTATAGAGTGAAGGCATGAGTTTTGAGTTTTGTTTTGTATTTTTTCTTGGTAAAGATCAGTAAATATTTGCCTGGATATATTCTTCCCTAGGCCATGGGCAGATTGGCAGGCCAAGGCATAGTCTGAGTATATAGAGCATAAATTTTATGCTCTATATACTCTGGTTACAGGCAATTCTATATTAAATTCTATATATTATGCCCTAGTTACAGGCAATTCTATATTAAATATTTACTGCTTCCCAAATATTTAATGCTTACATGCAACAGAAATCTTTTTTTTTTTTAAAAAAAATACACAATCCAGGTACAGTTGATGTGATCAAAATATGATAAATAGTTTCATTCATTTTATAATGTATTTCCTAATATAAAAGATCTTACAAGGAAGTAATGTACTGTGGCTGGAATATTCTAACATTATCCATTATTTGCTATCTGATAAAGATAAATATTATTCTTTTAAGTCAGTAATATTACAAATAGCTTCAGGAAAACATCAAATAGATGTATGCAGAATGGGTAGAAATACCTTGCCATGAGGTTTATCTGATATAATATTATTACAATGCTAGTGTTACAAATATAAATCTTTCCGGCTTTGTAATTATGTAGTCCTTTGCTGTTTTGTGTAGAGAGTATAGTACCTTTAAATATTTTAAAGGGAATATGTAAATCATTCCTTTTCCCTCCATCAATTTATATTCACTGAGCTCAGATAAATTTTAACAGACATGTGTGAAACTGTCCTTGAGTTCAGTTCAATTAATAGGTGAAGTACTTAGTGAAAAGCATTGCTTCTGGGGTGATGTGAGGTGATATGGTACTTTGTCCATGGTAGTCTATCTGGGAAGGCTCATTCTTACATGAAGGTCATTAATGTTAAGCTACAGTATCAACAAGCATCCATAGGATTTATGTTTCAGTTTTCTGATTATTTTTATCCCCGTTATTATTTTTATAAATAACTCAAGGTAGCAAACATGCCTAATCCTTTTCATTTTCCCAACAACACCCTCTGAGGTGGGTTGGGCTGAGAGAGAGTTGACTGGCCCAAAGTCACCCTGCTGGCTTTCATGGCTAAGGCAGGACTAGAATTCGCAGTCTCCTGATTTCTAGCCTGGAATTTTAACCACTGGGCCATCAAAAGTGACTCTGGATTAATTAAGCAATTCTTAACTACTTTACTTGTTATGATGATGCAGCACTTTGCAGAACATCTTGAATAGCGAGGGGAAAATGCTAGACATAAACGATCTTGTTATTTTGGCAACTGTATGTTTCTATTCCACATTCCTGCTCCTTGTATTTTTTAAAATCTAATTTGTCCTAGGAATGTGTTGTGGGGACTTCCACGCTACACTGGGTTTAATTTTGTGGAAATAAAAATGCAAAGCTTTCAACAGTCATATTAAAGCTACAGAAAAACTTACTGCAGAATTTTATCTCACTGAAACTAAGTAGGTAAACCCATTTACTTACTGAGGATAGTTACACAGATTGTTCTTCTAATAGGCCTGTTCCAATATTCTCCAAAATATATGTTTGTCCTCCTTGAATAAAAACCTCGTATTATGATTCTCAATAGCATTTTAATTGCTGCACATATTGTGTATATAGTGAGATGACTATCATCCTTTGTCTTATTTTTGTAGTACATTTGAACATTTATTTAATTATTTTTGTTATTTATATTTTCAAGTATTGGAATTGGTCATAAAACATTGGACTTGTTTCTGCAACAGCTTTTCATTGGAATCACTAAATGAAATAAAAAAAAAATTAATAGCATGTCCATTGTCCTAAGAAGTGTACCTAGGCAACAATACTCTATAATTATAAAATGATTCTTAGAATGATTGACATATGCCTTTCAGAATACGCATAAATGGTATCCCACTGACTTCACAGAGATGTTGAAAGAGGTCCAGTGACCGAACCCTTTCAAGATGGTTAGAAAATGATATCCTTAAAAATACTTGATAAGATTGATACAAGGGAACTATGTACTAGGATTTAGCAACCAATTTTATTGTCTTTATTACTGTTTTTAAGATGAGACTACAGTTTTGGAGGCTGGAAATTATTGGAGCTGACGGCATATGATGAAGCAAAGATAAGAAAGACAATGTTGAAGTTGAGACTAAAGAAACTAAGTCCTGAATAATGAGGTTCTGCTTCTTCTCCTGTTCATGAATGGTACTTTTTAGGTACAGGTAGTCCTCGACTTATGACCACAATTAAGTCCAAAATTTATGTTGCTAAGTTATACTGTTGTTAAGTGAATTTTGCCCTATTATACAACCTTTCTTGCTACCGTTGCTAAGTGAATCACTGCAGGTGTTAATTTAAGAAGGAAGAAAAAAAGGAAAGAACAAAGATTTCCAATGCTCCCTACTAGATTCCAGTTACAGATATTCCCTACCAGATTCCACATGGAAACTCAGTTGGGAAGCCAGAAGGAAGCTTCCACCAACACCATCATCCATCCATCCATCATAAATGTAAACCATGAAATGTATTTTTAAAACAAATTTATCTGCTCCATATTGCTATTGACTTTATCCTATTTATAACTACTAAATATTGTTAAAAACCAAACTGAAAAAAACAATCTTATGACTCTTGAAGATCTCTAATGAAAGTCACCCTGGATATATCTATATGAACTTATTCCACAACATAGGGGTAATGATTAATATTAGCGCACAGGCTACCAGATGAGAAAGCCTCTTGTGAAGTCATCACCAAAAACACAAAGAATTAATATTAATATTAATGCCAGGTGGAGATCATGCAGGGAAAAGCATTCTGTCAGATAATACAGGTCTAATATTATTATATTTATCATAGGGTGACCTTGGGTCACTTACAGCCTTTCAGCCTAATCTACAGTATTTCACATGAGCTCCTTGGAAGAAACACAGGAAGTAAATCAAATAAAGAAATGAATAACCCAACTAAACACATGCTTAGTAGCATATGCTGAAATTGTATCATCTGCCCTGAAATTGTATCATGTATATATCATCTTTGTCAAATAAATGCCTTTTCCAATTTTAGTTAAAAGTATTACTCATAGCAGAAGGTCTGTGGGAGGCTTTTGATATCTCTTTCATATCTTTCAAGAGCAATAGAATAGAAATCACCTTTTAGTCAATAGCTGATATGTTAAATCAGAGCTGATACAAGTTTTGTAGTTCCTGAATAGGATACAGACAGATACAGCAAACTACTACCCACCCACCCAAAATCCAATATCTTCAGATTCATGTTTCACAACTACAGTCCAAGCTAAAGGTAAATGTAAAGGCTGCCCCTGTCCAGTTGTGTTCAACTCTAGGGGGCGGTGCTTATCTCCATTTTTAGGGATGGAGCCAGCATTGTCTGAAGATGCTACTGTGGTCATGTGGCTGGCATGATTATATGCCAAAATCATACGGAACACTGTTACCTTCACACCAAAGTGGTACCTATTTATCTGCTTGCACTTGCATGCATTTGAACTCCTAAATTTAAAAGGGTGTAGATCACAACATGTTACATTACCCCCAAACTGATGCAAGCTCCTTTGCCAGCTTTTAATAGCTTGCACAGTAGAAAATTATATCTTTCAAATACTGAGGTACAAAATAGGATATCAAACTTTGCTTTATGGAATCTACTTCTGTTCTTAGACTACAATCCTAAGTAGTCTGATATGAATGTAGCTCACAGTGGGATTGGTTTCTGAACAATTGTTTTTAATTTTGGGATGCTGGAGATATTTCTTTCTCGGTTCTTTTTTAAAAAAAATGTTCCACCCACATCTGTTCTAATTTTGTTTTTCTTTACTATATCTGAAAACAGTTCAGAGGTAAGTTCATGATGCAGATATGAATACAGTAGATATTTCATTGACAGATAAAAGCAGTACTGAGGACTCTGTCAAAGACATGTTTTTAAACTCTAGAATTGATCCAGGCTTAGGGTCTCGGGGAAAGTAAGGTTGTTTAATAATCCACAAGTCACTGGCTTTGTTCTTTAAAAAAAGTCTATGCATTTTATAAGCTAATATAGTTTTCCCACTATAGTACATGTTCCTAGCCTAGGTGGAGGAAAGTCAATATGAATATTTAAGTTCACTTTCTAATGTTCAGTTTCAAAAGAAAACTGAAATTAACATTGAAAAACACAGGTTTTTAAGAGCATAAACATATGCTCAACCACATTCCCCACTGTCAGCTGTTTATGAATACTAAAATATTTCCTTTCTATGATGAAACTTAAATATTCAAAAGTAAGCATTGCTTTATACAACGACAGTGATCCCTGAGCCACAGAATGTCAATATTTAGCTTTAAAGGTGAGAATGTTTGAGAGCATTTTACATGGATGGATTACTTGTTCTCTTATTTTTTACCCACCTTTTAAAACTTATCAACTGCAGAGTTTAAGTACTGCAGAATAAAAGCATGATACTCTGCTCAGTTCTTACACAGATCAAACAAATTATAGAATATGAGCCAGAAATAAATTTTGTATACAAGGCAGCTTCATACAGACATGCCGGTGTTTTAATACATTAATAAAAATGAACTCAATAATATAAAGTTGCTTTTGAAACCTTTGATTTGGGAGACCACTGAAGAAGCTGGGCACTAGTGCTATGTTTCTTATTTAGAAGTAGAGATTATTTTAAAACTTTCTGCCTAAATTTTGCAGTTCTGAAGTTACTTTGTCTTGGTTAAGAATGTAAATATTATCAATTGCTTAAAATATAATGTTAAACCATGGTTTAATGTTATATACACAAATTTGTGGCTCATATAATTCTTCACCATTTGCAGAGAGAATATTTCATTTTAGTTTTTAATTAACTACGGTTAGCTGGAATGATTACTCTCAGAACTGCTGAGAGTTAAATTCTAGTTTCAAGAAATAAGGCATGATGGCAATCTTAGCTCAAAGCTGTCTTATTTTCTAACATCAGGAACCGGAGTAGCCATTTTTCATTGCTACAGAGCAGGGGTGTCAAACTCAAGGCCCAAGGGCTGGATTCGGCCTGCAGGCTGCTTAGATCTGACCCATGGGGCCACTCTAAAAACAATGAATGACTGGCCCATAGTGCCTGTGCCAGCAAAAACGGAGGAAAAGAGGGCCACAACTTTCATTTTTCACTGTGACAGCCTCTTGTGACCCTCTGCCAGCAAAAAGAGAGGTCCGTTTTCACTGGCAGAGCGCTTGGGCCACCACAGGAGCCCTGACATGAGTGATGTCGAGATGGCCAAGCCCACCCTGGCCACACACACCCCAGCCCCCCCCCCCGGGGTCAAACACAATCCTGATGCGGGCCTCAATGAAATCGAGTTTGACACCCCTGCTACAGAGCATGTTATAAGTTCTTCTTTCTCTTTGTTCTCCTCCATTTCCTTGGCCTCTTCTGGGTATGTTCACTTGATTTCCATTTTATATTATTGGAGGACTGGATTTACTTTACTTTCTGTAACTAGCTCAGGGACAATTTGATAAACTAAATATCTTAGCTAAGTGTTCCTATTGATAGTTCAGAGCGGCCTAATTTTTTTTATTTGCAACCAAGGCAAGAGTGCATTTTGTATTTTTAAACATTGTTTAGAAGCACAGAAAAGAAATTGGTGAGCTAGTCTGTCTTAAAATGTTTAAAGTGCATATGCATACAACATGATGTTCAGATTGTATATCTGGGCATGGGATATGTTGTGATGAAAGTTACTTATATGTTATAGGGCCAATGGTTGTGGATGGGGAGAAATGAAGTGAAGAATTTCTTTATTTCCTTCTTTCTTTTTGGGGTCTTTCTTAAATAGCTGCCACAAAGTTGAAAAAGTAATCATCTCTGCTTGTCTCATTCAATTCTGCATATGAAGATTGTCATCTAGCTACCCCACTACCTGAGAATAAGCCTCTTTGAACTCTATTGGTCTCCCGTTTGAATAGACAATATAGGATTGCACAGTACAAATAGCAATTTTTCCAAACGTTCTACATAAAAAGCATTTTGGTTGGTTCTATGTTGCATTGGCCAGAAATCAAGAGAAATGGATGTCACTGCTGTGCTATTTGTGAGGTGAGCTTAATGTTCAATTATTCAGGAAGATTTCAGTATTACAGTTGTTTAATCATAATAAGCCACCTGGAATCCACCAAGATTTATCTCTGTGTTGGCCTACAAAGGAGCTGCTTTTTAAATGGCTTTGTTTACTTCTGAATAAGTATGCAGGAAAAGGTCTGTGAGCTGAAGCAGCCTGGAAAAGAATTGGGATAAGGGACTGAAGTCATTAACGTTAGATTGTGACTCTCAGAATCTTTCTCAGAACTAGGATGCAAAAGAATTCCCAGTCTTTGTACAAAAAGTCTATTTTATACTGAAAATTATGCAGACATTTTCCTTTCACCAGTCAACTTGGTAGAAATCTCCCAAGATATTTATACTGTTCTGAAATTTATAAAACATGTTGTTTGCTCTGATAAACATAGTGTTTTGTGGGAACAATTGGAAATCACTTAGCTATTAAGGATTAGTTCTATTATTAGCATTCTATTGTACCCTAAATGATATATCTTTTCAAAAGCCAGTGAATGCAAGCAATTCATGTTTGAGTTTCCTTGGCCCCTTAGCTAAGTTTAATTTTTCAAGTAAAAGGTCACTGCTGTTATTTGGAGGTAAATACAGAATTAGAATTAAATCATGTTTTCAAAATCTGCAAAAAATAATATTAGAATCACCAGTCAAGTGTATCTTTGATATAATTTAATTCCATTTTTAAATATTGTTTGCAAATATATATCCAGTTCCTAACTGTAAGTCTTATGCATGCAATAGGATTACTTATGCATGCAATAGACATTAGATACACTGAATCTACACTGAGATATTAAATATGAAGGGAGTTCAGGCAACAAGTAGCCATCACCAAAACTGCAAAAAGAATTATTTTTCAGAATGCTTAAAGGGATTTCTACAGTTGTCCTTATAGTACCCTTTCAGAAGAGCCTAAAGATTAAACCAAAAACCAATTACAAAATTTGACATATTATTCAGCTGACATTTAATCTTAAGGATTAAAAAAGTATGCATTTTTTCAATAAAGTACAGAATGAGGAATAAGAGGAATATTATCTCTGAAAAAGTTTCACAATATTTTTGAAATTTCCCCCTACCAATAAATTTCACTCTGTACAGCACAGTGTTCTAAACCAGTATTTTCCAAACTTTAAGATGTATGGACTTCAACTTCCAGAATTCACAGAGAGCTGGGGAATTCTGGGAGTTTGAATCCACATATCTTACACTTCCCAAGTTTGGGAACCATCTTTCTAAACAATGCAAATCTTCTACTTAGGTCAAATGAATGTTGAAAATCTTTGGGAAAAGGTCTGAATATTACTATTTATTTATTTATTTGATTTGTCAATTGTTTACAAGATAATAAGTATAAGTGTATACATAGTTGTAAATACATGAGATGGGTACATATAAGAAAAATAAAAAGAATAGAGAAACAATAGGACAGGGACGGTAGGCACGTTGGTGCGCTTATGCACGCCCCCTACAGACCTCTTAGGAAAGGGTGAGGTCAATGGTAGACAGTCTAAGGTTAAAGTTTTTGGGGTTTGGGGAAGAGACTACAGAGTCGGGTAGAGTATTCCAGACATTGACTACTCTATTGCTGAAGTCGTATTTCCTGCAATCAAGTTTGGTGCGGTTTACTTTGAGTTTGTATCTATTGTGTGCTCTTGTGTTGTTATGGTTGAAGCTGAAGTATTCATTGACAGGTAGGACATTGCAATGTATGATTTTATATACCATGCTTAAGTCAGACCGAAGGCGGCGTAATTCAAGGTTTTCTAGTTCTAGAATTTCAAGTCTGGTGGCATAAGGTATTCTACAACGAGTAGAAGAGTGGAGAACTCTTCTTGTGAAATATTTCTGGACTTTCTCAATTGTGCTAATATCAGATACGTAATGAGGGTTCCAGACTGATGAACTGTATTCGAGTATTGGTCTAGCAAATGTTTTGTATGCTCTGGTTAGTAGTGTGATATTGCCAGAGAAAAAGCTACGTAGGATTAGGTTAACAACTCTTAATGCCTTTTTGGCTATGTAGTTGCAGTGGGCTCTAGCACTCAGATCATTAGAGGTGAGTATTCCAAGGTCCTTTACAGAGCTTGGGTCATCAACAAGGTCTTGACTATTCAGCTTGTATTTTATTTTCTGATTTTTTTGCCAATATGTAAGACAGAGCATTTATTTGTTGAGATTTGAAGTTGCCATTTGTTTGACCATTCGGATACATAGTCAAGATCTTTTTGTAGGGTAGCAGTATTGTCTGTAGTATTGAACAGCTTTACATCATCAGCGAAGAGACGCAATTGCTCTTAATATGATCACAGAGGTCGTTTATGTAGAGTATGAAGAGAGTTGGTCCTAGAACACTGCCCTGAGGGACACCACTATTGACAGGTACTGGATTTGATAGGACTCTCCGATTTTGACCATTTGTTGTCTGTTTGATAGGAATGCTTCTATCCAGTTATTCAGTTGTCCAGATATACCATAGGATTTTATTTTTAGGAGTAGTTTGTCGTGTACCACTGAATCAAAGGCTTTACAGAAGTCTATGTAGATGCATCTATTGCTTTGCCCTGGTCGAGTTGTGTCGTCCATATGTTTTTGCAGTGTAAGAGTTGCAGATTACAGGATAGTTTTTCTGAAACCAAATTGTTTATTGGAGAGTAGGTTGTTTGTCTCTAAGTGGAGGATGATGGATTGGTTAATAATTGATTCCATGACTTTGCAGGTGACGCAGCATAAGGAGATTGGTCTGTAATTTTCAACTAGGCTTGGGTCTCCCTTTTTGAAGATGGGGATGACTGTGGCTTGTGACCATAGGTTAGGCAAGGAGCTGGTCCTGAAAGATTTTTCAAAGATTATGCTTAGAGGTTTGGCTATGGCAGTGGATAGCTTTCTTAAGAAGTAGGCACATATTCCATCCGGTCCAATAGATAGGGATGGTTTTAGATTGCGTAGTGATTTTTCAACATTGTCTTCTGTGAAATCGATATGTATTAGGTCATTGTTGTTATCTGTGGTACGGTTAGGAAATACTGGGCAAGATCCATTGCTGTTTACAAATACTGAGCGAAGAATGTGTTAAAGATGTTGGCTTTAATGGTGTCGTCGTTGCAGTCTTTACCATCAGGTCCTATCAAGGGAGGGATGGACCTTGAGTCTTTTAGTTTGTTGTTTACAAAATTGTAAAAAGCACGGGTGGAATTGGTGCTTAGAAGGTTTTCTTCTTGTTTAATGTGATAATTGGTGCATTCAGTTTTATCTGGTGGCATAAGTTTTTGTATCGGTTTTTGAAATTGTAGCGTGACCAGATTTGTTTTTCCGCCAGAGTGACCTCTTTTTGGATTGAAGTTTCCTTATTGATATGGGTAATCTTCTTTTTGTTTTGTTTTGGGAGTTGTTGTTGGAACATATAGTATGATGACTCTTTTGATTTCAAGTAAGAATATGTTGTAATGGTCTTCAACTGTATTGCATCCAGAGAATAGAGATTGCCAATCAAGGGATGAGAGGTCGTTGTCTATAAGATCATAATTGCCTTTTTGAAGTTATAATTGGGGATTACATCATTGAGGTGATTTTTGTGTGGACGTATGTTGAGACAAAAGTCAATCATATTGTGGTCACTGCTGGAAAAGGGTTCTTTAGTTTGTATTCCGTAAATTAAATTCAAACTATTGCAGAAGATGAGATCGAGGCAGTTGTTTAGTCTAGTGTTGTTGGTTACTAGTTGTTCCAGTCCCAGATTTGTAATAGCATTGTAGAAGGTTGTGTGTTTGTTGATTTCAGTTGTACAATTATTTAGGGTCCAGTCGATATGAGGTAGATTGAAATCTCCAAGAAAGATAAAAGGGTATGGGCAGGATGTAGCCCATGTTAGTAATGTATTTAGCTTGTTTACATGTTCGATGTCATAATCAGGTGCTCTGTAACATAGTAAGAATCGAATTGTGATATTTAAGGATAGTTCACAGATGATGGTTTCAGGAAGGGCAAGCTCCTGGGTAACTTGGATATTTTTAGATGTAAGGATTTTTATAGAATATAGCAACACCACCTCCTCGGCGATTTTCACGATCTGATCGGTAAACATGATAGTCTCTTACTGTGGTAATGGAGTCGGGAGAGATGCATTGAGCCATGTTTCACAGACAAATATAATGTCGAAGTTAGCCGTATTAAGGAGGATGAGAAATTCAGGTATTTTATTCACGAGGCTTCTTGTATTGAGTAGTTTGCATTTAAGTCTGGCAGTAGTTAGAATTGAGGTAGTTGGGGCGCGTGCCTAGTCTTGGGTGATGGTGGATGGGTTGAGGTAGGGTTGTGGTTGAGGGTAAAAGTTGAGAATTGGGTTGCGTGGCTTACTTTTGATACAGTCAGCATGGTAGTCAATGTACAGGTCCTTCTCTCCATTGTCTAGACGGTTTTTGAGTTCGATGCGGAGTACACGGGAGGCGGGCACGTTGCTGTATGGTTAGGTCAGGGCGGCAACGGAGGTTCTTGTGGTTGGTGTTGGTTTTGGCGAGTGAGTTTATAGTATAAATGAATTTACGTTTGCTTGATTCGTTTTTGCAAATGACCCTGCACAAGCGTGGGGCCACAGAGCCGTCTCTATTTTTGAGCTCTCGGTCGATGCGGGAAATGTCAAGTATTTCATCAGCGGAGATGGTTGATGCTGATAATCTCTGATGATGTTTCGGACAGTTGTGATGTCATCATTGACATTGATGTCTTCTAGTCCAAATAAGATGGCGTTTGGGCGTTTCCGTTCACGCTCAACAGCTTCTCTGATGAGGATTGGGATATCAATATTTGTCTGGGTTGTGTTTATTTGTGGATTGGGTTTTGGATTGGATTGTGGTTGATGGGTGGAGATGTGGTTTGTAGCTATTTGATGTTCAGGTTTTTGCGTTGTGTCTTTTTTTTCAAGGTTGGTTATTCTTTCTTTTACGGCGTCCAGGGATGCTACTATGGTGTTGAGGATGTTTTAATGGTTTCGATGATTGGGGATGTTTCAATGGTTTCGATGGTATCATCTCTTTCAGACAGATCCAGTTTGGGTATGCATGATTTGCAGAAATATGGATACTCATTGGATGATTCTAGGTATTTAATCATTTGCTCAGGTAATCCCAAGCAGTCATGATGAGTGTATTTTTACACAGAGAACATATGATGGAGTATTTATTATCCTTTAGATTTTTGTAGCATTTAAGGCATGTGCAGGTGTCTTGTGGTTCATTGGTGGGGATTATCTTCTCTTTAGGTTGTGGTTTGACGTAGGATTTACTTTTTGGCATGGTAGGATTGGTAAAATAGTACGTTGATTGAATTAATTAAAGGAACAATTTTGGGTAATCTATATAGCCAATATTACATCAAACAATATCAAACAATCAATTGTAGTAATCTCTCAAGTCAGATAATATTCCTGAGCAACAATCAGCCTGATCAATTAATTACTCTAATCACTAATCAATTAATTACACTAATTATTAATCACACTGTTCATTTAAATTCACTAAATCAATGATTTTGCTATTCAATTAAATTACATGAATTTTGATATTTTAATCTAGTCAGTAATCACACTGTTTGCACTAAACACTCTAATCACACTAATCAATTAAAAACAATAAATTAATAAAACCATTAATAAAATATTTTATAGAAATTGATTATCTAATCGTTGATATAGGTGATGAGGTAGAAAAGTTGTAAGTTTTGAGGTAATGAGGTAGTATTAGGAGTCTGCAAGGAGCGGGTTGATTGTTTTACTAGCAGCTGATGAGAGGAATTTATCGCTTTTTGAATAGCAGATCACTATTACTCTGTAAACAGGAAGTTGTAACACAGTGTTCTCACTCAGCAGTTGAGGGAAAACTCTCAAAGTTGGGGAAAAAGCCACGTTTGGAGCGTTCTCGCTCAGGGAGCGATTCACCCGGCCGGCGCTCCTCGGGCTTTCCTCCTTCTGGCGCTCCTCGGGCTTTCCTCCTTCTCTCTCCGGAGCGAAGCGGTAGCAGTGGTAGCGGCAGCGGTGTCTCCTCCGAATTTTCCCTCCCTCACTGCCCGTCGTCTCCCCAACCAACTTCGGGACAGAAAATTCTAACTTGGATTTACAGCGGATCCCTTGCAAGAAGCGAGGCCTTGCTTTACGCGGATCCGCCGCTTGGATTCTTCTTTGTCTGCGAGGCTCGTCCCGGTTAAAATGGCGTCCCCCCTCCACTCCCGGCCTTCGCCCGCTTGCCTTTGTTCTTGTTTTGTTCCTTTGTGCCTCTGGGCTGTCTCCGGGCTGGCTTGATCTTTATCTTTCGCTTCTCCACGATCTTTATCATAAATATTATTTATTTGCTGCTTTTGCCCTGACAACCTAAAGCCTACTCCCTCCTTTGGGATGGTCCAGAGAAGACTGACTTGCTGGAAGTTGTTAAAAATGATCCAAGGCTGAATAGCTGGTTTATTGATTAAGGCAGCAGGCTAGAAACCGGGAAACTGTGAGTTCTAGTCCTGTCTTAGGTATGAAACCTGGCTGTGGAGACTTTGGTCCAGTTACTTTTTCTCAGCCTAACCACCTGACAAGGTTCTTGTTGTGGGTGAAATAGGAGAATAGGAGAAGGAAGGAAAGAGTTCACTGCCTTGAATTCCTTATTTGTAAAGTAATAAAAGCAGGCAGGCAGGCAAGCAGGCAAGCAGGCAAGCAGGCAAGCAGGCAAGCAGGCAAGCAGGCAAGCAGGCAAGCAGGCAAGCAGGAAGGAAGGAAGGAAGGAAGGAAGACATTGTTAATATCACTGTTGCACTTCCTTCCCTTTGATAGAAACAATCAGTACTTAAAATCCACTTGTGTGCAGAAGCAATATGGGATAAGCCTTCCAAAAATCTCTTTGTTCATGAGTGTCACTATTCCGTTTTGCACTTGCATAGAGTCACACACGTACGTAGTATACTAATTGGCATTCTCTACTGCTTGCATGCATGCACCCCTATAGAGCTAGAGATTGCCTTTCTCTGCTTCTTGAATGAATTTAGTTTATTTATGTATTACTATTATAAGATACAAAAATACAAAAGAAAATAGTAGGAAAGATAGTGTGGGAAAAAGAGAAAAAAGAAAGAAAAGGTGTTGATTTCCAACTCCTTTGGTATAGTTAGAATAATGATGATGATGTAAAGTTGTTCAACACCACAGACAATACTGCTACCCTCCAAAAAGATCTGGCTATGTATCAGAATGGTCAAACAAATGGCAACTTCAAATCTCAACAAATAAATGTTCTGTCTTACATATTGGCAAAAAAAATCAGAAAATAAAATACAGGCTGAATAGACAAGACCTTGTTGATGATCCAAACTCTGTCAAGGACCTTAGAATACTCATCTCTAATGACTTAAGTGCTAGAGCCCATTGTAACTACATAGCCAAAAAGGCATTAAGAGTTGTTAACCTAATCCTACGTAGCTTTTTCTCTGGTAATATCACACTACTAACTAGAGCATACAAAACATTTGCTAGACCAATACTCGAATACAGCTCATCAGTCTGGAACCCACATTACGTATCTGATATTAGCACAATTGAGAAAGTCCAGAAATATTTCACAAGAAGAGTTCTCCACTCCTCTACTCGTTGTAGAATACCTTATGCCACCAGACTTGAAATTCTAGACCTAGAAAACCTGGAATTATGCCATCTTCGGTCTGATCTAAGTATGGTATATAAAATCATACATTGCAATGACTTACCTGTCAATGAATACTTCAGCTTCAACCATAACAACACAAGAGCACACAATAGATACAAATTCAAGGTTAACTACACCAAACTTGATTGCAGGAAATACGACTTCAGCAACAGAGTGGTCAATGTCTGGAATACTCTGCCTGACTCTGGTTTCTCCCCCAAACCCCAAAAACTTTAACCTTAGACTGTCTACTATTGACCTCACCACTTTCTTAAGAAGTCTGTAGGGGGCGTGCATAAGCGCACCAACTTGCCTACCGTCCCTGTCCTATTGTTTCTTTTATTTTTCTTATATGTACCCATTTCATGTATTCATAACTATGTATATACTTATACCTATTATCTTGTAAGCGATTGACATATCAAAATAAATAAATAAAAATAACATAATATCAAAACTCAACTTTTTTCTTTTACATAGTAGTATAAACTTGCGATTTCTATAACAACAAACCTATCTAATTGGTAAAACTCAAAGTCAAAGTATCAATTTTTTTTTGCACCTCAAGCACTAAGTCCAGTAGTGGCTTCCAAGTAGAAACAAAGGTAGTTTTATCTTTGTCTTTAATCTGCTTCTCCATTAGTGTGGGATTGGTTGAAATCTTCACAGAGGAACTAGCTACTGGTGAATGATGGAGAAAGAGGAAAGAGACTCATCTTTCCTTGTGATTCTTATCTGTGAAGAGAATCTGGCTTGAAGGAGCTTGGAAATAAACCAGCTATGTGGAAAAGGCAGCTTCTAAACTGCCCTTTGATCCTGGTTTGCTTTTCATTTCTGACATTAGTAAAAAGTAGCATGGCTGGCTGAGGAATTATGGGAGTTGAAGTCCACAAGTCTGAAAGTTGCCATGTTTGGTAAAAAGTATCCCCTGTAAACCACGTCTACAGCAACTTTATATTAAGATGATCAGTTTTTCTATTAGCTTTGTTAAGCTACTTAAGTCATGACTGTTGCAATGGCAACATTCCATTATTTACCAGGGGCTTTTTGAGAAGGACAGGGACATTTATTAATCTGGGACACTAAAATTCCAGACATTTATTTCCCATGTATAATTTGTTGATCCCTCTGGCAGACATTTTCTATTGCTACTACTTTGTAATAAAACAAGCTATTGAAATATGCCATTGGATAAATAAATTAGCTCTTGGAAGAAAACATCACCATAGATTCTTTGCTTTTTAATCAGAAATGGAACATGGTTAACAATGCAAAGCAAGTGGATGCAAACTTCTAGGTAATATTAAGTAGTTGAGCCATCAATAGTCACACAGAAATAATCATATTCACCCATCATTCAAAAGAAATAATAAAAAGCTAGGAAGGAAACAAAAACACATTCTCTATTCATGGCAACACCCAGGTAAGCAGGGATTAATACCACAGAAAACAGAAAACAATACCTGATCAAGGAACTGCCAAGGAGAAAACCATACTCCCCCGCCAAGATTGGCAGGACAAGCCAGTGTCCATAAACAGGCAGCAAATCCCACAATCACTAGCGCTGATTATGTTACCTAGTCAGATAATGAAATGTAATGAGAGACAAAAAACTATGAATGCAAACTAATCAAAGAGAGAACTAAGCAACCTAGAACTAAGGAGAAATTTCCTGATGGTCAGAACAATAAACCAGTGAAATGGCATGTTTTCAGAAGTTGTGAGTGCTCCATCACTGGAGGCTTTTAAAAAGAGAATGGACAGTCATTTGTCTGAAATAGCATAGGGTCTCCTGCTTGAGCAGGAGGGTGGACTAGAAGACCTCCAATGTCTCCTCCAACTCTATTATTCTGTCATTTATATGTCTGCAAACAAACAATCAAGCCAAGAACAGGGACATCTGTTCTGGCAACATCTACCTGAACTTCCCCTACATGTTGAGAATGAAGAAATTGTTATTGTACTCTAAAGATTTATTGTAAATATCTTCCCGGAAAGAGGCCTAATTAGACATTTTCAGTTGCAACCTCACCTTTTTCTTAGAAGTTCTTATTGTCCTTCCTTGGCTGGCTTAAGTTAACATATTTGCATATTTAAGCCTCATACTTTTGAGAATCTTTGTTTAGAAATAACAGATAATCAGAGTTGAAAGGGACTTTATAGGTCATCTGGTCCAACTCCCCACCCAAGCGGGAGACCTTACTCCATTTCCGACAAATGGCAATCCAATCTCTTCTCAAAAGTCTCAACTGATGGCGCTCTCACAACTTCCGAGGGCAAGCTGTTTCATTGGTTGATTGTCCTCACTGTCAGAAAGTTTCTCCTTATTTCCAGGTTAAATCTCTCCTTGTCCATTATTCCTTGTCTGGCCTTCAGGTGCTTTAGAAAATAGCTTGACCCCTTCCTCTTTGTGGCAGCCCCTCAAATATTGGAAGACTGCTATCATGTCTCTCCTGGTCCTTCTCTTCACTAGACTAGCCATGCCCAGTTCCTGTAACCGTTCTTCATATATTTTATATTTATATTTTAGTTGCTCTTCTCTGTACTTTTTCTAGTCTCAACATCTTTTTTATAATGTGATGAACAAAACTGGATGCAGTACTCTAGGTGTGGTCTTACTAAGGCTTTATAGAGTGGTATTAGTACCTCACTTGGTCTTGCTGGATATTTTATGATGGAAGTTTTATGGCCTGTGTATGATGGAGAGATAGAGAGATTTAAGTTGACCAAGTCCTCAGAAGTTTTCAATTTTAAGAATTAATGCCTCTGAATTTCCTCTAAATCTCCTCCCGTTCTTGTCTCTTCTTTCTTCTCTGTAGACAGGAAACAATCTACTTTCATTAGTTATATATGAGCCATTCTGGGTGCCATTTTAACTGAAGTGCCATTGTCCATTGTTTGACTCAATAAGTATCCCAAAGGTGTTTTTTCAAGAGGCAACTGGACTTTCTTGTTTTTCTTTTCTTTTTCTATGAAAAAGCACCTTTGGGCCAACCATGACCTGGATGACTGAGAATCTCCATAGACGACTCATTAAGTAGATCCATATATGAAACTATGGCTTTCTTGCTTATATATAATATTGTCATACATTTATTGATTCCAAAGACTTACGTACTCTGAGTCAAGAATTCTGTTAAATGATTTTTTTTTACTTTGTCATCTAGAACATGGCAGACAGAAAGCATGTTGTAGAAGATAAATGAGAAAATTTAAGAAGAAATGAGTTTATGAACAAGAGTCTTCTACAGATTTAATCAGAAAGAAAGTAGCACCAAAGCAGGAAATCAATAATTTCAAAAATCGTATTGTACAGTGAATATTTAAGAAGTTCCTGACATATTTCTAGTTTTGAATGATGAGTTTCAATGCCCATTTCTGATGCAATGAAAGTATTAATCGTATAAACAAGAGGCCATATAGACATAGTGTTATGATCATAAAGCTATCTATTAATCATAAAACCAAAAGACAGCGATTATATTAAAATCTGTCATTCAGGGAAGGTTTAAAAATAACCTCAAAAAAACACAATGGCTGTGTTACATTATTTTCAAAGTAATTAATATCCCTCCAATTAAGCACATTTGTTGCCTTCTGGATGATATTAATAGAAACCACAATGAAACTTGTGGTTTACTGATAATTACAAGATTCTTATCAGAAAAGCAAATGGGCAATCGTCAAAGGAATTATCAGAATACAAATTACTGCCTAAATTAGGTGCAGCATATAATTTCTGGCATTAACACGGAGCACAAAAATATATTGTAATTCTGAACTCTTTATATGGGGTTTTTTCTCCTAGAAACCCGGAAGCCATAATGGTCTGTTGTTGATCTGATACCTAATGCAGAAGTAACAAAAAATGATTAACTCCTATTGTTATTTACTCTATTTTAGGGAGTCATTTTATGTTCTGTTGCCTCACTGCCAACTTTAAAGGTTGGCTTTTCCCAAGGTTAGAAATCTCCAATCATGCTAAGCCCACCCCCTACTTCCCAGCAGACCTACTTAGGCTCTCTGTTCCTCCACCAGACCTTAAACATCGTTATAATGCAGACCAGATTGAAAGTTAGTCTAAATTTATTCTTTTTGCACACTGTGAAGGAATTTTTTTTTAAAAAAAAATCATAAACAAAAAACAGGAAGAGCAGTACATACTGTCCCTTCCTTCTTCACCCCTGCTGGTCTGTTGCCAAGAAGACATTAAGTTCTGAGAGAGTACTCTGTGCACAGTTCAGCATGCTTGGTTGTTGTACCATGTGGTAGAAAGACTAACTCAATCTAGAATCAGCAATAGAACTGTCTCAGATGTTCGAGTCATGCTGATCTTGTAGAGATCAAATGAAATTCTGGGGGGGAAAAAAGATGTGAGGTGAAGGAAAGGTTTTACTACCTAGCTGTAGGAACAGTTGGATTCCCCTAATTAAAGGATGTTTTCTGTCTCTATCACTTTAGAATGAATAAAATCTAGTATTCTTCATCATTATTTTATTAATTATCAGATTAGAATGAAAGCCCTTCACGGGATAGAGGTAATAAAATCTAGCATTCCTCATCATTATTTTATTAATCATCAGCACTATATAATGAGATAGGAAATCTGTGTGGCAAGTTATATACATATAGTCCAAGTTTTTATTCCTATATTTCTTGTGAAGCATTAACAAATGTGATAAATGTCACATTTCTTTTTATCCCTTTAGCTTTTTAGTATCAGTTTTTATCTTTTTAGCTGTATCATTTAATAAAATTACTACCAAAAATCTGTCTTTTTCACACCTAAGAAACAAAGTCAAGCAGTACAGCAATCAAAAACTTTTCATAAAAGATCTTAGCATTAATTGGCACTAAAAGATTATTTCTTATATTTTTATATTGCCAGACTGAAAAATGACTCCAGCAATTTACATAATAAAAACATAATCCATTTCAAAAACTGAAATTTAACTTTTAGAGAAAACCAGATTAGAGCAATTTGATTAAAGTTTGTAAAATCCAGACATGAATGCAAAAAATGAAAGATGCAGACCATAGATTTAATCATAAACAATGCTCTTAAGATTAGGCAGTTTAAGAACACTGTTATTTCATTGTTATTTCTGAAATTATTATTATCTATTATATGAATACTTATGACTTCCCATTTTCATCAAATAACTCTGGGCAGCTAACTAGCATTGGAACAGAAACCTACAAATAAAAATAATAAAACAAACAAACAAAATGCCTGGTAACTTCACAACCAGAAAACAGTACAAAGCAAAGTAGGCTCCACTAATATCCAAAATCTGAAAAAAGAGGAAAATGTGTAAGGCTTTCCAAAGGCCCGACAGGATGTGGGTTGTCCAAACTTCAGTAGAGGCTGTTTCCCAGCATGAGGGGCATGACAGAGAAGACAATCCTCAGAAGTCCCATAAGATGCCATCATTTCATAGAAAGGACTCAGAACATGCAAAGGAATGTTTATATTAGAGTCCTATGCACCTGTACTATGTCTATATAGGATGCTGCTATCAACTGCACAGCAGAATCTAATGGTGTCCATGTAATATATTATGTAAAGCTGTTGACCAATTCTTGGAAGCTGAACAAGAGCATTAATTACACTTTGAGTGGAATATATAATGAAAAGAAAAGGAAAGCCACATTTATTTACTCAGTCTCAAAAACTATGTCTTACATTGGTAGTTTAAAACTTTAAGTCACTGTGTTCTTTGCCTTGGTCCTCAAAACAGCTGGGATTTTTTTTTTTCAAACTCTGCTGATGGCTCCAACCCAGTGGTGGTATTCTATCGGTTCAGCCCAGTTCTGCCGAGCCAGTAGCAGCAATGAGCAGTGGAGACCGAACCAGTTCTCTCCACCACTCTGCTGTTAGGCACACCCACCCTCCCGGGCTCCCATACTCACCTTATCTTCTGAATTTGAAGCTCAGCTGTTTTGTGCGGCACAACAGAGTGCCACATGGCAGCTGCTGAAGCGACCGGGAGAGTGCAGGCTTGCAGGAGGTGAGTTAGAATGCCTCTGTGCCTACGCAAAGTGGATGTTTGGTGCGTGCACGCAGGCAAAGTGTGTGCATGTGCACAAAGCGCACCCACCAAGCCACGCCCACCGAACCGGTGGTAAAAATATTTGAATCCCACCACTGCTCCAACCCATGATTTGGGATCTACTTATGGCTAATCTTTTCAAGTTAGCTGTAGTCAGATGGATTCATTCATAAGACAAGACATGAAGCGTGGACTGCCTGAGAGACCAGAATCTCTTTCACAGCCAAAGAAAAAATTCTGCAGAGCCACAACAGAACAGTGATGATCAATGACATCTTATCTCCTATGAACTCTGATGTAATTCATGATTTGCCATGTTGCATGACATGTGTTCCACACTGCAGAACCTGGAAATATGTTCCTCTTCTTCTCCTGCCTCCCAAGTACTCCTGCCTTCTTCATCCAAATTACTGAGATGTAACCTCACTAGAGAAGTCCAGAGTATAAGGCTTCAGAAATCACAGCAGATCATTTAATACTACAGCACAATTGTGAATATTTTATAATAGCCATACCTGCATAAATAAATGAGTTTCATCAAGGAGGTTTAGGGCCAAAAAATGGTTCCCTTAGAAATGTGGAATAGTTCTTAATATTGCCTGAGCAATGTGACTATTACAACTATGTGAAACTATATTGTCAAATAATGATTATTATCAACAATTATTAATGAAAACTCTATTGCACACTTGTATACAATTAATACAATCTTTAAACTTTCCAAAGTGTCACTTTCTTAAAATGTATCTATTAGCTGTCTGTCTGTCTGTCTCTCTGCCCATCCATCCATCCATCCATCCATCCATCCATCTATCTATCTCATCTATCAACTTCAGACACTATGCAAAATGAATTGTGGAATAACATTAACATGTTTCTAAAAATAGAATAGTGGGATAGATTGTTTTGCATGAGAAAGAATCATAGAAGTATAAGGCTAGAAGGGGCCTTGGAGGTCTTCTAGTCCTTGGGCAGCTAAACAAATTCTAAAGTTTTATCTTTCATCTTGGAAACTTAGAATTTTTATAGCAGTAAAAATGGTAAACCATGTTCAATGGGATTTTATTTTCAGTATAAAATACAACCCTGTTCCTCGGTATTAATGCAGGCTAATGTGCAAATGCCACAAAATCTCATGGGGTAGGGGGAATTGTATGGCTTCTTTCCTTTTTGGAAAAACAAGCAGACCTGATAAGAATTTCATTCTTATCATTATTGCTACTGATTCTCCCTGAACAGTCAGTTCTGTTGTGCAGTCATGCAATTTTAGAGCAACAACTTTCAGAAACATAGAAGAAACAAAGACAGAAGAACATAAAAGTTATGTCCCATAGAAGTTATGGAAATGTTTTTATTGGGAGTTCTGAAGCCAATTCTGAACAATCATTATTTAGGAGAATTGAGACTTAACTTGTGCTTTGGGATATAGAGAAAGTAGATTAGAAGGCCCTTTGGGTTTCATCCAATTCATGCATTTGAAGTTTCTAATAATGCTAAATGAAACTTGACAAAACAAAGGAAGATTAATTCTGCCTCTTTATCCAATTATGCTGCTTTGGCACATCTTGTAACTCTATTAATAATGTTCCCAAAAGAAAATTTGCCATTAAACATCATAATAATTTATATTTCCAAAAAATAGATTAAGGCTAAAATATAGTAAACAGAAGCACTTGCCTTGGTGATGTGGCCCTAGCCAATTTTCTTTCAGGGTAAACTATCAAGGTATGATATTTAAAAAATGCAAAAACCACTTTATGGTCTGATTAAAGGCTAGTTGTTACACTAGAGATATGTTGATGCTACAAAAAACCCACATCAACCATGATTTAAAGTAACAACATTCCAGGTCATATCTGCTATTTGGGACATGCAGAGAAAATATCTAGGATTAGACATGACATATGGCTTTCCAAAAATACAGGAAATGTATTACGCCAGTACTTCTACATGCAAGGCTGTTTATTCTGAAAAGGAATATTATAACAGGTATTTATTTATAACTCTTTGTTCTAGGACTCATTGTAAAAGAATGAGCCTGCAAAGTAGCAGAAAGCAAAATCTTGGAAGCTTCCAAGTAAAGTTATATATTGATTCAACACTTAAGGGAAATTTCACAGCTGTAGAAATATCTCATCTTTGAAATATGTTGTATGGGATAATCATAGGATTTTCAGGGGGAAAATGGACATAGACAGAAATCTTCTTTTGGTTCAGTAAGCATATACTCCATTCTGATGTATTGTAGGAGCTTGACATAATTGTATTAACAACTATGATCTTTTCAAGGCTTCAGAAACAGGAAAGGCTACTTGCTGTTATGGTTTTACATTTTCACAGAATTTACAGGTATTCTAAGAAAACAAGCTAAGGCAAAATCTCACTTTTCAGTTATCAATCAATAATTGAAATGTACTTGGCTGAAATAAGTTTTGTTAGTTTTGCTATTTCATGACTCACACATTTTAATTTTAAAAGTCACATAGAAACATATATGATTGGTAAAGCCTAGACATTACATAGTAAATGTATATACTCCAAGCAGGAGTATACCAGGTTTACAGCTCTCTCTAAGCAGTTTACAAGGTCTGTATATTGCCCCCAACAATATGGCTCCTCCTTTTATCGACAACATAAAGATGGAAGGCTGAGTCAACCTTGAGCTGGTCAGGATCAGCAGAGTTAGCCTGCAATACTGCATTCTAACCACTGCACCACCACAGCTAGTGGAATCTACTAGTGAATTGCACTACTCAACTGGATCGCTATCATTTGTCAGCCTGGTGTTGGTTGCCTCTAAAGCAGAAAAATAACTGCATTTTGGACTGACACTCTTTCTAAATTGGATAATTGCTAGCTTGTAAAATCTGTCCTTAAGACCTAGCCTCTTAATAAGTAGAAGTAAAACAAAAACCCTTCCCAATATTTCAGATTAATTAATTGATAATATTCACCCCTTTCTACCTTTGCAAATGCCAAACCACAACCTAAAGAGAAAGTAATCCCCACCAATGAACCACAAGACTCCTGCACATGCCTTAAATGCTACAAAACTCTAAAGGATAATGAAAACTCCATCAAATGTTCTCTATGTAACAAATACGCTCATCATGACTGCTTGGGATTACCCGGGCAAATGATTCAATACCTAGAATCATCCAATGAGTTTCCATATCTCTGCAAATCATGCAGACCCAAACTGGATCTGTTTGAAAGAGTTGATACCATAGAAACACGAATAACACCCCTTGACACCATAGTAGCATCTCTGGACACCTTAAAAGAAAGATTATCCAACCTTGAAAAAAAAGACACAACGCAAAAACCTGAACATCCAATAGCTACAAACCACATCTCTACCCAACAACCACAACACAATCCACAACCCAATCCACAAAAAACATAAGCCAGACAAATAATGATATACCAATCCTCATCAGAGAAGCTGTTGAGCGTGAACGGAAATGTCCAAATGCCATTTTATTTGGTCTAGAGCAGTGGCCCCCAACCTTTTTTGTGCCACGGCCCGGTACCGGCATCACAAAATGATCCGCGGCCCGGTACCGGCATCAGCACGCATGACAAGGCAAGGCGAGCAAAGCAACCGGCCAGCCAGCCGTCCCCCGCTTCTCCCCTCCACCTTCAACTCCTCCTTTGTACCTTTGTCGATGGGCTTCAGGACGGCTTCGGGACGGTCGCTCGGCTCGCCTTGCCTTGGGTGCTGAAAGAATCCTCGTGCCTTAGTTTTGTTCGAAGCCGCCCCCCCCTTCGATGAAACTAAGGCGCAAGGATTCCTTCAGGACCCAAACGCCACTTTCTCACCGGAAGCACTTTCTCATCAAAACAAGATGGCGGAGCCCAGCAAACCGGCAGCCCGGTAGAAAATGTTCCACGGCCCGGTACCAGTCCGCGGCCCAGTGGTTGGGGACCCCTGGTCTAGAGGACATCAATGACAATGATGACATCACAACTGTCCGAAACATCATCAGTGATTATCAAGCATCAACCATATCCCCTGATGAAATACTTGACATTTCCCGCATTGGCCGAGAGCTCAAAAACAGAGATGGCTCTGTGGCCCCACGCTTCTGCAGGGTCATTTGCAAAAATGAATCAAGCAAACGTAAATTCATTTATACTATAAATTCACTTGCCAAAAGCAACACCAACCATAAGAACCTCCGTTCTCTCCCTGACCTAACCATACACCAATGTGCCCGCTCCCGTGTACTCCGCACTGAACTCAAAAAATGTCTAGACAATGGAGAGAAGGACCTGTACATTGACTACCATGCCGACTGTATCAAAAGTAAGTTACACAACCCGCAACTCAGCTTTAACCTTCAACCACAACCCTACCTCAACCAATCCACCATCACCTAAGACTAGGCACATACGCCCCTAACTACCTCAATTCCAACTACTGCTGGCCTTAAATGCAAGCTACTCAATGCAAGAAGCCTTGTGAATAAAATACCTGAATTTCTCCTCTTACTAAATATGGCTAAATTCGACATCATATTTGTCTGTGAAACATGGCTCAACGCATCTCTCCCTGACTCCATTACCACAGTAAGAGACTATCATGTTTACCAATCTGATCGTGAAATTCGTAGAGGAGGTGGTGTTGCTATCTTCTATAAAAAGTCCTTACATCTAAAAAACATCCAAGTTACCCAGGAGCTTGCTCTCCCTGAGACCATCATCTGTGAACTATCCTTAAATATCACATTTCGATTCTTACTATGTTACAGAGCACCTGATTATGACATCAAACATGTAAACAAGCTAAATACACTACTAACATAGGCAGCATCCTGCCCACACGCTTTTATCTTTCTTGGTGACTTCAATCTACCTCATATTGACTGGACCCTAAATGAATGTACAACTGAACCCATACACGCAACCTTCTACAATGCTGTTACAAATCTGGGACTGGAACAACTAGTAACCAACACTAGACTAAACAACTGCCTCGATCTCATCTTCTGCAATAGTTTGAATTTAATTTATGGAATACAAATTAAAGAACCCTTTTCCAACATGACCACAATATGATTGACTTTTGTCTCAACATACGCCCACACAAAAATCATCACAATGACGTAATCCCCAATTATAACTTCAAAAAAGGCAACTATGATCTTATAGACAACTATCTCTCATCCCTTGATTGGCAATCTCTATTCACTGGATGCAATACTGTTGAAGACCATTACAACATATTTTTACTTGAAGTCAAACGAGTCATCAAACTATATGTACCAACAACAACTCCCAAAACAAAACAAAAAAACAGATTGCCCATAACAATAAGGAAACTTCAATCCAAAAAGAGATCACTCTGGCGGAAAAACAAATCTGGTCACATTGCCAATTTCAAAAGCCGATACAAAACTTTATGCCACCAGATAAAAACTGAATGCACCAATTATCACATTAAACAAGAGGAAAACCTTCTACACACCAATTCCACCCGCATTTTTTACAATTTTGTAAACAACAAACTAAAAGAGTCAAGGTCCATCCCACCCCTGATAGGACCTAATGGTAAAGACTGCAACAACGACACCATTAAAGCCAACATCTTTAACACATTCTTCGGCTCAGTATTTGTAAACAGCAATGGATCATGCCCAGTATTGCCTAGTCGAACCACAGACAACTACAATGATCTAATACATATCGATTTTACAGAAGACAATGTTGAAAAAGCACTATGCAATCTAAAACCATCTCTATCTATTGGACCGGATGGAATATGTGCCTACTTCTTAAAAAAGCTATCCACTGCCATAGCCGAACCTCTAAGCATAATCTTTGACAAATCTTTCAGGACCAACTCCTTGCCTAACCTATGGTCACAAGCCACGGTCATCCCCATCTTCAAAAAGAGAGACCCCAGCGTAGTTGAAAATTACAGACCAATCTCCTCATGCTGAATCACCTGTAAAGTCATGGAATCAATTATTAACCAATCCATTATCCTCCACTTAGAGACAAACAACCTACTCTCTAATAAACAATTTGGTTTCAGGAAAAAACTATCCTGTAATCTGAAACTCTTACACTGCAAAAACATATGGACTACACAACTTGATCAGGGCAAAGCAATAGACACAATCTACATACACTCAGTGGTACACGACAAACTACTCCTAAAACTAAAATCTTATGGTATCTCTGGACAACTGCATAACTGGATAGAAGCATTCCTGTCAAACAGACAAGGAATGGTCAAAATTGGGAGTGTCCTATCAAATTCTGTACCTGTCAATAGTGGTGTCCCCCAAGGCAGTGTTCTAGGACCAACTCTCTCCATAACTCTACATAAATGACCTCTGTGATCATATAAAGAGCAACTGCATTCTTTTTGCTGATGATGTAAAGCTGTTCAATACTACAGACAATACTGCTACCCTTCAAGAAGATCTTGACTATGTATCAGAATGGTCAAACAAATGGCAACTTCAAATCTCAACAAATAAATGCTCTGTCTTACATATTGGCAAAAAAAAATCAGAAAATAAAATACAAGCTGAATGGTCAAGATCTTGTTGATGATCCAAGCTCTGTAAAGGACCTTGGAATACTCATCTCTAATGATCTAAGTGCTAGAGCCCACTGTAACTACATAGCCAAAAAGGCATTAAGAGTTGTTAACCTAATCCTAAGTAGCTTTTTCTCTGGTAATATCACACTACTAACTAGAGCATACAAAACATTTGCTAGACCAATACTCGAATACAGCTCATCAGTCTGGAACCCACATTACGTATCTGATATTAGCACAGTTGAGAAAGTCCAGAAATATTTCACAAGAAGAGTTCTCCACTCCTCTACTCGTTGTAGAATACCTTATGCCACCAGACTTGAAATTCTAGACCTAGAAAACCTTGAATTACGCCGTCTTCGGTCTGATCTAAGTATGGTATATAAAATCATACATTGCAATGTCCTACCTGTCAATGAATACTTCAGCTTCAACCATAACAACACAAGAGCACACAATAGATACAAACTCAAGGTTAACCGCACCAAACTTGATTGCAGGAAATACGACTTCAGCAACAGAGTGGTCAATGTCTGGAATACTCTGCCTGACTCTGTAGTTTCTTCCCCAAACCCCAAAAAATTTAACCTTAGACTGTCTACTATTGACCTCACCCCTTTCCTAAGAGGTCTGTAGGGGGCATGCATAAGCGCATCAGCAAGCCTACCGTCCCTGTCCTATTGTTTCTTTTATTTTTCTTATTTGTACCCATTTCATGTATTCATAACTATGTATATACTTATACTTATTATCTTGTAAGCAATTGACAAATCAAATAAATAAATAATGCTGTTGCTCTGACAGAGATGAAAAGGGCTTGCCACAACTGGGAAATTTCTTAGCTTTAACATAGCTCTCCCCTTCCCATAAACAGCTGTGGTTCATTTTGCAAATTTCATCTTATGAATATTAGCCTCCAGTTGTCCTTGATTCACTGAAGACAGGTATTGAAATTGTCTTGTTAGATACAATTAAGCTGCTCAGTTGAACATCTCAAAAGACTTCTGGGTAGTGAAGCTGTTGCCCAGCATATACTGACATCCACTAATTGCCCAGGATAAATGTCTTTTGTTCTTCATACTGAACTAGCAAGCACGTGTCTTTATGCCAAGGTCATAAGTGAAGCTGCAAAGGTCAGTGTTGTGGTTCCTGTAATAAGTTCGCCCCGGGGCATGTGATTCACCAGTGGAATTCATCCACCTCTTCTCAGGGTGGTAAGCTGCTAAGTGGGATGACTTGCCCTCTTTGTGTTGCAACTCTTTGTGATGGCATTTCCTGATGAAGCACAAGCACCAGTTTAAATGGGTTTCATGGGAGAGAGGGCTGAGGTTTGATGGGTCGACTTGCCTTTTGCAGCAAACAGTTGTCACCTCAGCCAACAGATGAGGGATTTCCCCGGAATGATAAAGTTGAATGTATAGCTTTCAACAGTTGTAATTTTTTTTTTAATTGGAGGATCAAGATAATTTGGTGTGACGTTGAAAACAACACTACAATCATGTCCTTTTAAAAAAATGTTTCCCAACCTTGGCCCCTTGAAGATGTGTAAACTTCAACTCCCAGAATTCCCCTGACATCACGGCTGGCTTAAAGTTGTTAAGGTTGGGAAACACTGCTTTAGAACTTTAGACAAATCCTCTGGTTTGCATTTTTGCATTTCCTACCTCAATTCTTTCACTTATCCACCTTCTCCACACATACACAATGTCAAGTCACCCCCTCCCACCCTTGACCAAACTCGCAGTAAAAAAGACTTTCTGCAATCCAGAACGTGGCCAGATGCTTCAGTTGGTGTTTTTGTGTGTTTTGTTTCACCTCATGATGCATAGGGAAAACAGCTCCCTTGTTTAATCTAGAAAGGCTCTGTATCCCTCTCCAACTTTCTCAAGAAAAAAGTTATTTCTGGAGCAAAATACGCTTTCAGTTCATTTATTACTTCCTACTCTTGGCACACGTTCAAGGTGTTGAGATTTTGGGGCTATTTCAGAACATAGTTTGAAACCAGGATTTAAAAGACCAGTTTACTTTAATGTCTATTTTCCTTCTCCCCACCGTCTCCCAAAATAGCACCATTTTAAGTGGTTATTTGGGCAGATCTCCATGGAAATCTCTCTTATCAGATTATAAAGGAACCATAATGCTGCTCTCTAACCTAAAATATCTTCCTTCCTGCATTCTTCAGACAAAAACTGGGGGGGGGGACACTATGTGGTTGACTTTACTAGGATCTCCTAATATAGTATCAGCATGTGCACAAACACACATATACACACATTGTTTTATTGGAAAGAATCAACTATATAAACAATTACATATATCTCTTCAAGTGGCCTACCCAAAACTTTTATCACCATGGCTCAATTCTCAGTGCTAATGAAGCACTGTAGGATAATAACAAGTGACTGTTCATCTACTTTGAGAAATATGCTAACTCCAGTAATTTTCTGCACTTTCATTTGTTCTTACATACTGATATTTCCCTTAGGTGGAAGTCAGTTCTCGGGCCGAGTGAATGAGAGACAGCAGTCTAACTGCACTTTGAGTGAAGAGTCCTCAAAATCATAAGCACTACGCTGGAGAAAACTGCTTTATCAGATATTTCACAAAAGGCAAAGGTTTCCTTCCCTTAATTAGAGGATGAAGCTGCACAAAGAATGGTGGATATTTTATTTATGGTCATAATAGCTAATCTGAATAAGTTAAAGTCTCCATGGCCAGATGACTCGCACCCTAGGTTATTGAAGGAAGTGTCAAACATAATTGCAGAGTCACTGTCCTTCATCTCTAGACCTAAAAAATAGATTAAGTTTCAGAAGACTGACCGAGGGCTAATTTTATTCCTTTTTACAAAAAGGAGAAGAAACAGGACCCAGAAAACAGCCAGTGAGCCTGACATTGGTACTGGACCAAATTATCAAACAGCATATCTTTGAGGGTTTAGATGAGAATTTACTAATTAACAGGAGGCAACATGGATTTATGCTGAACAAGTCGTGCCGGATTAACATGATTTCCTTTTATGACAGAGTTATTACATTAGTTGATTAGGAAAATGCCATGGATATACCAGTAGTATTTTTTGACTTCAATAAGGTTTTTGACAGTCTCTCATTAACAAAATAGTCAAATATGGGTTTGACAACTCAACTGTTAGGTGGATCTACAGCAGGTTCAAGGATCATACACAAAGGATAGTTATAAACGGGCTCAGTCCTGAGTATGGAGTTATTCAACACTTTCATAAATAATATGGATCAGGGAGTCAAGGAAATGCTTAACACATTTCCAGACAATACAAAGTTATGAGAGGTGGCTAATATGTGGGAAGGGAGGGGAAACATTCAGAGAAACGTCAGCTAGAACAAAGAGTGAAAATAAATAAAAGGAAAATTAACAGGGAGAAGTATAAAGTGATATATTTAGGGAAGAAAATCATATACAGGATGAGGAAAATTTGGCTCAAGGGCAGCCCAAGTGAGAACAACTTGGGTATACTAGTGCAGTGTTGGTGAATCATTTTGACACCAAGTGCCAAAATGGGAGCATGCGCACATGGGGGGGGGGGAACACTGGAAACCAGAAGAGCAGCTCCCTGAGATGCGCACATGGGAGCACCAGAAACTGGAAGAGTAGCTCCCTGGCGCGCACCAGGAAGTTAAGTTTCCAGTTTCTGGCATGCGCATGTGTGCCGGCCACCTGGTCTTCCAGTTTCTGGTGCACATGTGCATGTGAAGACCAGCTTGCCAGCACGCATGCACGTGACGGAACTCAAAAGAGCAACAGGCAATGGATGGTGTGCCGGTAGAGATGGTTCTGCATGCCACTTTCAGTATGTGTGCCATAGGTTTGCCATCACAGTACTAGTGGATCATAAGTTGATTATATTCCAGTACTGTAATGTAGCTGTGTATCTGCAAAGAAAACTAATGACATATTGAAGAACACCAAAAGGAACACACGTTAAATCATGGGAGATAATTATTCACTCTATTCTGCCTGGGTCAGGCCTCACTTGGAGTGTTGAACTATCAAAGTGATGAGCAAAACTGGAAGTCAAGTCAAGTATGTTTAGTTTACAGAAGAGAAGATTGAATAGTGATATGATACCTGTTTTAAAATAAATGAAGCAAATAAATTTTAACTTTTATTATGTCAAAAAAAGGTGGAGAAATAAGATTTTGGCACATTTGAGCACTTTTATAAGAGCAAGAATGGCAAAAATTGAACAATTGCCATAGAATTATGTTTTCACAAAAGGAAACAAGATTATTAATGACAATCAATGTTTCATCCTCTAGTGTTATTTAGAATAACTGAAAGAAAGATATATTGATTTACCTTTACCTTGGTAAAGTTCTGCTTAAACAAACTGAGTTGATTTCCTTCTGAAAAAATTCAACATTGTGGAGAATATATGTAGAAGCTTGCCAAGCTTGGTTGTCTTCTTACACATTTTTCATTACTAAACTATGCAAGAACATCATTGCTTTGACAGGAGAAAGTAAAGTTTGCTGACCCAACCTATATGTCTTAGTAAGATTCTTGCATTCCTGTTTCTAATTAACATATCCTGGCTTTGGCTGTTTTTGCCTACTGTATTGCATTTGATCCCTAAAAAGGGAAAGGTAGAGATTGGACAAAAGTTATCTAAGTTCAAGGATGAGAAAGTATCACTCTTCCCCAAAAAATGCATTAATCATCACTTGGACCCAACCCCATGCCACCCCCAAGGAAGGCTTGAACAACAAGGGAAGGGGCATGGGTTCAGAACACAGGTGACCGAGCTCACAGTCACAAGGACCTCTTGTTTTCCTCAGGATCACCCAGCTCAAACTCCTCCCAGATAATCAGGCTCCAATGTACCTCAATCAGTTCCAAGGGATCTGCCCAGCCAGAGTCCATGAGATTATCTGATAGATGCTGGAAATATTCCTCACATCACAATATTCAAGTGCTCCTCTGGTACTTCCATGCCCAGGAGAAATCTGGTCATTTGAAACAGGACCAGTGGGCAGCTATCTGCATATGCAACAAGGGTGGAGAAATAAATATGCCTTTCTGCCCTTATCATCACCAGTAAGTCCTAAGGTAAATCCCCTTACCTGTGTTCAGGCAGCTTCCAATGATATGCAGACAAGGAAAAGCATCAAAGGTGGTATACAGCAAGTTCTGACCAGTTCTGGAGAACCAGTAGCAGAAATTTTGAGTAGCTCAGAGAACCAGCAAATACCACCTCTGACTAGAGATTTTACAGTATCCTTCCCCTGCCACGCCCACCAAGCTACGCCCATAGAACCGGTAGTAAAAAAAATTGAATCCCACCACTGAAAAGCATACTGCCACCCCCCAAAAAAAACAGATTGCCTTCACCACAATGGGTTAACAATCATTCAACAGAATGGGTTAACACAACTTCATAAAAAGAGCTATTTCATGCAACCAGTGATAACACAACCATCACAATAGATGAAAAGATTAAATCTCCCTTGCATCAAAAATGCTCAAAAACCATCAGCAGATTATTTCAATCACTAGGCGTCTGAGATGAAAATCATGAAAATCCTTCAATTTCATCATACAGAGACCAATTTAACCACAAATTCAACTGGAACATTTTACAGCAAGCCAAATCTAAAAGAAAATTTCTAAAAAGCCTGGCATTCTGGCAGATCTGCTGTTAACAAACACCTGGGATAAATCTGAGCTATAAATTATTCAGAAAAGCAAAATCCCAAGAAGGAAGCAAACAGGCCAGAGTGCGTCCTTCCTCCCTTATTTGCACACCCACCAATCAACACTCTCACTCAGATAACACATGCAATAGTCAGAAAGAAACAAAGATGATGTAAACAACAGGCAGAATATGACCAATCAGAAACAGGCAAACAACCATCAAGATTAGAAGAAACACAGATTAAAAGTCAGCAAAACCATATCCTTTGTGTCAAAGCCCTAACTATGCTTGCAATTGAAAAGTTTTTAAGAAGAGAGTCTTAAACGCTCAGCAAACCCCAGGACCTCAAAATCCAATATCAATCTAGCATTGTCAAAATTATGAGTCATCTTTAAAAATATGCATAACATTGATTTTAACTGTATGCCGAGCATGGAAATTCATTTCATCCTCAAATTAAATGGCATCCTTATTAGCTCCAAAATGTATCAGTCACTTCCATTTTAGCACAATTGTTTTGTTGCTGGCTATTACTTCCTCACTCTTGTAAAGCATGTGCAATATCACTGGCGTGCCCTTCTCAAAACAATCTAGAATTATAGAGGGACATAAAGCAGATGAAGAACACTCATGGGATTCCCATTTCAAAACTCAAAGCAGAAAACAATAGTCTCCCCACCTACACAGCACTAGATTAATTACATGAATGATGTATTTGTTACCAGAAAAAAAAGAACAAAAATGCAAACGAGATAATCAACAATGAGTTGGAGATCATCTTCACAAAAGAACAGAATAATAATGAACTCTCCTTTGGGGACATTGTTATCTCTGTTATCAACACAGAAAACAATGGCAGATTCAAACTTAGTAAAAAGCAGCTCACAGAAATCAATGAAAGTAGGCAGCTCTTTTTTTAAAAAAAAGCATATTTCCAACAAACCAATAGCAGCATAATAATCTCAATGCACAAAAAGGATACCTCTCTTTTTTAAATCAAGTATAGCTCAAAAAGTATCCACAAACCGTTACAACCACTTGGAACAACCAACGCACAAATCAACAAAAAATTTTCCAAAGCAACTTCAGTAAATCCAAGAATCTTGTTTTCCAAGAAGACAGAGCATTATTCAGAAAATAAAAGTTATGGACTGTGAACATGACTATCTAGGACAAGTAGGTTAGGAGAAAGCAACTGAAAACACAATGAAATTTGATTAATTTCACTGCACGCAGGCAAGTTCAGCCATGAATTCAGCTTCAGAAATATTGAAATTCTAAGCCAGGTGAAATGAAAGAATGTATACAAATTCCTAGAAGCCTGGATTTCTGACAAACAAGCAAACTGATAGAGACATAAACTTAGATCCCATCTATTAAAAAAAAAAACTCAAATAGAAATGAGAACAGCACTTATTGTATAAGGGCGAGTTGGGATGACTGGATGGAGCTGAGCATTTATTGGCCAGATGCCCTTCCTGGCACCTATATGATATTCACAGTAGATTTTTTTTCTCTGTGCCCTAGGAGAGAAAGATCTGCTTCTACCTCGGTTTGAACTCTCAATCTCCCAGGTGGGAGGCAAGTGCCTTCACCACTAGGCCACCACATCACTCATTTCAAATAGAAACACACTCATCACAACAAATCCCCCATGCTTATTTAATAAATGTATATGGACACCCATCTTATTGAATCTGGTTCTGGGTGGCATACAACCAACGATTAAAATGATGTCACAACTGTTAAAAACTTAAAAATATAAATAAAAGCAAACTTGTGGGAGAAGACATCTAACTATAACCATAGCATAGGCTCCCTGTGCATTCCCCAAAGCTTCTGGAAAAGCCACATTTTCAGAGCCTTCCAAAAAGTTCACAGGGATGGAGCTAACCTCATTTTGGAAGGATGATGTGCCACAATAGGAGGAGATGGGCCCACTGGTGGGATTCAAATTTTTTTACTACTGGTTCTGTGGGCGTGGCTCGGTGGGTGTGGCTTGGTGGGTGTGGCAGGGGAGGGATACTGCAAAATCCCCATTCCCTCCCTACTCCTGGGGGAAGGTTACTGCAAAATCCCATTCCCTCCCCACCTCACTAACCTGATTTCCAGCTCTGTTCTCCTGTGCAGGGCAACAAAAGAAGATCCAGTCAATCAGCTGGGACTCGGGAGGCAGAAAATAAATGGGGGCAGGACCAGTCAGAGGTGGTATTTGCCAGTTCTCCAAACTACTCCAAATTCCCACTACCAGTTTCCCAGAACTGGTCAGAACCTGTTGAATACCACCTCTGGATGGGACCCACAACATTACTCTCTTTGTGGACCTGATGGGAGAAATAGATGTGACCAGGAAAAAGCAATCTCTCAAATAGCCTGGCCTCATGCCATCTAGGGCTTTAAATGTTAAAAAAAAACCCAGAACCTTGAATTGCATCAGGAAGCAAACCAATGAAGCTCATGAACAATAATGAAATATGGGCTGACTTTACTATCTGGGCAGACCCATTTTGCACTAGCTGAAACTTCTGGATGCTCTTCCAGGGTAGCCCCATATAGAATGCATGAAGTAGTCCATGTGGGAGACAACCAGGCAGTGGCAGTATGCTACCGGTTTGGCCCGGTTCTGCCAAGCCGGTAGCGGTGATGAGCAGCAGAGACCAAACCGGTTCTCTCCGCTGCTCTACTGTTGGGCCTACCCGCTGACCCGGGCTCCCATACTCACCTTTATCTTCTGCATTTGAAATGCAGATGCTTTGTGTCGTGTGACAGCTGCTGAAGCAACTGGGAGAGTTCAGGCTTGTAGGAGGTGAGTTGGAACACCTCTGCGCCTGCGCAAACGCCTCTGTGCCTGCGCAAAGTGTGTGTTTGGCATGCACATGCACGCAAAGTATGTGCACGCATGCAAAGCATGTACACCAAGCCACGCCCACTGAACCTGTTACGAACTAACTAAATAAACTCATTATTAAAAACTCTTCGAGCTTCGCTCCAACTGTAGGCTCGTAATCCTGCAGTTCTGATTGGTCCGCAAGTAAGTGATCATGATTGGCAGCCTTCGGCTAACCTGATTGGCTGACAGCGGCCATCCCTAATTGAAAGACTAAGTGCGGTTAAACTCGTTCCCATTGGTTATTGTGGCAGCAGCCAGCTCTATAAAAGAGCTGCTGCTGCCCAAGTGTTTTGCTCTGTTCTGAAGTCACTATTAAAGAGTTGAGTCACTACCCGATGCCTTGTCTCCGTTATTGCGCCCACTCCTCCAGATCTAACACTGGCGACGAGGATGGGATCCGGAGACAATAGAGCCAACTGAGCACTCGCTGTACACCGAACAGAGCACGTGGCTGAAAGAGCATCAACAACGGCAAGATAGCCAGCGGCGCCATACCACCCGCTCCATTTGACCCGGCTAACGAAGACTGGGACTCGTATATGGACAGGTTCCAGATGTTTTTGGAGACCAACAACCTGAAGGACGCTTCGCCTGGCAAGAAACAAGCGGTCTTCCTGACCCATTGAGGGCCTGCCATTTTTAAAATGGCTAAGGCACTTGCAAAGCCTGCAGAGGTTAAGTCAATGGATTGGGATAACCTCGCTCCTATTCTTCGGGCCCATTATGCACCCACGGTGCCAACCCTCATCTGGAGACACGAGTTTTACCAGAGGGACCAGCGGAAAGGCGAGAGCGTTGGAGACTTCATCGCTGACCTCCGGAACCTGGGTGGACTCTGTGGTTTTTCAAACCTCGAAGAAGCCATGCGAGACCGCATAGTTCTGGGATTAGATGACCTCACGGCGCAGAGCAACATCATGGCCAAAGGGGACATCGATCTTGCAGATGTCATCGCTGACGCTACTGCAGCAGAGGCAACCAGGAAGTCGGCCGCTCGAATGCGCCGCACCAACGCACCGCTCCGTCAACTCACCAATGATACTTCACCTTTCCCAGAAAAGCACTCAACAACGGCGCACCATGAAGACCTCGAATCCCCATCGGATAGTGAGGAAGAAGAGGTCAACCGACTCCGGTCAGAGCGCGACCAGCGAGACCAGCGAAGCCAAAAACCTTCGCGTCAATGCGCCGGTTGTGGGGCAAATCACCCGCGAGCTGATTGCAAATTCCTCGACGCACTCTGCCGTTCCTGTGGAAAGAGGGGCCATATCGCCAAGGTCTGCAGGAGCAAGCGGGGGTCAAGTCCAATCCGTAGAGAGAACAACTCCCGCCAAGCTACGGGCAGCCCGCCCGTGAACCGGGATCGCCTGAATCACCAATGGAACCACTATCACTACAGAAATCGAGCGCCTGCTGCGTCAGCTAGACGAGAGGAGACGCATCAAACCATCACCATCGGTCACGCCTCATCCTTGGATGCAAGGAAGATCTGAGTGAAGGTCGCCATTGAGAATCGTCCATGCGTAATGGAAGTAGACTCGGGTTCATCCCTATCAATGGTCTCGTGGAGGACTTTCAAACAGCTTATCCCTGACATCCGTCGTCGGGACCTCAGCACCCAGAAAGTCATATTAAGGGACTACCAGGGAAACCGAACTCCCGTTGCCGGGTCCTGCCACGTTCAGGTCTCCTTTAAAGACCACACCGCAACTCTGCCTCTTACCATCGTCGATCGAAACCGGCCCAGTTTGTTGGGCTTACCGTGGTTCGCTCCATTGGGGATTGAACTAGCCGGCATTCACCAGACCAGGAGCAGTGACTGGGAAGCCGCCCTCGTCCAGGAGTTCCAGGACGTATTCACAGAGAAGCTAGGCAAGTACAAGGGGTCCCCCATATCGTTTAGCCTCAGCCCCGATGTTGCGCCCATACGCCTTAAGCCTCGTCGAGTGCCTTTCGCACTCAAGCCAAAGATTGACGAACAATTGGACAAATTGATAGCCCAAGGGGTGTTAGAACCGATCGATCACGCCCGTTGGGAAACCCCGATTGTAACGCCCATAAAACCGGATGGATCGATAAGAATTTGTGGGGATTACCGAGCCACCCTAAACCACGCGCTTCAGCAAAGCGCTTATCCTGTACCGGTGGTTCAACATCTTCTTCACTCCCTGGGCGGCGGAAAGATCGTTGCAAAGTTGGACCTAGCCCAGGCATACCAGCAACTACCCGTAGATGCAGAGATTGCTGAGGCCCAGACTATCGTCACGCACAGAGGTGCGTTTAAATGTAATAGGCTCCAGTTCGGTGTGAGTGTAGCACCAGGCATCTTTCAAAGCCTGATGGAGCGATTGCTGCAAGGCATAAAAGGGGTCGTGCCTTATTTCGATGATGTCTTGATAGCTGCCCCCACTAGAGACGTGTTGGAGACCCGACTCAGAGCGGTTCTCCAAAAATTCAAAAACGCCGGGTTAAAGGTAAAGAAAGACAAGTGTCAACTTTGTACTGAGAGGGTTGAATTCCTGGGGTACCTCCTTGATAAAAAGGGAATTCATCCTACCAAAAAAAAAGTAACAGCCATAAAAAACGCCCCCAGACCTAGGAATAAAATGGACCTCCAAGCCTTCCTGGGACTCATTAACTTTTATAATATCTTCTTGCCCCAGAAGGCGACTGTAGCTGAGCCCCTACATCGTCTGCTAGACAAGAAAGCTTCCTGGGTCTGGGGACAACGGGAAGAACGAGCGTTCCAGCAAGTAAAAGATCTCTTGACCTCCGACGCTGTATTAATGCAATATAATGAGACTTTGCCTTTAACTGTCACGTGTGACGCCTGCCGTCGGGTGGGAGCCATTTTAAGCCATGTTCTACCAAACGGCAATGAGGCACCTATTGCTTTCTTTTCCCGAACATTATCAAAGACTGAAAGGAACTATAGCCAACTCGATAAAGAGGCTCTTGCTATTGTAGCCACTATTAAACGTTTTCATGAATATGTCTATGGACGGCCGTTTACTATAATAACCGACCACAAGCCATTGCTTGGCATATTAGCAGGGGACAAGCCTACTCCCCACATCTTATCACCAAGGATGACCCATTGGTCAGAGTTTCTAGCTGCATATGGTTATCAACTGCTACACCGCCCGGGGAAAGCCATTCCCCACGCTGACGCTTTGAGCCGTTCTCCGCTGCCGGAAGCCATAGACGATCCAGCTCCAACCCTTACTGCGCTCCAGATCGAAACTCTCCCTTCGCCACCCCTGACTGCACGAGACATCGCAGCGGAAACAAAGAAGGACCCCACATTGGCTCGGGTCCTCAGCTGGGTGGAACGAGGCTGGCCTGACAATGAACCCGACAACATCTTCACACCATTTAAAAACCGACAGATGGAGCTGTTCTCACAGAAGGGCTGCGTTTTGTGGGGAGACAGAGTCATCATTCCTGAAAAATTACAACACAGCATCCTAAAACTATTGCATGACGGTCATCCAGGCATCATGCGGATGAAGGCGTTAGCGAGAAGTTACACGTGGTGGCCAGGTATCGATAAACAAATAGAAGCCTGGGTGGCCACATGCAACAAGTGCCAGGAAATCCGCGCTGCCCCACCGAAGGCACCTCCAACTGAATGGGATCCACCTCGTGGCCCCTGGTCCCGCATCCACATTGATTTTGCGGGACCCACCAAGGAACACACTTTTCTAATAACAGTGGATGCCTATTCAAACTGGCTCGAAGTCCACAAAATGAAAAGCACCACAACAGAAGCCGTCGTTAAAATGTTAAATAGACTATTCGCTACGCACGGACTACCGGACGTTTTAGTCTCGGATAATGGCCCCCAGTTCACTGCCCTTGCATTCGAGCAATACCTAGCGGACCGGGGCATCCGCCATGCCTTAACTTCGCCGGCTCGCCCTGCGGCCAATGGCAGGGCCGAGCGTATGGTACAATTCATTAAAAAAACATTGCACAAAGTGGAACATGGCGATATTGACGACAAGATAAACAGGATGCTTCTTCTTCAACACATCACGCCGCACAGCACCATGAACAGAACCCCAGCTGAACTCTTGATGGACCGGAAACTTCGCTCACACCTCGATCGCCTACACCCAACCTACACGCCAGAAAAACCTTGCGGTTCCAGCAGCAAGTGTCGTGCGTTCAAGGTAGGCGATTTAGTTTTTGCGAAAAACTTCTCGGCTGACCCATTGTGGGTACCCGCTACCATCATGCAGCTAACAGGCCCCAGATCGTACCGTTTGCAGACTAATGACGGCAAACTGTGGAAGCGCCATATAGACCAACTTTGTTCCCGTTTGGCGCCTAACTCTCTCTCACCCCCTGATTTTCCAACTGGGGGAGGGAAGACGAGGGGCAGAAATAAAATAACAGAGGACCCAATCAGTGAAGCCCAGCAGACTGTACAACCAGCCAGGGGATACTCACCACCCGACGGAAGCCCGAGCCAGGAGATGGCCTCGCCACATAGCAGCCCAGTCAGGGAAGCAAGCCCAGAGAACCCAGAAAACAACCAAGAAAACAGCCTTGATTCACCCAGCGAGACAGTGGAACCGTCATCACCACCCAGTTCTACAAACGATCCACCGGAACCTGAACGGAAACCGGTAGAACAGTGGAAATCGAACAGGCAGGTGAAACGGCCTGCCTATTTGCGAGAATACGTCACCTCACCCCTCAGATGGAACCTAGGGGGGAGGGGTGTTACGAACTAACTAAATAAACTCATTATTAAAAACTCTTCGAGCTTCGCTCCAACTGCAGGCTCGTAATCCTGCAGTTCTGATTGGTCCGCAAGTAAGCGATCATGATTGGCTGCCTTCAGCTAACCTGATTGGCTGACAGCGGCCATCCCTAATTGAAAGACTAAGTGTGGTTAAACTCGTTCCCATTGGTTATTGCGGCAGCAGCCAGCTCTATAAAAGAGCTGCTGCTGCCTAAGTGTTTTGCTCTGTTCTGAAGTCACTATTAAAGAGTTGAGTCACTACCCGATGCCTTGTCTCCGTTATTGCGCCCACTCCTCCAGATCTAACAGAACTGGTGGTAAAAGTTTTTGAATCCCACTGCTGCAATCAGGGTATGGGTGAATAAAGCCTCTCAAATGGGAACCACTGGCTCACAACACAAAGCTGTGCAAAAATTCTGCACAGAATCCTAACCTAGCACCTGCATCAGCATAACAAGAACAACATTACAATGTGTCACTCACACAGAAAACAACCCTACCCAACAGCACAATTTATAAAATCTCATAGAAGACTGAAAGGTCATGGAAGACATATTCCATAGTTAACCAATAAGCCTCCCTTCTCCAATATCATAACACGCCATAACACTCAAGATTCCAGCCCTGAAGTTTAAAATATCCTCTATTATTGAGAAAAAGAAATACAAAGAGAGGCACTTCTATGGGCCTCTGTTTCACTCACCCAAACCCTCAAAAGCCATTTGATGATTATTTGCGATCTTCTTCATTTTCCCATTCCAATCTCCTACAAAAATGGAAACCCTTGGCCCCAAAAAAGTACAACCAAGTAAAAAAATCTAGGAGCCTGTTATCTCCATCAGAGCTCTTTCATCCTTCCTTATTTTGCCTTATCTACTGAGACAAGAGCCAGCAAGATTTAGTGATTCGGGCACCATGATAGAAGCTAGGAAATTATGAGTTATAGTCCTGACTTAGGTACAAAGCCAGCTGGGTGATCTTTAGCTAGTCACTCTTTCTCAGCCCTAGGAAATAAGCAAGGGCAAACTACTTCCAAAATCTTGCAAAGAAAACTGCAGGAATTTCCCTAGACTGTTGCTAGAAGTCAACACTGACTTCTACACACATACACACATACTCAGAGAGTAAAACAAAGCCATCAAACTACCCCTTGTACTATAGATCCAAAGCTCAGTAGCAAGAAAAGGGATGAAACAAAAGAAAAAATGGGGGGAAAAAGAAACTAGCTTTGAACTGGTTTCAGCTGCACCATAGCTGAACTGGGCCAGAAGTTTCCAACATTACTGACATCAGGAACACAAAGATCTTGAGCCCTGTTTAAACCAGTGCAAAATCTTCACATGGAAATCTCTTCATGAACGGAGGAGAGCTTTTCTCTCTTGCTTTGCAATTCATTGAAGATGGTTTCCAGAAATACAACATAGCCTAGCAGACAAGAATTAAGAGGAATATATTCTGGCTGCCTTTATATTCTGCAGCTCTTCAAAATACTCCTGAAAATATTTTGAAATCTTCAATAGATAATATGCTTGGTTTAAAGTTGCGGCATCAACTGACTTTAGAGCAAAATGTCCTGTGAGTCAGAAAGTAAATGGATCTTTTTGGATGTTGTGTTTTTATAGGCATTTTATTGTTCTGAGCAAAGGGCCATTTTATATTTCAAAGGATGGATGAAATCCTAAACAAGTGTTGGAAGAAATATCTATCTGGTTCAGTTCCAAGCTGGGAGAAAGACATTGGAAACAAAATGGAGGCTGGAGGCTGGAGGCTGATTGGAAAGATGGTTTAATGATGAAGCAGGACCACATGGATTCTGGTGCAGCTGACAAAATGGAATTGAGAGTGAGGGGGTTTTATACCTTCTTTAGGCTTTGCACTTAAGCTTCCTGTCCCTGTGCAAGAACATGTATTCTATTGGCTGTTGTCAGACTTCCATGGTGCCATTTAGGGGTTATGTAGGGGTCATAGCTGGCTCTATAGGCAAAGTACAAATCCTAGGGGTGTGTCTGAGAGAAGTTTGGTTGAAGTTTGAAGGTTGATGCAATAATTCCTATTATGGCTTAATGACTTTGCCCTGTATTAACTTTTGGGTGAGGGCTAATCTGTTCAGATTTTGCTGCAGAGAGTAATGGATTACCAAATCTGCATTTCTAAAAGCTGCCCCAGATCAGTGTCTGCTTGGGGACGGGGCTGGGGCTCTGGGTTTCTGTGTCCTTTAACATTTTTAATTTCTCTTTTAGGGGAAATATTTTATCCTGCCTTTTTTAATATTCCTCAAAATATTTCATTCTTCTAGGGAGGGAGTGGCTTCCCACACAAGCTTGCTAGGAGTAATGCCTATTAAATTCAGTGGAAGCTGCTTACAAGAAAGGTGATCAGGATTTGGCTGAAAATTATTTCCTATGAAAATAAAATGGGCCCTCCCCATAAAATGGGGAGACTTCAATGTGCTTCATTATGACTTTTTCCAAATTAGTCAAAGGTGTTTTTTTTTAAAGTTTACTAATGATCAGGTACCCTTTCCTGCTAATGAGTTTCTGGTTTCCTTTCTTTAAGTAACACATTGAGCAAAACACTTTCCTACAAAATTCACAATTGTTAAAACCAGGGGATTTGCTGTCAAAGCAGCATCGCCAAATTGAGCAACAGCTGCAAATGAGGCATTTCTTCAAACCTGCTTGGATATGCACTTTTCCATACATTACTGGTGTTGCCATCACTGTTGCCAATATCTGACAATTGCCAATATTCAATTTTGTATGAGTAACAGTATGAATTACAGAAAGCCAAGCTCTTGAAGCCTTTCATCCTATCCAGGACTTGGCGATTTGGAGCTCAAATCTGTCTGAAATGTTCTCCTTGTCTGGAGCCATCACAGGGCTGAAGATCCAGCTCCTCCCATCTGGCCCATGGTTCAGTCCTCCCCACTTGTTTTTATTACAGGGGCTCGTGGTTTTTCACAGTCAGGATTCTCTGATTAAAATTTATTAAATCCCACTCAATTAAAATTAAATTAAACAGATTACCAGGACTTTACAGAGGCTGGAGGAACTGCAGAGGAAGAAGTCCCAATGTTGGTCATCTGCCTTCCCCATTGAATTCCTGGCTTTTCAGAGAAGAAAGACAAACAATACAAGGATTCCCAAGATAATTTAATGCAGGAGCATTAGAAATGCAATTTAATTGTAATACATGAATATCTTTTGACTTTTAGACACTCAGAATTGGGGTGAATGTGCTTTAACCTATTCATAAATGAATTATATGGCTAGATTTGCTTTTACAACTAAGCATTTCTTCAGAAATGAAACCTATTTCAGGCATTAGTCCATCCACTTCCATCCCATCCAAGAGATGAAGTCTATTTTCATTGGTCTTATATCTCCATCCATGCATGAAAGTCGGGTAATGAAAAATGTTCTGCAGATCAGATTAGCATTCTCTGGACAGGGACTGCAGAGACTTTGAAATTCAAGAAACTAATCAAATAGGAAAATCTCTGTCCATAATATTTTGCTTTCCTTTACAGTATTCTCTTTTCCTCGTCTTTTTAATAAGCTTGTTTTTTATCTATTAACATTTTTAATTGGCTTAAATCCTTGAATTGTCTCCCTAAAATTCTACCAGTAAGTTAGAGAGACAGCATTAAGACACCCCTCTTATTCTAAGGGTATTTCACAAGGGTTTGTACCATCTGGTATTTGTGAAAAGTACAACTAAACTATCTTTTTTAACATTATTTCTAGGACCGAGTTTCTTGAGAAAAGGGTATAGCAAACATTCACATACAACCTCATGCACAAAATCTAATAACTCGGCAACTTTTTCAATCTAACATCAAATTATGACATTAATCCATCACAATTCTTTTTGCGAAGAAAAAAAAAAACTTCACAAAATGAGAATCCATAAGTAAGAGCTTTCTCTTGCTAGCCATCAAAATGATTACACCACAAATGGATTGTGACATGCTATAAAATGGGTGAATGTGTACCAAAATGACAAATGTGGTTCAAATGTGTGGACTGATGCACTTTGGAGCAAAGCTTGTTGGTGAGATCAGAAGTCAGTCTGAGCTGGTGTGATGAGAACTCTTTGAGTCATGAGAAAGAATTTTAACCTAGGTAGCAAGTTAAAAATAAAACCTGTAGAAAGAGAACAAAAATTTTAGAAGTAGACACCCCATTATGACACCATCTTGACTTATTTTTTAACCATACCTTGTGGACACTTCTGCATTCTACAGATCTCTTTCTTGTAAGTTATCCATTGTAAGTTGTAAGTTATCCATTCACACTTCCATGTTTCAACTGGCCTTTTCGACTCTTGTGGAATTTGAAGCATAGCTTATGTTTCCATCCACATGTTCTTTTCAGATTCTCATGCTGGCCATTTATCTTCCACTGACTGTGTTTGCATGCATCATATTGGCTTCCTGTCTCTTTTGCTAGCACCCAATTTGTTAATTTCAAGTTTTACTTTTGATCTCCTCAAACTGCAGTTGTTTATCTTTTATTCCCAACTGTTTTCTTCACTTCTATTAAAGATGTAAAAATGTGAAGTCCTGACCCTGGATGATTATCTTTGAAATTCCCATAACATTCCCCCACTCCAAGCGTGTTTTCTGATAGCCATGCCAGATTCTAGCTGTAGTTATTTAATTGGTCATGTTTATGAGTAGAACAACAGTGTACATTTACCAGAACCATATAATTAAAAATGACTGATTTCCTGTGTACTTCAGAGTTCTTTTGACTCAGCTGTATATAGCCACAGGCCAATCTAAGACTATGTTGTTAGAAGTTACCTGGACTCTCTAATGGACCATGGAAAGTAATGGATCTTATCATTCATTAAAAGGGAGAAACTTCCATAACCCATGTTCCCTGTAGTCAATGAATTTTCAAAGGGACTCTCCGATGAGAGAGCTTCTGAATTTGATCAAAGCATCCCATATGAAAATTAGCAATAGTCTTTTTCTCTTACATAACTAGAAAAACACAATGAAATCAAAGACAAAATTCAGTCAGCCACCCAGAAAAATCCATTTCAACATCAAAGATTAATGTCCTGTTTGTATCAGAAGATTATTATTATTATTATATATACAACAATGTGAAATCACAGCTACCAGTTCTTTAGCTGCTATTGGCCTTCCTACACATAGATCATCAGGTGTGGATATTGAATGGCATACTCCAACTTGACTATGTCTTTAAAAAGGGGTGGATGGGATTTACCTGCAGTTTTCAATCTCAAATTAAATGAAGGTATTAATGCCTTGCAAGTTTTAATACAGGAACTCAACTAGAGCTATAACTAAAAATCAGCCCAACCCAAACTTTTTAACTATACCCATAGCCAGGCTTTTATTTCTATTAGTCTTGAAAAATCTATCCTTAAAATGTAAAAAAAGAAAAAAACAGACAAAGTCGATTTAAACCACTAGTGAAAATTTCCCTGAACGATTGAGGATAGAATTCATTGACTTCTCATACTCGATAGTCCACTTAGTTTTTTTTTTATTTTATTTTATTGGTTTTTAAAAACAAACATAAACAAACAAAACATAAAAACATCAAACTATCTTCCATAGGTGTACATACAGTGTGCTAGTTGGTTTACAAATTGTTTTGTGCTTCCATTTCGTAGTCTTCAATTACAATTACATCACATATAATCTCATATTGTCAATCAAAAATTAAATACCTTAGTATCATTATTAATCAATCATTTGACTATACTTTTATTCACTCATGTTTTACAAGATAATCATAATTTACTTAGTTTATTGTATAACAGTTCATATTATCACCCCAAATCTATCCTAAAATCATTTTGTAGATATAATAAGAAAGAAGTACATCTTTATATATTTATTATTTTCTAAAAGTCTACATATTTCATTACTGTATTTTATTGTCTAACCATTGATAGAAAAGATCCCAAATTTTATAAAATTGTTTATCCTCTTGTTCTCTGATTTCAAATGTCAATCTACTCATTTCAGCACATTCCAATATTTTCTTAATGATTTCCTCCTGTGATGATATTTTCTCATTTTTCCAGTTTTTAGCAAATACAATCCTAGCCGCTGTTAATACATTTACAATCAGGTATTTCAAGTCTTTACTGTATATTTCAGGTAAAATTCCCAATAAAAATATCTGGTTTCAAGTCTATATGTTTTTTTGTCATTTTTTCCAACCATATGTGGATTTTAGTCCAATATTTTTTAGCATCCGCACAAGTCCACCACATATGGTAATATGAGCCAGGTGTCTGATGACATTTACAACATTTTTCGGATTTATTCTTGAACATTCTTGCTATTCTTGTCGGGGGAAAATGCCACCTGTAAAACATCTTATACATATTTTCTTTATATGCTGTTGACATTGTCATTTTATAATTTTGAGACCACAATTTTTGCCATTTTTCTAAATTGATCCTATAGCCAAAATTCTTCCCCCAAGCAATTATAGTTTCTTTAACTTGTTCTTCTTCTAGTTTAATTTCTAATAAATATCCATACAATTTTTTAATCACCTTTTCATCAGTACCTGTCAAAATCTTATCTAAGTTAGTCAGTTTATCATAGTAACCTTCTGTTTTAGAATCTTTATCATACCTTGAATGTATTTGCGCATATGAAAACCAATTCATCTTTATACCTGGTCCCTGTAGTTTTTGCATAGATTTAAGTTCACCCTTTTCATTCAATATTTCACCATATCTAACTGTTTGTTCCTTTTTGTATATTATAGGATAAGAAAATGCTTCAATAGTCGATAACCAGACTGGAATTTTCAAATAACATTGTCTTTTAATCTTCTCCCAGTTTAACCACAAAGACTCCCGTATATAATGTCTTCTAAAATACCCCTGTGTTGTAGTTCCTTTGTACCATAAAAAAGCATGCCACCCCAACAACAAATCATGTCCTTCTAATGTCAACAATCTAATATTTCTTAGTGTTATCCATTCCTTAACCCACATCAAATTTGTAGCTTGGTAGTACAACTCCCAATTAGGCAAACCAAATCCTCCTCTAATTCTAGCTTCTTGCAAAATTTTTAACTTTATTCTCGCTTTCTTACCTTGCCATATATATTTCAACACAATTTTATTTAAATCTTCAAAGTAGTCTTTTCCAAGCCTAATTAGAATTGTTTGAAACAAATATAAAATTCTGGGTAATATGTTCATCTTGATTGTTGAAATTCTCCCTATTAGTGACAGTTGTAAATTTTCCCATTTCGCCAGATCTAGCGCTATCTGCTGTTTAAGTTTGATATACCGTATTTGCCGCGTATAAGACGACTTTTTGCCCTGAAAACATGCCTCCAATTGGGGTCGTCTTATATGCCGGGTCGTCTATACGCCGGCAAATAGTAATTGGGAAGCACTGCGGCTGCCACTGCGACTGAGCACTTTTTGCGCACCGTGGAAACAAATCCCATGAAGCCGAAAGGAGCAGCCAGCTTCTCCCAGCTCCCAGGAAACGAGGCTCGCACCGCCGAGCTCCGCTGAGGTATCTGGCTGGGGCTGTCAGGAGTTGTTACCGCTGGTGCGGCTCCGCGCGCTCCAGTCCGCGTTGCCTCGGGAAGGGAAAGGCAAAACCAGGAGCCGCTGCTGCCATTCCTGGTTTTGCCTTTCCCTTCCCGAGGCACGCGGGACTGGAGCCGCGCGGAGCCGCGCCAGCAGTAACAACTCCTGACAGCCCCAGCCGGATACCTCAGCGGAGCCCGGGCGGTGCGAGCCTCGCTTTCCTTGGGAGCTGGGAGAACACTGGCTGCTCCTTTCGGCTTCACGGGATTCGCTTCACGGTGCACAAAAGTGCCTCAAAAAAAAAAAAAAGTGCAAAAGTGGAAGGCGTGGAAGAGGGGGTGAGTATATAACAAACTATATTTTGAGTGGAAATGTTGCGGGGTCGTCTTATACGCCGGGTCGTCTTATACGCCGGCATATACGGTAATTATTCTCTTTTAGTGTACTACATCTTGCTGTCAAATATATCCCCAAGTACTTAATCTTATTCGTGACCTGAATTTTCAATAGGTCTGCCAGTTCTTCCTTTTGTCTTAATAGCATATTCTTTGTCAAGATCTTTGTCTTATCTTTATTTATTTTCAAACCAGCCACCTTTCCATATGTCTCTATCTTTTCTATCAATTTTGATGCTGTTTCTAAAGGGTCTTCTAAGATGAAAACCAGATCATCTGCAAATGCTTGCAGCTTAAATTCTTCCTTTTTGATTTTCATTCCTTTTATATTCTTTTCATCTCTAATATTTCTGTTTAGCACTTGTTTAACACAAACAACAAAGGTAATAGTGGGCACCCATGTCTAGTTCCTTTTCTTATATTGATAGAGTCTGTCAGTTCTCCCTCTTTGCCGTTTGCTTATAGTATATAGCTTCTATTGCTTGAATAAATTTTCTAGCAAAACCCATCTGTTCCAACAGTAATAACATGAATCGCCAATTCACATTACCAAATGCCTTCTGTGCATCTAGAAATACCAGAGCCATTTGTTTTTCAGGATGTGCCTCCTAGTATTCCAAGGTGTCCAAGATTACTCTCATATTGTCTTTGATTTGTCTCTTTGGCAGAAATCCATTTTGATCAGGATGGATAAAATTATTTAAATATTTTTAAAGTCTTTCTGCCAATATTGAAGCAAAGATTTTATAATCTGCATTTAGTAGAGAAATGGGTCTATAGTTCTTAATTTGTAATGGGTCGGCCTCCTCTTTTGGAATAAGTGTAATATAGGCTTCTGACCATGATTTAGGTATTCTTCTTTAACATAACTTCATTCATAACTTCTAGCAATGGAAGATTCAATGATTCTTGTAATGTTTTATGAAATTCTGCCGGAAGTCCATCTGGGCCTGGTGCCTTTCCATTAGTTTGCTTCTTGAGTGCTTCTGTTAACTCCATCATCGTTATATTGCTTTCTAACATTTTATCAGTCTCTTTAGGTATCTGAGGTAAATTAGCATTCTGTAAGTACTGTTTAACTCTTTCCTCATCTATATTCTCTTGCATATATAATTTCCCATAGAAGTCTTGAATGATTTCCTTCTTCTCTTTGCTACCCTGGCAAACTTGGCCTTGGTCATCTATTAATTGCAATATTTTCCTTGATTCTTTCTCCTTTCTCAATTTGTATGCTAACCATCTACCTGGTTTGTTTGCGTCTTCAAAGTAGTTCTGTTTAGCACCTCTAATTTTCTGTGCTAATTCTTCTTTTTCTATTTGACCCATTTTGTGTTTAATTATATCCATTTTTAGCGTGATGTCCTTTTTCTGTGGCATTTTCTGTAGCTCCTTTTCAAGTCTTTTATGCTCATCCTGTAGGGCCTTAGAGGCTAGTCTTTTCATAGTATTCCTTTTCCTTGTATAGTCTATTATCAAGCCTCTAACATATGCCTTCATTGTATCCCATACATTCTGAATTGATGTATCTTCTTTTTTGTTTTCTCTAAAGAAAAAAGCCAATTCTTTCTCCATCCACTGTGTGAAGTCTTTTTCCTTTAAAATAATATTATTTAACGTCCATCTAGATCTTCTTTTTTGTCCTTTCCATTTAATTGTCATTGGATTGTG